>NC_086316.1:59707762-60011762 GCF_963924245.1 Chroicocephalus ridibundus
AGATATAAGGAAAGATAAATATGAGATAAGATCAGGAAAGCTGAACCAAAATGCTGATGAAGAATAGAGCCTTAAAAGACAAGTAGACAAAAGTCAGTAATCAGATACAGTAAAAGCAGCCAAATGATAAAAGAGAGGAGCCTAAAACCAGAATGATAACATAGCAGAAGTTACTCTTAGACTAACAAGTTTAGCATCTAGGACAGATAAGAAACAACACAATAATCAGCGGGAGAGGATGGACAAATGCACTGAAGAGTCACTCAAACATCATGAAAGCTTTTTCTTTTTCAAGCTAGAGCTCAAGAAACATTCACAGTTGTTAGCTCAGTTCTCTAAACTCTTATCTATGAAGAAAAATCACATTAATTCCTTTTAAACATATTTAACACACAGCTTCAATCTTGCAGTTTTCACCTGTCATAAACACCTTGAGTAGTTTAATGACTATACAGGGAAGCTTACAGTCATTACTCTGCAAGCACCACCAGATCTAATGAGGGAGTGAGAAAGGAAATCAGAAAAAAAAGAGACATACCTTGTGTTGTTCTATTGCATCTACCCACTGTTGTCTGTGGTCTGGGTCCTGAGCCCGGAGGTACCAAACACTATCGTTTACGCTAATATCAAATCTGCATTCGTCAAAGTCATGGGGCTGTGACAGAAAAGAGTGTAAAAGTAGCTAAAATTAGCAACATTATCAACAACATCTCACAGAATATTTTGACACTCTAAAACATTGTAATCAGAAAACCTGGTCTATGTGGTCTTGAATTCACCCTAGATTCTAAATTCTGCTTTATGTGGCTGTCTCAAATAATGAACATACACTCTCATAATGAAAAATGCCAGTCTTCTGAAATAGAAAAGCCTGTTTTGTACATTCTTATTAAATAAAATTGTCACAAAAAGTTCCACACAAACACTGACCAAAACTTCATACTTCAAAACAAATTCTTTATCAAAATAATTACTGGACACAGCCAGGAAAATACACCCATAAATGTTTTTTATTATTACGTATTTCAAAGCATGAAAGAAAATAAGGTTATTGCTATCAGTACCAATTTTCAATGGAAGGTATACATACATCGTAGCAAAAAGCACCAGGACAGAACCATAAAAGCAGACTATAGCAAAATGACAAGGGCAGGCAGGAACCAAAGGAAGCTCTGCCTCAACTATTTTCACCATGTAAGACAGGATCGTCAGATAATAGGGAGCAACTTGCAATCCTTTCCAATATCACCACTCAAATGCATCTAACTTTCAGTTCACATGCCTCAGAATACTAAAAAGCTTTTACTAGCATTACAACGCAGCTGGTAAGGAAAGTACACGGAAAGAAAACAACCATCTAATCTGTCTAGTGCCCTGACACTGTCAGTTCAAAGCTACTCCTTGGCAAACATGCAACTGAGCACAACATTCCCCACCCCACCATGCCCTTGAAAACTATTCTTAAAAAAAACATAAAACAGGTATAGCTGAATACCTTTTTGAATTTGAATATAAAGAAAAGTTACACGTGTAAATAACTGTAGGAAGCTAACAGGCTCTAAGGTTAAGGCAAAGAATGCTATTTGATTCATAGAATACCAGGTTGGAAAGGGACCTCAAGGATCATCTGGTTCAGCCTTTCTCAGCAAAAGCAGGATCATGGGTACTATGCATAAAACAACAAGAAGTAAAATTACAACCTTGGACTTGAGGAGGGCTAACTTTGACCTCTTCAAGAAACTCCTTGGAGAGATCCCATGGGCTAGGGCTCTGGAAGGCAGGGTGGCTGAAGAGAGCTGGCTGGTATTCAAACACCACTTTCTCCAAGCTCAGGATCGGTGCATCCTAAGAGCAGGAAATTGGGCAAGGGACACAGGAGACCTGCATGGTTGAGCAGGGAGCTTCTGAAAAAGCTCAAGAGGAAGAAGGAAGTTTCCAGTAAGTGGAAGAAGGGACTGACTACTTAGGAAGATTACAAGAATGCCGCCAGAGCGTGCAGGGATGAAACAAGGAAAGCCAAGGCTGCCTTGGAATTAAACCTGGCAAGGGATGTCAAGCCCAACAGGAAGGGCTTCTTCAGGTATATTGGAAGCAAAAGGAAAGCCAGAGAAATTGTAAGCCCAGTGCTGAATGAGACAGGAGCCATGGTGACAGAGGATGCGGAGAAGGCAGAGTTACTGAATGCCCTCTTTGCTTCGGTCTTTACTGCTTGGCCCAGGCCTCAGGAGTCCCAGACATTGGAGAAAGTAACAGGGAAAGAGGAATACTTCCCTTTAGTTGAGGAGGATCAAGTGAGAGATCAGGTAAGTCAATTAGATATTCACAAGTCCATGGGTCCCAATGGGATGCACCCAAGAGTGCTGAGGGAGCTGGCAGAAGTCATTGCTGGGCTGCTCTCCATCATCTTTGAAAGGTCCTGGAGAACAGGCAAGGAGCCTGAGGACTGGAGGAAAGCCAATGTCACTCCAGTCTTCAAAAAGGGCAAGAAGAAGGACCCAGGGAACTACAGGCCGGTCAGCCTCACCTCCATCCCTGGAAAGATGATGGAACAGCTCGCTCTGGGCATCATCTCAAGGCATGTGGAGGAAAAGAAAGCTATCAGAAGCACTCAACATGGATTCACCAAGGGGAAATCACGTCTGACTAATCTGATAGCCTTCTATGATGGCATGACTGGATGGATAGGTGAGGGGAAGGCGGTGGATGTTGTCTACCTTGACTTCAGCAAGGCGTTCAACACGGTCTCCCACAGCATCCTCATAGGGAAGCTTAGGAAGTGTGGGTTAGATGAATGGACAGTGGGGTGGACAGAAAACTGGTTGAAAGACAGAGCTCAGAGGGTCGTGATTAGGGGCACAGAGTCTAGTTGGAGGTCAGTGACAAGTAGTGTTCCCCAGGGGTCAGTACTGGGTCCAGTCCTCTTCAATATATCCATCAATGACCTGGATGAAGGGATAGAGTGCACCCTCAGCAAGTTTGCTGATGACACAAAGCTGGGAGGGGTGGCTGACACAGCAGAAGGCTGTGCCACCATACAGAGAGACCTGGACAGGTTGGATATTTGGGCAGAGAGGAACCTTATGAAATTCAATAAGGGCAAGTGTAGGGTGCCGCACCTGGGGAGGAATAACGCCATGGACCAGTACAGGTTGGGGGCTGACCTGCTGGAGAGCAGCTCAGCTGAAAGAGACCTGGGAGTCCTGGCGCACATGATGACAATGACCATGAGCCAGCAATATGCCCTTGTGGCCAAAAAGGCCAATGGCATCCTGGAGTGCCTCAAGAAAAGTGTGGCCAGCAGGTCGAGGGAGGTCATCCTTCCCCTCTACTCTGCCTTGGTGAGGCCGCACATGGAGTACTGTGTCCAGTTCTGGGCTCCCCGGTTCAAGAAGGACAGGGAACTGCTGGAGAGGGTGCAGCAAAGGGCTACCAAGATGATTAGGGGACTGGAACACCTCTCTTATGAGGAAAGGCTGAGGGATTTGGGTCTTTTCAGTCTGGAAAAAAGGCAACTGAGTGGGGGATCTTACCAAGGCTTATAAATACTTAAGGGGTGGGTGTCAGGAGGATGGGGCCAGCCTTTTTTCAGTGGTGCCCAGTGACAGGACAAGAGGTAATGGGCACAAACTTGAACATGGGAAGTTCCATGAGGAGGAACTTCTTTACTTTGAGGGTGGCAGACCACTGGAACAGGCTGCCCAGAGAGGTGGTGGAGTCTCCATCTCTGGAGACATTCAAAACCCGCCTGGACACATTCCTGTGCAACCTGCTCTAGGTGACCCTGCTCTGGCAGGGGGGCTGGACAAGGTGATCTCCAGAGGTCCCTTCCAACCCCTATCATTCCATGATTCTGTAATGGAAGATTCTCCCAAAAATCACCCAGCAAGTGTACAAGAATTAGCTATCAAAGTTTTTCCTGCTGTGACAGCCTTCCTCTGCTCAATCTCCGTCTCTCTCTGAAGCCCTTTGGGAAGGGTTAAAAGCAACGAAATGCCACACAGTTAGAAAGACTTGCCAAAATTCATCTTAAAAGCCTGCAGTACTACTGATTCCCCACTTCCATACACAACTTACTCCAGTGCACAACCATATTTGCTTCCCCCTGGCCCCATCTCTAACCTAAACATCTTCTAATATGATTTAAAAACATCACCTCTCTGGCCTTTTCAAAGGCAGGTTTACGTATTCCCTTTCTTTGGAGAGCAACTTTTAATATATTTGAAAATCTATGCCTTGTTGCTAAGACAGGGAAAGGAAATGTTTTCCTTGAGATCTAGCTAAAACCTTTAAACACTTTTCTGGGCCACCCACTGCATGCATGTTTCTGCATTACCTATAGTTAAGAGACTAGGTCATCTAAAAGTCAGGCCTAAAGTTATACTCAGCTCACTATGCAGTTCCATGTTACAAAAAAGCCAACTGATCTGGTGGTCCTGTTAGACAAGTTTCTTAAAGATAAGAAATATCCACTAACAAGGCTAAATACTGCTTCAAAAGGAAGGTAGGCAAGTGATCTTATAGTACTTACTAATTGCCTATTTTACATATTTTTTTGCAATTAACATCAGACCCATTATTTCCCCCCTTTTCCTCTGCCTTTTTCTTTTTTTAAAAGACAGGTTCCACTGGAAGAACCCTGAATTATCTGAACACGAAAGGCAAGTTCTCTAATATGCATTTTACTAAGAGCAAATAAAGCACCTGAATCACATGTGATCTGATCTTTTCTCAACACAGAACAAATCAAGTTGTTGTCCATTAACCCTTTCTCAGCCAGGAATGAGTTCACATTTCATCCTCATTGATAACTTGGCAGACTTCAGTATGTAACTTCCTGGTATCATCTGTTATATTCTCCTCCCCTCTGAGCTATGGACAAACTTCCTTGGTTTCCTTCTTGCTATAAATGCTTTTATTGTTTTCTGTAGCTGCATTTAGCAGAGACCACAAAGCATTACCCACAACCTCTCAGGTCTACCCTTTATTCTTCTAACATCCTCCTCAGACTAGTTTCAGCCTCTCCTTACACTTGCTGGAGGTTTTTCCATTTCTCTTTATTTCTGTAGATCTCAACTCATTTAATTTACATCTCCTTGTTTCTGAGGTTTGCTGTTTCTAGCCTAGTGTTCACTTTCCTCCTTATGCTCAGAAGCGATTAAAAAAATGTTACAGTTCTTAGCCAGCCACCTGATAAGACACTGGAGGATAAATAGGGATTTTCATCAGTAATAAGCTAAGAACCTGTGCTGAGGCCAGCAAATGTCCTACTGACCTTTCACAAGAAAGATAAGGCAAGAAAGAGGAATGTTTTAGTCATGCAGGGAAGCAGGAAGCAAATCAGAGTTCACTACCTACACTCAAGATGTAAAGCAGGTTGGAGAACTTCAGCTGCTTTTTTGGTAACATCCCCACCCCACAGCAGCCTCCAGCAGCACACATACCTAAATTCAGAGGGCACTGGGGAACAAAAACCAGACTGACATGACACTGTGAATGAGAGCACCTGAAAACCTTTACAGCAATTTCAAAGGTGAGTTGGGCAGACCCTAAGAGCCTGTGGCAGAGACTGTCTGTCTGTGCACCAAGAGCCCCTTCCAGAGCCAGCATTTAAAAAAAAAAAGGAAAAAAGATACGAACAGTTAAATCATAATTCCATGCAAGCACACAGTGCAAGAAATATGTCTCCAGCTTCCCCAAATATGCTTTCTGTATGTTTCCCAAGCTTTCTTCTAAGGCACCTGCAGAGAATCCTGCTGAAATACAGGCAACTGCAAGTATTCCAGTGTCCCAGATCTTTCTGTATAAAACCAACCAACACTAGTTCTTAAATTCTAAACAACCAAGAACAGTTTACATGAAGAAACATTTACTTGGCTACAGTTACTGAGGAAGTCCGTAGCCAGCTCAGGTCTCATGAGTCATAGCTGACTGCATTGCCACAAAATCCTTCCTGCTATACAGCTCTCAAGCCCGAGGTATTCATGAAACTAGCTGCAGAGCAGTTATCTGCTTGAAAAATACTGGTTCAAGTGCTTAAGGCAAATCACACAGGGAAGCTTAAGTGTTTTTATATACTTCATAACCTTCGAGAGTACTCCATGAGAAAAAAACCCAAACCCTTGAACAAAGAAACTTTTTCTTGCTCTCTCACTATTCTAAATGGTAGTTCTTCTTCTCCCTGTAAGAGGAAAGCTGGGGTGGTTCGTAGTACATGCAACTCAAGTCTGCACATCAGAACTATTAAAGCGTACTTGTGCTGTTATTTCCATTGCAGAACTAGAATTTATCTATATTTATCTATCAAAATTTTGAAGGTTTTTCGTATTAAGAACATACTGAGCAGGACACTAGGACACAAGACAAACAACAGAGGCCTACAGAAAATGAGAACCAACACTCTTTAGTTCTCTCTCAGACATGAGTGTCACTAGCATAAATGCAACAGAGGCCATTATCTAGCCTGACTCCACCAGTTCGCAGTTATTAACAAAACAATACCATGTACTGCTGTGAAGATAACTGCTGTTTACAAATATACTAATGTTATACATAATAACATAAACTTACCTAATTCAGCAGTACAAAACTATCTATCCTTGAAGCTTTGACACAGTAGTTTGTTATTGTTTTTGTGATTCCAATAAGTCATTTTTTATTCAAGATTAAGAAAAATTTAGTATAGCTGCACACTGGTTTTGTGCACAGCTATATGCTAAAACCTCTTCAGCTGCAGATACAATTCTTGAATTTCTAGATCCCAGTCATATTTAAGCCAGATTCCAAAAACCTCTAATGCTAATTCTTGTTCATCCTGCTAGAACATCACATTATTTACTTTTCTGTGGACTGAGTTATCACAGCCATAAAATGTTGTAAGAGAACTATCTTCCTAAAAGAGTAATTTTACAATGAAGACCAATATTAAGTACTACCTGTTTTATTCCCTCTAATAAAACTATTGCAAAATTGTGAGAAATCATTGCTTTGGAAAAAGCATTTTGTAAAGTGATGCATTTTGGTTTAGTTAATTGGACTTTACAAAGTTTTCTTAAGGGAAAAAGCTCAAATGATATGAATTCCTCTAATGATCAGTTAGCTTTTTGATCATTAGCACAGATTTTAGTAGCTTTAAGCTAAAACATGAAACCTGATGTTTCAACCCCTTCTCTTCCTGCAACTCAAATCATGTTAACAGAGCTTCTCATTCTTTTTTCCAGGTAGGCTTGAGGATGGTGTCAGTTAAAAGTACTTAACTGAAAATTGAGAAAGTTAATTAAAACTTTTGTAATCAAACAAAGTTTTTTCTTCAAAAATGGCCTAAAGTTATATGCCTTACATGAGGATATCTAAAGCTATAAAAGCTAATTCTCAGCTTTTAAAAAACAAAAAATACCTCATATATGTAAAACTGACTTAATGTAAGATTATTCTTCCTATATAAATGTAAAGTGTTTTGCATCTATTCCACTGATGCAAGTGCTGTAACCCATGCTTACAGCTCTTCAGTGTGGGGATTGTTTTTTTTGGTTTTTGTTGTTGTTTCCTTTTTTTGCAAGTAGGATGTGTACAGGGAGAAACCACTCCAAGACCTCACTTCTCCTCCACTCAGAATATGAGTTGGTGCGTTTTGTCTTTTGCTTCACCTGATGAGACAGTACTGGAAAACCACTTTGCAACTTTGATGTCTGTCTGCAAGCATCGTCACATTCACAAGCCTGAAAAATCTTTTAAAGATAGCAGTCTTCATCACTTGCAACTTAACTACCTCTTATAAAACTGATCATGAAAAATTATATCCTGGAAAATGAGATGCAAGCCAGGCTATCATAACCAATGTTTGCTGCTCAGAGCTGCTCGCGCAATCTTTTCCCATGTGAACAGTGTCACTTTTCTACAACACAAGGTACAATTTATCCACCGTTTTGTGGATTTGTTTTTTCCACCATCTCCATGGAATTTAGAAAAAAGTGTCCTTTTTGCACCATTCTGCAACTTCCCAATATCCTCCAGTTGCACAGTACCTGAACAAACCACCACTTCCTCCCCAAAAAGTAGTTCAGAGCAGTTACCGTATGTCAAGATCTACAGATCAGCCTATATGTTCTCATAGGTCATTCAATAGGTCTGGACCTTGATATACTCACTCAAATTTTCAGTAAGCAGCATGTGTTAAAATTAGAAAGACACCTGCATTTATTGAGAAGTGAGGCTAACACCAAAGTGTGTATTTTGACTGTGGGAGCAAATGAAAAAAGAAGCTATCTGATACCAGGAAAGAAAAGTTGTATGAACATTTTCTATGTGTACTTACATTGAGGTGCTAATAAAACCCCAAAGATAAAAAGTTTACTTTAAGATTTGTGCTGTATGATTGAAAGAATTAATTTTAAAAGTAAACATGAAAACTGCATTTTAGCTCCCCATGTAAAACCAGTTTGGAATTGGCAAAGGCTGTGTTTATTCGGCTAGAAAAAAAAAAGCAAGTGAAAAACCTCAGCCAAGTTTCAAGAAGTGCACGTTAAAATAATTTTTCTAAAGCATTTAATTCATGACAGATCCAAAGTGTAGAGGAATTACGTCCCATCCCTACAAAATTTAAAATGGCTGAAAACATGCTAACTTATGAAAAACCATTGAACAGAAAAGACAGTGAAATGAAGTATCACAGAGAGATGATTTTAAAGATGTAGTCTATATGGTGAAACGTACTTAAAATCATCAATGGAAAAATTATCTCAATCAGCTGAATCAAAACACGTGTTTTGCCAATGAACGCTATGTTTGGTAAGAATTTTACCAGACAAGATAGGTCTTAAACATTATCTTTTGTGCCCTATTAAATACTAAGGAGAAGTATTTATTCAAGTTAGAGTATTTCTTTCTGCAGTCACTGTTTATTTTTCAGCGTGGACACTGCTATTCCAAATGGTCCACTCCTCCTTGTATCCTTCCTTGACATTATTTCCTCTGAGCAAACATCATCAATGTATTTTCTTCTAGAGACCTCTTCCTTTCCCCCAAAGTTTGAGTACATGCAGCAAAATCCTCCCTCTGCTTAGAAACAATCCTTGTCCCTTCTTATTATTTCAAAAAGTGCATCAGTTACAAGCTACATCTATAATGATTCTCTAGATTACCATGTTGGCTTGACCCTGGCTGGCTGCCAGACCCCCAACCAGCTGCTCTCTCACTCCCCCTCTTCATCTGGGCAGAAAATAAGATGAAATGCTTGTGGGTCGAGATAAAGACAGGAAGATCACTTACCTACTGCTACCATAGGCAAAACAGACTTGACGAAAACTAATTTAATTTATTGCCAATTAGAGTTGGATGGTGAGAAACAAAGACAAAACTAAAAACACAGGCACAGTGGGATGGGGAATGAGGGCTGCAGTCAGTTCGTAGTGCTTTAACTCTGCCGCTCCCTCCTCACATTCTTCCCCTGCTCCAGCATGGGTCTTCTCCATGGCTGCAGTCCTTCAGGGTAAACCTGCTCCAGCACAGGCTCTCCACAGGCTGCAGCCTCCTTCAAGGCATACCCAGTAGGGTCCTCCACTGCAGTGTGGACATCTGGTCTGGCGTAGTCTTCTCCACAGGCTGCAGGGAAATGCCTGCTCTCCTCCAGAGGCCGCAGCAATCTCTGGTCCGCGCCTTGAGCCCCTTCTCCTGCTCTCACCCCCAGCACTTGCAGGGCTGTTTCTCACACTTGTTATTCACTCTTCTTTCTCACACACTGCTGAGCGGCATTTTTGCCTTTCAACTACGTTTATCTCACTGTGTCACCAGGGTGGCTGAGGGGCCCAGTGGGTCGGCCGGAACCTGCCATGTCCGGTGCAAGGCAGCCCAGCACCCTCTACCCCTGCAATTAGCCATGCACTGCAATTAGAAAAGTTCATCAAGACCCTTTTGTCTCTACAAGTTATTTTTGAAGACACTTGGCATTGGGAGTAAAAACATTAAAGTTACTAAATAAAGTCATTGATTTTGCAAGTGTTTGTTTTGTTTTTTGTTTGTTTTTTTTTTTTTTTAATATCATTAACTATCCTAGATGTAACTGTCAGGGTGGTACAGCCTAGAGAAAGCGTTATATTTCATTGCTTATAATACTCTTTACTAAAAGTGTACTGAAAACCCAAGAGATGTTGCAAGTTCTAATTCACTTTATTTGTAATACTCCCCCCCAAACCAAAATCCAAACATATCCACAAACTTGGGGAATTAAGGTCAGCCAAAATTCACAACACAAAATTCTGGTTTCCCTTTCTGAATTCTAAAATCCAGGCAAAATCTAATATAAACATTGGACTAGGATGCCTTGCCTTTCCTTGCTGTTACTGTTAAGCTGACTGTATTTTTTTCTTTTTGCAGGATATAGGAAAACAAACAAGCAAGTAAACAAGACGGCTTTATGCCTACCAAAACAGACATGATCCTTTTAGGCGGCAAAACATAGGACATCTAATCCTTTGTTTATTACTACATTAAAAAGAAAAACTTTCTTATAATGGCACATTTACACGTGTAGAAAAATCTTCTCAAGAAAATAGGCTTAAAAAGATAAAAGCCTATTAAATATTTTTACATTCTTTGTTACTACCCAAATATTTCATTTCAGGGCTTAGGTTACAATATCTGCCTTTCAAAATGCCTTACTACACTGCTTTTTCTTTTAAATAATAATTATCTTATCTTTCCCAAACCTAGCTAAAGTAGAGGCCCACTGCACCCATGAAAGCAGAAGCATGCTAAGTAGAATTTAATATTAGCTTGTTAGCATGCTATGCAAACGTTAAAAGTAGCTTGGTTTAATCCATTGCAAAGAAGCTCTCTCATCTGAGAATCACCTTTTAAAATATGGAACAAGCGTATACTGTATGCGTTACTTTACCAGTGAAACCACATTTAAAATCTGAAACCTACAGTTCTCAAGAGCAAGCCTGGTCAAGCTGGTTTTCTGCACACCCAGCACAAAGGTTCAGATGCAGGAGTGATCATATAAAAACAATTTTTAGATTTTTTTTTTGTGGGGAATCAGCTATCCTATAGTCTTACGGTACCCAATTTGTTAATTAATATTTTAGACAATTATATCCCCGTTAATAATGTGGAATTACCATGTAGTATCAAGTCATGCTCTATTGGTTTATATGTAAAAACACCTCTGACACATGCTATTCCCAACTGCCTACTGAAAAGACAATGACTTGTAATAGCAAGATCTAGAGTATAACAATTGTGCACTTGAAATACACGCTAAATTTTGGTCAAAGACATGGAATGGCACTGTGTTATTAGAAGAAATGAGGGCAAGCCTGAAATAGTTGTAAACCAGCATGTGCACACAGCCATTGCCTAAAGTGATCCACTAGTGACTGTGGATACCCTATGTAAGAGCTCCACGGATTAGTGATGAGGTATTAACAGATTTAGATATGCACTGTGAGAAATCAGGATACAAGTAATGGGCCTGTCCTGTTTGAACACAGTTTGAAGAATCCTAAACTTTACCGAAGTCATAACAACTTGCCTTTAGAACTATCAGTGTAACAACTCCAGGATATGAGATACTGGAAATGGAAGTGTGCAGGTTGTCACTTTGGTAGGAATCAAACCAGAGAACTGAGTCCCCTGCAGAAAGATGCATATGATGCTTCTCAGGTACTCATTAGGAGCAAAATATTTGCATTATCCACTGACATAATGCATCAGCCATGGAAAAAAAAAATAATCAGAATTATACCACCTGGAAAAACATCAGCTTAGAACTGATTTGAAATCACGAAGTTAAACTCATTAGGAATCCTGTCATACACAGCAAGAAGCTAGTTATTAATCATGCAGGAAGGCAACTTTGTATCAACTTCAGAAAATGAAGAAAGCCCATGTGTCACTTTAAAAAAAAGTTTATTTTTATAGGACAGTCAATACAGGAACAAGAATCACATACACACTGCTGAACCCCTAAATCACTATTTGTGTATTGATTAGTTCTATTGTATCTCATACTATGTACTGCAGTGTGCCATGGAAGACCCAGAAGCTGTACACACACCAGCAGTGACAGTACAATGGATTTCATTAAAAGAAACACGAGTCAACACCCAGAGAAGATATTCTACTCTTTGCAGCGCTACGTTGAGCCAGCAGAGAGTAGAGCACCGTGACGGGAATGGAGAGCTCTCATCCTGTGAAAGCAGTGGAGCTGCAGCTGAAGCAGAGGTCTGCTGTACCTGTGAGAGCAGCACACTAAGACTTAAGAGTAGCTTGGTTTGAATCCAAACATAAGCACCTTAATGTAGTACAACTGTATAAGCATTTCTATAAATGTAGTATTAACATTACTAGCAACAGGCCTTATGCTCACTATGCAAGGCGCCAGTCCTAATCTCTAAGGCTCATTATCAACTTGTTATGAAAACTGGCTCTGGGAACTAGACCTTGGAACCAAGTGTCTCTTACTAGGACATACAATTTAAGCATGAGATAACAAAGGCCTTGAAAATATGGACATGGGCTAAAAGCAGAAGCACCAGAACCATAAAAAATTCATTAATGGTCAATTACTGGTCAGTGAAAGAGTGCAACCTCCAGAGCTGGGAAGGCTGTTTTTGCTTTAAGCAGTAGCAGCTACACAAGGGGAAAAGAACCAAACAGTTGAGCAACGTGGTAAGGTGCCTGCTGCAGCCTGGGAAAGGACCACCTCCCCAGCACCACACCACACGTAACCCAGGACCAGGAGCCTCAATCATTTTATAAAAGATGGTTATAAAAGACCGTAAATTGGGGGCAACACTACAACCCTGGAGGGGGGTGACATATGAACCAACTGTATCCACAAACAATAAATCAACTATAGATCAATCTTATAAAGATGCACAGATATTCAGATTGAGCAAGAATAATGATTGCAAATACCACATAAAAATTTGCTGAGCTATAAAGATAATAGCTTTAACACCAAATGCAAACACTGGAATTATTTAAGGCTTGGTATAGCATATGTGAGAAATGCTCCTAACCATGATATAAACCATGGGCAAGAATTATGATCCTGAAGTGTATGTCAAATGATGAACACCCTTAAAACTTAAATAATTCTCTTAATAAAAAAAAGCAAGTGGGACAGTGTTATTCTAATTGATAATAAAAAGCTGACAGAAATACTGTTGGATTACAGCCCTAATTTCAAGTGTGTTGTAACACATGATTATATTCAAGTACTAAAGATGAATTATTCAGCAATATTAAGTAATCCTAAAATATTTCTTTAATACACATTAGTGATTTTTTTGACACCTTAATCATTATGAATTCTTCATCATAATATGAAGAACAGTCTCACCTGAGATGATCTGGATGTTTATTTCTGACTTAATTTCCTCAATACATACTAAGGAAGAAATCTTCCATTTCTCCACCCTGTCGAATAATTGCCTTTTGCTTCCCAAAGATATTAGCACTCTATAACTTTGATAAATACAGGGCAACATTCTGACATTTTCACTTTGAACATTAACCCATTAATTGCTGGTCCAGATAACTCAAAGACGCATACAAATTTGTACAGAGGGTGTGAACGCTAAAAATAATTGTGCGGGAGAATCCTGTGTTCCAAGCAACATCTGCCTGCTGCGCCAGCATTGGACCAGTGTTATTATCTCCTAGGCATCAACTCCCTTTCTCTCCCTTACTCTCCTATCGCTCTTTAGCTTTTTCTTCTCCAGAACGCAACCACCTCAGGCCTTTCACATATAAGCAAGCATTCCTGGCCACACTTGCCTCTGCCTAGAATAGCCATTCAGATTTCTCTCCCATTTAGCCACGATTTTCCACCAGTCTGGATTTAGTCTGATTATTTAAGGCACACACCAACACCTAGAAGTATTAATTGCCCTGTGTCCTAAATAAACCCCTATCTACTTAGGGCTTGTATTCTATATCTTAGTTTACTTAGGTCATCTTTTAGTAGCATGTAAGGCTGAGGAAGCACTTTATCAAATTACAGAAAATGAATTATTTAATTAAATGCTCATCACTTCATACTAAAACAGATTGTTTTCCAACCTCAGTCAGTTGGAAACAATATTTTCCCACGCAATTAGCAATTATTACAAATTTGCTGCTACAGTATTTCTGCCCAGGGCACAGATTTATAGCTTAGCTTTTTTAATAAAAGCTTTCACCAACTAAAAGTTCCCATTCAACTTAAGTAGCAGACTGAATCAAACCTATGAGTAGATAAAAGCTGAATTTACATCATTCTTTTTGTGTCAGAAGCAGGTGTGTTAGCAAGATCAAAGTTCAGAGCAACAGCTAGAAAAACGCAAATCCAAAGTTTACCCAAATTAGTGCTACAAGTGGATCCACTTCTATAAACTACTTCCAAAACATTGTTACATTTCACATTTTATAAAATTTAAAAGAATCATGCAAATGTAATGTTAATGTCAAGGCAAATTTTTAGTCTATTTTGTAAAACATAATACTTCATGCTAGAAGTGTTTTAAACAACACTACTAAGAATATTTGTCTAGTACTGACACCTCCTTCAATTAAAAATTACACATCTTTATTCTAAAACTTAAATATTTGTAGAGTTTAAAGTTTCTGTGAAAAAAGCTCTCATAGGAACCTTCTGTGTCTGTTTAAATTAACAAAGGTATGAAGCATCCTCTGTTAACTTGTCAATCTATTTTTAAAAATGTCAATCTTTACTTCCTCTCACAAGTGCCCAATTATTCATGGTGGACAGCGTTATGCTCTAAATAAACCAGAAATACTGCTAGAGTGAGGAAGGGTGGCTGTTCAACTAAGTGTACCCTTAAAAAGTAGGATAATTTTTTTTATTATTAGTTGCTGATTACTGGAAAGAACCATCTCACTCTTTCTTCAGACTATGTGTAAGGAAATGAGAAGCTTAAGATTGGAAACTCTTTCACATACAGTGTTCTAGTTTTTTCATAAACTGGAACACATGTTTATACCAGCCCTAATTTATAACATGAATATTTATTAAGTTCTTAAAAAAAGTAATTTATTGTTATAAAAAAGCTAAGAGAATTCACTAAGCTGTCTCAGACAGCCTTCAGTTTTCTATCTTCTTGCCTGTACTGAGCTCCAGATATTCATAACAAATATTCAAGAAATCTGCCCTTTCAGAAATCCATTCTGAAGGGGAATGGCTTGTAACTTGTATATTAATATAAAACATCATTACTGCCTTCATTAAGCAACAGTGCTTTCTAATTACTGTTTCTGGAAAAAAAAGTAGTTTACTGAAAATATCTCCATTATGCAAACTGAATTTATTGCTCAATCCTGGTCCAGGCATTTCCACAGAACTCTCTAAACATCTCTTTACAAAACAATAACAAAGTGTTCTAAAAAAAAAGACTAATAACCAATCACATGTTTCCACTAAGATTTTGACATGAGTATGTATCATCACAGTATAACCAAAACCAAGGAAAATAACTGCATCACAGTTATTGCACCTTGTTTAAGATCCAAATTAGAAATAAAGAAATTTTTCTACATCAATAATGTGTACCAAAAGGAAGATGAAGACCAATCACTGGATTATAACATGGTAAGTATGAATCCTACCTGAAGGAAAACTGAAGTGGGAACATAAGCTTTGGAACTCTTGCTGTATATGTATTCACCTCTAGTGACAAAAAATACGTGGCTGAGATCAACCATTCTTTAAATTTAACAAGCATGGTATTTCTGTAAGCATTTTTCAAGATCCTCCATATGGATCCATATTGAAGAGCTATCCTGACCAGCCAAATCCTTTCTGTAAAAAAACTCTAGAACTCATGAGACAAACACTTCGTTGTTAAGATTTGTAAACAGGTTTGAAAATCTATTAATATAAGTTACCACCAGGATTAAATTAGTGCTGGCCTTTCAGTGAAACTGCCTGAGGCACAGCAGATGACCTCAAGAGTTCCCTTCCAGCTTAAGTTATTCTATGCGTACCATGTTATTCTTGATGTATCACGCTGTGACTGTATGAGTTAGTGCAAGTCACTCTGTACAAAGTCGCAATGGCACTATCAGAACAGACAAAGTAATCAAGGAAGAGACAGTACAAGCTGAAAGGCCAGTTTGCCTGGAAGTTGGACTTCCAGTTCTACAGAGCATTTCTGTTTGTTCTTTTAATGACAGAATCTAAGACCTTCCAATTCCAAAGCTGAATCCCACAGATCCACCAATCCAGGACTGCCATCAATATCCACTCCTAACCCCGTATACAGAAGTCCCCATTGAAAGTTTGATTTTAGGAATGAAAGAACTACAAAGCTTTATGGTAATGAAGAGTATTTTCAATAAACACTGTCTACCTTTGACAACCAACTACAGGCTAGATTAATATAACAAAACACAAATCTGTGTATATCTTTTTATGACACCCATAATTTCTTCTCATCCTTTGACCACATAGCAGAACTTTTAACTTGAGTTTAAGCCTCCACTCTGTTATAAAACAATTAAACACCTTCGAGCTGTTTTTCCTTAACCGGCTAAAAGCAACTCAGCATCATGGATTGACTTTCACTGTCCTTCCCTGTAACTTAGTTCACATGGCCAGTTCTTGACAGTTCATTACTTGATGTAATTCAGTGAGTATATCATAAACATTCATCCTTTAGTCCTCTATTCCAGAAAAAAAAAATCAGCTCTCTTCAATCCCAGTGGTTAATATAGCAAGTAGTCCAACCAGATGCCATCTTTTTCATTCAGTTAAAGACTATTGTCACAGGAACCTACCTGTTTTGGAGGGATGACATTGTAATTCTACACTTGAAATACCTGAAGAAACTATTTTAAGAAGCTAATTTAACATGTTTTCCTCATTAAATAAAGACGGGAGAGAAAAGTATCATCTTATAAAGTATCCCCGTAGAATTATCTGTCTATCAATCTCTGCCCAATGTGATAGGAATGATAAAACAAGAGCAGAAGTGACTGCAGCTTTCTGAATACAACATTCACGTCTCAATACTGTGTCTTACCATTAGGCTGATCTTCATTGCTGGAAGTACAGTAAGACTACTCAGTGACAGCAGCTTTCTAAATTTGTGCTTATACATCAACAAAACATCCTATACTACTAGTACCATTCATCACACACAGAAAATCATTACATTATGCGTTGAATACAAACATGCACAGCTAATCTGAGTACCTGAAAGAAAGCTTCATGAGAATCCAATCACCCCCTCCTCCAAGGGAACATGGCCATCAACACCATCTCATACCACTCATTTCCTGCTTTGTACTGAAGGAAAACTTACTGCAATACACCAGGTTAGGAAATAGTATGCCTGACTCTGGATCAGCAAGATTAATGGAATCTAAGCTTACAGTACAGCAAAAGACTGTTCAAAAATATTCAAGATTAAGATCCCAATGACACCAAATCAGTGCTACTGAACACTAAGTCAGTAAGAAACCTCAATTCCCTCTCCACCAAAGTAATCATATGACAAAGAGTTACGTTCCACTGATAGCAAAAGTAGTTTTCACACATTATTATCTCAACATTTATTTTATTGGCTATTAGTGTTCTCCAATGCATTTAAATACATCCTAGGAAGGTTACAGTTAGTAACACATTACAAGAACAAGAAATTAAAGATTAACTATGCACTTCAGGAAGAATATTTTAAACATTCATCTTTGAGCATAATTAATTTTCTATTGAAAAACATAGGTTAAAAAAATTAAAATTTGCTACCAAACAGCTTTCAAACCAGAAGCATTCATGCTAAAACTCTGGCTTAGAAGAATAACTTCTGAAAAATAAGAGATGGAATAACAGCATAACAGTTTCAAAGTAAATTTCTACATCTTAAAGACATGAAATGATCCAAAAATATTCCTGAAACTCTAGTACTTACACAGCAATCACTTTAACTGCAGCTAGAAATAATTAACAGGAGTTTACTAGGTTTCAGAGATGTCATCTCAAACCACAATCAAGCAATTAAACTGTCAAATACCATTCAGAAAGCATGAGGGTGAATGAAAAAGGAACAACTAAAATATCAGATTAACTTTTAGAACTGTGCTCATTTTTCATGCTTTCTCCAACTCCGTAGTTTCTTTCTTAATGTACTCAAAAAAGCTCAAGAACTGAAAAAAAAAAAATGCAGTGATTCAACTCCAAATTACCAGATGTAACAAGTACCAGATAGAAGAGGAAAAAAGCTGTATCTAAGAAGTTCCAGTGTTACACACCTTCTAGTCGGAAGATAAGCTTGCCAACTTCCCTTCACAAAGTGCAATGTACCAAAACACTGCAGCAGCAATAGCAGAATCACTATTATCTCTCACTCTACCACCACAACTGGAATTCAGGCTGCTGAGGGGTGCTCGACAGCATGCTTCCAGATGTCCCTTGGCCTGCCTCTTTGCCACCACCTCCCTGTCTCTACCTGGTTGGCATGTTAAGCCTCTTGCTACTCAATACGTTTTTGAAAGTCCTGATCAGAGGCTGGTACTACCACAAAAGTACACTTAAACCAGAATTCCTAGAGACTGCTGTTGTGCACCATACCTACCCGAGTAAGTCAAATCTTGAGCAAGTTCTAAAAGTTTAAACAGGTTAAAAAAGTGTTTTAAAATAAATGAGGTCATCTGTTAACTTTTAGATGACTGCATACAGTTGATGTAATCAATCCAGTCTTTTCTTTTTTTTCAAACCAAGATGTATTTAATAAAATTCTATTTGTAAGCTGAATATTAGTAAGAAAGAAAACTTCTCATTTGTCATCCTTCATTCAGTTTGAAAAAAACAGTAACAAAGAAACATGCTTTTGGGCAAGCATAATTAATACACAATTCTGAAAGCCACAAAAAGCAGATTTTATTCTTTATCTTCTAAGGCAATTCATTTTCATGAGGTGTCATTTATATGTAGGCTCTTTATTCTTACTAGCGTAATACCAGATCTTTTAGCATTAGACAAAAATAGCAACACACTAACTTGTTCAGAGGAGGAAGCACGTGGTAGAACATTTTCTTTTGGAAAAGTTCTACAGAGTCTTGTTCAGAAAGTACAGTCAAAGAACTACTACCTTCTCTCTCTAGTGCAATGTGTAAAGACTGTGATGGATGGTACCTCCTTTGGGAAATTGGCCCAGGGTCTTAGACCAACCCCTGGAAAAACTTTGCAGCCTCCAGAGGCAAACCGTATCCCTACCCACAGAAACCTCTAACGTAAGAGATGAAAAGCTGCTTATGGCAGCCACTAATGAGAACAGCTTGTTTCCTTATTGGGAACTCCGTGCCCTGCTCCACAGTGTTCCACTGATACCACTAATTTTCATAACAGATGACCTAACAGAATTTGCCATACCCATGTTTGCTTTCACCAGACATTAGCCTACAAGTATGTAACACCTCAAAACTTGAAAAGATGGAAATAATGAAATAGCACTTACTGTAATCACAGCCTTGCTCAGACAGATAGAGCCTCTGCAGCCATACTCCGTTTCATCTTCAGACTTGTAATAACTGAGTGTGTTGCTTTTCAGAACTACCCATCGATCCTGCCACCCATGAATGTAGTTGGTCCACTGTAAAAAAAAAAATAAGTTTTCCAAATATCAGCTAATAGAAAAATAACAATGAAAGACACTGTGGCTGATATTTCCCAGGCTCTAACGCACCAGGAGAAAAAAGCAACTTATTTTAAAAAACTCTTGCCAATTAAGAATTTTATTCTGCTCCAATCTAAAATAATTTTACAAACTCCTAAAGGTACTAAAAAACAGTTGTTTCAAATAAACAGTAAGATAACAGATGTCTTGACTGCAGCTGCATTGCCAAGGCCAGTTAAAATAAAGGTAAAGAACATACTGATGACACAGATTAAGGAGGATGGGGGGGTGGGGGTGGTGATAAAATCAAACAATCACTAAGGTGAGTTTAGCCACCTCATTTAAAATCTGTAGTTAGATCAAAAGCCAAACTTAAGTGGAACATGAAATAATTTATTTTTATATAAAAACTAATTTCTACAAAATTATTTTACTAAAATATCTAATTCTCTTCATATAAATACAAACACGCCATTATCCCACAGTACAATATATAACTATTGTAATGCCTACAGTAATCAGTTCTTTATCAGTTTAATATTACCCATAGATATTGCCTTAGGTTTTAACTCCTAACCATTTTCTCACAAAGAAGATACTTGCTTATCAGCAGACATCCAATCATCCTCTTGTTATTCAGATTTTTCTAGGGACTCCACATTCACACATGGAATGAAACTGATACTCCAGGAACAAGTCCTGGATTCAACCTACAGAGATCTAGTAAGAAGTGACTACAAGTTCCAGTTATTAATCTTGTATCTGCAACATCTCAACTCCACTTTGTAGAATGAGGGCCGTTCTGTAACTCTTGACTACACTGGTGCTTTGGTCTTCAATCACAGTGCAAAAATTATAAGTTAGATAAAAATGGAAACAAAAACATTGAAAATTATTTTATCATGCATTTCTTTGATCACAACTGCCGTTCTTTGACAAAAAGCTATGAGAAGCAAGCTCTTCTCTAGCATTTAAGTCTAACCACTGTTCATTATTTTGTAATATATAAATGTGGGGGAAGAAAGTCAACTAACAGGCTTGCTTCCACATTTACTACATGTATTAGTTAATGCATATCCCATAACTACATGTTAGCTCTAACAATAACACGAGGAGTTCTAAGGAAAACAAATTCTATAGCTGAGAAATTCCTAACAATTTTCAAGTGTAGGTAAGACCTTGATTTGCTCTCCAAAGATAAAGCACTTTTTGATCTCTTAATAAATCAAATGGCTAAGTTCAGTATTTTTTAAAGAAAGCCTCAGCTGTGTTCAGTACACGAACTGGTAGCACAAGCGGTCGTGGAGGTACATTATTTCCTGCCTTCCTCTTTTCACGTCTCTCATGTTTCCAGCTACTCCCAAATGTGAAAGGCAAGAGTCCAAAGTTATCTTGGGCAAAAGAGCAAGGGGCAGGGAGGAAAGCACCTTCCCTTCTCTGACAGAGTTAAGTGAGACAAATATAGCAGTCAATCTTGCATTTGCTGTTGCAATCAACACTTGCTGTCGCAATCAAAGAGTCAAGAGACTCCTTAAAGTACACTCGGTAGGCCCAAGGTTTTGGCAGAGAAAAGATGACTGTTTTTTCAAGTATCTAGATTCTTGTGCTCAAGAAAGACTTTTCCACATTGAAGTTGTTTCTTTGTATCCATCTTAAAATTGTTAGCAGGAAATACAAGGGAGAAAGCCCTAGAGTTCTAAAACATTTAGAGACCAGCAGGATGTACTTCTAATAAGCTTCCATTACCAAATTACTCTGATTCCTTCAAAGCTTCTCTCTTTACCAAAGGGCAGTACAACTTAAACACTACAAAGCACACAGAACTGCAGCCTATTTATATCAATATAGAATTAAATTATACACAAAGTTATTAAAAATAGGCATTTCTTCAGCAGAAAGTTTGGTATGCTACCATTTCATTTTAATCAGTTTGTCTCACGTTATTACTGAGGCATCAACTAACAAAAGGTAAATTTATCCCTCAAGCATATTTATTGCAACAGGTTTCACTGTACTTGACTATTCGGATTATATCCCATGTTCTCACAGGAAAGGCAGAGTCAGCTACACTCAGCATAATCATCCAGAAAAATAAAAAGTTTGCACATACCTAAGCTACAGAATGTCAGAAGCCACAGCTTCTCATGCTATGCCAGTAAGAAACAGCACCTGGACTTAATAAAGTATTTAATTTGCCGACATAAAAATAAATTATATCCCACAAACATTAAAGTTTCTAATGATGGAAGCATCTAATCAAAGGAAAACTTTGAAATGTACAAAAAAACCCCAATAAAAGTATACTAAATGAAAACATCACACTTTAAATGTGTCACACTTTAAAACATCACACATTTCACATCCATCTCATCCTCTCCCTCCCCCGTCCGCTATTAGATGACAAGATCTTACAAACAAAAGCCAAGACCTTTCTCTTCTTCTAACAGCTTCTCTCATCTTTGGGGTCTGAAACATTTTCAGGCCGAAAGAAATTCACTGAGCCCCTTACAAGAAGCAGAGTGCTAACTTGGACTGCTATTGATGGCTGTTTTCTCAGCATCCAGGGCCAATTTATAATCTCTGTATCCTGTGACCTGTGCCTCCTACACTGCCTTGTGTCCAGACTTATCATGTGGGACAGGAAGAAAATCCAAAACATAGTGTTATACAGTGCTTTAATTCTAAAGATATTGCAGCATTATTCTGAAGGTAGTTTCTGTAACAACCAAAAAAAATTTTTGTTCAAACTTAGTAATTCAGTATTCAACTTTAAAATACTCCTAAAAATAAAAACAGCCAGTATCACCCGACTCATACTTATTTTCAGTGATAAAAGGGCAAAAGAAAAAAATAATGTTTCTTTTTTAAAAGGGAAACAAGCTCTAGTGCCATTTTCCTTCCGCTCTTCCCCACCTCCCGTATCTCTTGCTGCAGGAGTATTTCACTGCCCTGTTTCAGGACTCGGACCAAAGCCCGTGCTCCTTTCTGTGCCGCTGCCCGGTCCCGGGGCGGGACGGCGGGCTGGGCCTGCCTTCGGGGAGCTCCCGGGGGGCCAGCGGGGTGCCGCGGCCCCGGCCAGCAGCCTGAGGCGCGCAGGAGACGCCCTCCCCGGGCACACCCGGCCGCCGCCGCCGCCTTCAGGGCCCGGCTCTCCCCAACCTCAGGCCGGGCAGCCAGCGGGCTCGGTGCGGGGGGCGGCCGGGACACCCAGGCCGGGTGGCAACGACGCCTCCCCTAGCCGCACCCGCGGCTCTCCCTCCGAGGAAAGGCTTCCTCCCGGGGCGGGCGGCAGCTGCGTGCGGAGGCGGCGGGGGGCCGGCGGCCGGGATGTGCCGGTGCCGGCGGCTGAGGGAGGAGGGGGCGCAGGCGGTTGGCGGCGGGCGCCGCGGCGGCTGCCTGGCAGGCTCCCCGCCGTCAGGTGGCGACTGCCCCGGCCGTGCCAGCGCCTCCCGCGGAGCCTCCCGGCTCTCCCCCCTCCCCACCATCAGGCCCCTCCACCGGCTTCTCGGCCTCATCCTCCGGCGCGGGCAAGAGACAAGACTGACAGCTGGGAAGCTGGCGGGGGGCCGGAGCGCGGAGAGGGGAAGCGAGAGGCCGCGGGGCGGGGGAGAGACGGTTTACCTTGCTGAGCACCCCGCAGAGCTCAACAGGCAGCCCGAGCTCGGTCTCGGGGTCCTCCTCGGAGCCGGAGGAATTCCAGCTCTGGTTGTCCGACATGGAGACCCTTGGAGCCGCAGCCACTACCGAGCAGGGAAAAGCCGAAGCAGCCCCCGCCCACAGCAGCCGCAGCCTCCTTCTGCCGAAAGGACGGGAGTGACGGGCTCCACCTGAGGCGGCACCGCTCCGCGCCCGCGGCTGCCACCAGCGCTACCCGCTCCTGCCACCGACCAACCGGCCGGCGCCGAGACGCGCAGGCTCGGGCTTCCCCCTCACCACAGCTCCGCGGCCCGCGGCAATAGCCGCAACATAGAGGTGGTGGTGGTGGAGGGGAAGGAGGGGCGAGCGCGCGTCCGCCTGCCGCGCACCCCGCTCACAGCTCCGCCGCTCCGGCCGCCGCCATCTTACGCGAAGCGGGTGCGCGGTGCCACTATTTACCCGCCCCGCCCCACGCCCACCCTCCCAGCCCCGCTGGCCGGGCCTGGCGGCGCCTGCCGGGAGTTGTAGTCTTTCCACCCCCTCCCCCGGGCGCGGCGCCGTTGGCTCTCGGGAAAGGTAGTGTCCGGCGCCGCGCGGGGTGCTGGGAGATGTAGTCCGCCGGCGGGTGGCCGCCATCTTCTTTCCCTCGTTTCTGTGGCGTCACCGGTGTGTGTCCCTTCCGTGCCCCCGATGAGGTGGGGAACTCCGCTGTCGCAGCGGGGCTGCTAGGAGTGATCTTTGCTTTATTTTTTGTGTGTGTGTGTGGGGGTTCTTTGGTGAGGTGAAGCGTCCCTCCGTCCCCGCTGGCTTTTTAGGCTGAGAGATGCGGTCTCGTCTTCCCCGCCTCAAAGCGGCGGGATTCGGGAGGTGGGCGCCAAACCTTTACCTTAACAAAAATGGTGGCCGCAGGAAGGGGCGGGAGGTGCTGCCGACTCCTGGGTGAGTCGTGAGGGGAGGGCGGGCCACGGGTAATGGGGCTGCCAGGCACCGGCGCCGCTCCCCGGGGCTCGGAGGCCGCTGCCGGCAGCGGCCAGCGGGGCTTGGCGCGGCCTGGCAAGTAGCTGCGGAGCCGGGCGGCGGGTGGGCTCGGTAGCCCGCTCCTTGCCGGGAGCTTTGCTTCTGCTTCAGCGGCTGTGCCCGAGGGCGTGTGTCAGCAGCAGGGCGGGAAGTGGCGGTCAGCAGTCTGCCTCGGCTGCGAGGTAGCCCTGTCCTGTCCTGTCTTCTGTTTTTTTCATGTTTTCACTGTTGCGGGAACGAAATGATAATTTTTTTTCCTAAGGCTTTCGACAGGGCTATGTGTCCTTGCCGGTTTTTATGGGTGGAGAGAGATTTATAGAAAGGAAAAAAAAAACAGTTGAACGTGTCACTTCACAATTCATGAACAGATGTAGTGGGTTGAGAAGGATTTAAGATTTGTGCTGGCTCATCTCCTTTCTCGTGATTTCTCGGGGAAAAAAAAAAGTGTGTTAAATAGCATTGGTTGAGGAAACTTCTGTTTTGGAACACACACTTCTGGCTATAACGCAAGAGCAATGCTGTAGAATTGTATTTTCTCTGACTTCCTCCTTATGAAAAATCATTGTGTAATTTTTCCATGTTATGCTGGTTGAAAGTTTCCATTGAGGGTGGGTTTGGTTTGTTTTTTTTTTTTTTTTGGAAAGAGCTCTTAGCATTGATACAGCTATTTATATACATTCTCTATATATGTAGCAGCTATAATTTAAATAATATTAGCACCAGCTGAAAGTCTCTGGTATAAAGATATTGGTAATGAATGCATCGCTAAGAGTGATTGGTAAAGCAGCACCATTGTCCTAAATAATTAGAAATAAAGAGCAGTCCCAGACATCTTATTATTTGTGTAATCACTGGAATGCACAGTAAAAAATTTATATGAGTATACTGTGGGTGCTATTTTAGACAATTCTCTAATATATAAAAAGCTGTTGGGAAATTATGTTCTTTGATTCACTAGCTGTTTGGAAAGAAACCAAGCAAGATATTTTTTTCTTAGAGTCTGTTGCAATGTACTGCAATGTTAAGCAAGCAGAGTGGCTGAATTTTCTATGTATTGATTTGTATGAGAATAACTTATAATTCTTCGTTGCAGTATGTTGATGAAGTTAAGTGATATCACCTGTAAAGCCAGACATATTTTCCCTAGTAAACTCTAAATGAACTTCTTTCTCTACCCTGATCAAGAGCAGGAGGTGAAGAGACATGTCTGAGCAAATCCCTTGTGCAATGATGTGTACTACATAGCCATGTACTGTCATACTTTCAGTCTAGGGCTACTCGCTTAGTTCCAAAAGTAACACTTTTTTTTTTTCTTTTTTTCTGTCTCCAGAATATAGACTGATTCAAACAGGTATAAAAAACTAAAAATGCTATGGGTAGATACTCTTTCAGCTTGTTTAGCAAACATATTTGTCCTTCTTAGAGAGAATATTTATATAATTATTAATTCTAGCTAATATTTTATAACCAAACTGTAAATTAATAATACTGGATGCTAAAAGGTTTGTCTTTTCAACTTTTCATATAATGCTTTGTCTGTGCTAACTAATAGATTTTTTTGTTTCTGCCACATTCTCCTAATATGTCTTATTTTTTCCATAACATCACCAGCTTATGTTCTTCCAAAAGGTGTATTAGGATTGTGAAAACCTTATGTAAATTTAACTCTCTCAATTAATGTTCTGACCATCTTTTTCATATATAACTTACTGTCTATTACTCTTAATGAGAACGGGCTATATCTGTGTAGTAAGAATGTAGTGTAGTGGGAGTAGGTTTGTAAAGGAATGACTTGGTGCTGAGGACCTTAAATTCATTTTATCTGTGCTTTAAGAGGCGTTTCTTTGGACTGGCACTAGTCTGGTCCCATGGAGGGCAGCTGCATTAGCAATTGTAATGCGTCAGGTGTGCTCTGAAAGCACAGTCTTCCCATCTAGTTTATTTTGAAAGGAATCTGGTTTCCCTGCTCTAAGACCAAATCTGTGATGCAAACCAAAGCATGGGAAGTGGAGATGATCAAACTGATACGCTGATATAGACAGCTCCTCTCTACTTAGTTCTGTGCCTTTTCCACTGGACCTTTATTTTGCCTTTCATTGCTGTGTTTGTTCTTTTATCACAAGCCCCAGTACTCAGCCTGTACCCTTCTAGTGTCTTAGAGACTGCGAGAAGTTTAGAAATTACTGTTTTAAGAGGAAATAGTAATCATCTTTGTTAGAATAGTGGGACAAATACTGTGGTTCTGTATTGCTTATATAGTACTTGTAATATAAAATTGGTTTTTTTTGAGTTTTACTTCTAAAGATGTCAGTCATGAGCACCATGAACTTCATAAATACCTGATTTTTTCTTCTCCCTTTTTATATCTCTTATTTCCACTATTGTACCTTCTGTTTTAGCATTCGTTGTGTGGTATTAAAACATATTCACCACCAGTGTATAAACATTTTCTAGTATGTTCCTGCTCATGGTTATATTTGTTCTTCAATTTAAGACCATTTTTCTTAAGAGGATTCTTGAAAGAGCTTTGTTTATGCCACAGCACACTGCCTAATAGTATAGGCTCTGAGATATAAATGATTCAGACAATTTTTTCTAAAACAATTGTGGTGTCTCTGAATCACTGTATTAGGGTTTTTCTTCTAAGTAAAAAAAGAAAAAACAAAAGCAAAAAACCAAAACAAAACACCAGAACCCAGAAGATTAGTGCTATTTATTAATATGTTGGCAATAAACACATATCTGTAGAAACGAGGTCGCACGTAACTACACAACTTCTGGTGTAGTTTTTAGTGATGAATGCTGTTCATAATAGTTCTTTTCCTTCATTATTTTCTTATGGATTAAACTGCTAAAACATTTGTTTTCAGTAATCTAGAAGTACTAGGAGAACTTGGTTAGAATCTTGAGATAAATCTTTCCGTTTAAAAGGTCTTGCAAAATGCTGAATAGAGACAGAAGAAGATACTACAGTTCTTTGCCCTTCGAATAAACTTTGATGTTTTAAAGACATGAGCTTTTTTAGACAGAGAAGTTGAAGGCAGTTTTACAACAGAAGTGTACTGTGTCTTGCCTGCAGAAAATTAATAGGGGATGAGTATTCCACTTGTTTCACTTGTGTTGCTCTTCACATAAGCAAAGAATTATTCAAACAGTTTGATTAATGGGATAAAATATTTTTACATTTAATTTTGGGCATTGTCAGAAGCAGTCTCTGTTACCTGTTCACCTTGCAGTAAAGGATTGAGTTGTCTGTAATTTGTTATATCTTAAAGCCAGTGAGTTCAGAAAAGGCATAATTCTAGGGCTTTGTTTTTTGAAGACTAGTTCTAGGTGCTTGTATGTGATCTATGTTTTTATAAAATGCTGAGTCAACTGCTACTTGAAAAATAGTCCTTATTCAGCTGCGTCAGCTTGGGCACTTGGAATTTTCAATTCAGTGAATCCTGGCATGTTTTTCTGTTCAGTATTAATTTGTCATGTACTTTGTCTCATTACATATGTAAAAATACTTACATCTTTCTTAGAAGATTTTGTTTTCTAGGGAATTAGGTTTTATTATATGTTGAGAGAGAGACAGTAGTGAAATAGTAGCAGTTTTCAATGCACTAGTAGGGAACCTAGGTGGTTAATGCTGTGTATATTAAATGCTGATAACACTGTTTTGCAGTTCCTCCTGTCAGTTCTTTTCTTGTAAATTACTACAGGATTAAAACTGACAGGAGTCCTCTTCTTGAGGCTATTCAGAAACTGGGGCTCTAGTAAATATCAAACCCCCTGTGGCTGAAAAGAATTGAGCAGATAGTTCAGAAGGACAGTCTGACGTGCTTGCTTACACATGTCTTTGTTGCTGGTTTATCCTGCTGAGAAGGAGACTTTAGAGCAGCTGATACTTAAATCATTATCAGAGGGACATGTTTTTACAAGGAAATGAGAGTTAAGGAGTTTGCTAAATTTGATCTTGTCAGCCAGAATATTTCCTTGCCAAATGAATACTCAGAAAAGACAGGTGTACTTCATGTTGCAAAGTATGTAATGCAATGTTATCATTTTGGTATAAAATCCTTATCCAAGTAATGGATAAATCAAGTAGTATGAAATCAAATGCACTACTGGAGTTTGTAGCGTAACCTTTTAAATATCAGAAATGTTAAAAATATTCTATTGGGGTTGAATTTTCCTAGTTTGTGGAAGGTATGTTTGTTCTTGTCTTAGAAATTCAAGAAATAAAGCAATGCATTTGTGGGAAACCCATTGTTCAAATGGCCTGACTGTTGGTATAAGAATTTCTGTACCAAGGTGGGTTAGCTGGGTTCTCTAACGATGGTGACTCTAATAGTTGCATGCATAGCCTAGATGAAGATACTTCTTAAGAAGCATAGCTACATGTCCACTGGTTCAATCTTAATTAGCAATTGGAGTAAAACCAAAGTGGTGTCTGTTAAAAATGTTGCTTTAGGTGAATTCTGGTCCTACTGGGAAGGTCTCATATAGTCTCTTTTATTTATTACTTATAGGATTGTTTCAATAGTACCCAGAGGCTTTATTTCAAGATGTGGCCCATGATGTGGTTTCCAGTTGTAATGATTTCCAGCACAAGGGAGACATTTGAAAGGTTGGGATTGAGAGTTATTCTTGAATCAGTCTGCTTGGCTTGTTTGTTCTCCATTCACTTTTCAATTATTCTTCAAGTATTCTTCAATGCTTGGCAAAAAGTAATGAAGTAGATAAAGTATTTCATGCTTGTGAAGTATAGTCTTAGCTACAAGTGATTTTCATTTCTGCCCAAGAGTATCCCTGTTTACTTACAGTGAAATTTAACAGCTTTCCACATCTCTTGTCAAAACAATTTTCATTATTTTTTTGGTTGGTTGGTTTGCTTTTCGGGTTTATGAGGTTTTTGGTTGGTTTAAGTGTGTATTACGGTGAGGCAGTTGCTCAGCAAAGTTTTATGACAAGTGTATTTTTTGAAGTAACTGAAATTGCATCTTTTAAAGTTTTAAATATTGAATTACCTTTTTATTGAAGATGTGTTAAAGCTGGATATTTCATATTTGACTTTTGATGATCTTATGAACATTTATGAAGTTTTCCAGGAGTTTCATATTATTCACAACCATCTTCTACATGGATGTGATTATTTTAATAATTGTTTTATGGAAGATATTTTTCCATCCCCAACTTGCACTGAGTGCTCCGAACTTTAGTAGTACGTGATAACAGGTCATTTGTAAAGTTTTCATAAGAAAAATAAAAGACCAGAGATCTCCTTTCAAATATCCGTGATATTTGGAGAAAAAAAAAAAAGTCTTGTCTTCGGTGGTTTTGGTGTAGTACTAACTTCAGAGGCATTTATCTTTTGAATACAGAATGATCTGAACTACACCACCCTTCATTTTAGCCAAAAGCCTGAGAAGCGATCTTTTGTGGTCAGAAACTGGATGAAGTCAGTCCTAACTTTCTTAATTGTTTATTGTGCTTTCAGTGCTTTTACAGAACTCCTATTAGTATCTCGACCTTGTCACTGAAATTAAGGGTAATACTGATTTTCTTCTGATGCAGCTTATGTAATGGCAGAATTTCTGAAGCAATCATCCATTCTCTACATTTGTATGTGAAGGTAACTGTTATAATTTTGTTTTGTTCCTGCTAAAGTAAGAATAAAAGAATCTCTAAAACATTTTGATCAAGTGAAAACAGGAAGTTTATTTTGGGCTCATACTACAATAAATAAGGTGTTAGATTTTTGATGAAATGTTACTGGAGTTTTTAATGAGTTTTACAGAAAATAAAGAAACTATTTAATTTAGATCCTTGTCCTAGCCATCCTCAAAATAAAAATTAAAAAACATATAGAAAGGACTCTATTAATTGTATTGCTATCTGCAAAATCTTTTTTTTTTTCTTTTTTTTTGTTTCCCCTCTGACACTGTGGAGACTTACACAAGGCAATTGGGATGTAAGAGGTCCTTTACATCTGCAGTATGATTCCTACGTTTAGCTTTTGAGCTCTGGGGGAAGTAGATAGTTGTCTTATCTTAGTAATTTTTTTGCATCTCACTGTTGGCATGGGCCTCTGAGGTAGCAAAGATGTCAGAATTTGATTTTCTTTGTGAAGACTAGTACACAATTTACATGCATCAAATCATAATTCAGTATATAAGTAAATTCTTTTTCAAGCTTTTCCATACTGGTGTCATTTTCCAGTCCTGATATTTCTTTGCAAGAAGTTGTTAACACTGTCAGTAAAAGGCAAACTGGTAGCATACTTTTCAAGTATTAATAACCTGCGCAATAACACTGTGTCCACTGAACTGAATATTCTTAGAAATATTTTTTATTTTTCTTATGTATTATTACATGAAAATAATAATATGAAAGCATTTATGTTTTCACACAACGTACAGGGTTTCTGTCGTCGCAATTGGAGGTTTTTTACTGAAGACAGGCTGGAGGAGTGGCACAGGATCAAATACAAGCCATTTCCTTCAGGCTAGTTCAGTGTCAACCATCCAAAAACGTGCTAAATTTCAATAAAGGTAGAGGCACTTGAAATTAAATTGTTGCTCTGATTTTACTGCTCTTTCAGTCTCTTGATACTTTCATATAATATATAACCCTGTCTGACTGGTTTGGTTGAGTCTCTGTGCCTGCTTGTAGAAGAGCTTGATTGGGGTTTTATTAGTTGTCTTTTTCCGCTTGTAAGCATCCCAGGTTACTAACAAAGCTTCCTACACAGTAAAGCTGCTCTGTGGTTCCTCTCCGCATTTTTATTTTTGCATTAACTGATGGCATTCTCTGCCAAAGTCTTCCTCTTTACCTTTAAAGTTCTTCCAGTAGCAATTTGAAAGGTACCTCCTCCACTTATAGATGATTCTCCTGCTCCCTTCCCCCCATTCCCAAATCACAGGAATAATGGGGGAGTATTTAGTTGTAGACTGCCTTCACAGACTTCTCTGATTTCACACCCTACTTACTCAGTATGATGCTGAGAGGGATTTAGCATGTTTTGTTAGAGGAAACAGCTCAGTCTTGCAGCAGATTCTTGAGGTGACAGCATGCCAAAAATATGTCACACTTTGTCTAGACTGTTCTGAGTTAGTGTTTCATTAGACTCTAAACCTTTACCCACTTTTTCTAAGTTGTTTTAGCAAAAATTTCATAAGACTGTGTCGCCACAAGCTAAATGTTTTCTCTAGGTCAATCTTCCATTAAAACAGTTACTACTTGTCCTTACCAGGTTCTACAGTGACAGTTTTTTCACATTTTGGATAGTGTTTCAAACTGTGCTTCTCCTGCATTTCCTTTAAATATTTCCGTTTTCATTTTGTCTATGGCAGATGATGCACTGGTTTTATGTGACAGTGCTGTATCTATTGTGTTACTGTAGCTTTTTTTTTTTTTTGCATTTTGTATTTGTAGCATTTCAATATGCTAAATATTTTACATATTTTTTTCTCATGCCTGTTGATCTGAAACCAAGATAATCTTCAGGTCTGTTCGTGTTAAGTGGCTGAAAATTGTATCAGTTTTTATTCATGTTTTCACTTCTGAGTACCTTTAAGCTGTGGTGGAGAACTAATATGCCCTCAGATAGATTTTTTTCTTCTTAATTCCAACTAAGGTACTATTTGATATTTATACAATTTATCAACTGGTCCTAGCAATGCATTTTGTTCCACCCAAAAAGCTGAAAAGATAAAACACATCAGGAGACCACCATTTATGAGATTTTGTATCATCATGGTAATTTGTTTCTCACTGGATATGTAACAGTGTGGAAGAGAAGGCTTTTGACTTACATCAATTAGTGCTAAAGCCTCTGCTATAAAACTGAGCCTTTAAGAATGATCTGAATGAGGAGGGAGAAACATTTGTATATGCTGGGGGTAAAGACACTTTCAGGAATAAGGAACAGCTACAAAATATTGCAATGACTGGAATAGGAAATGAAAGCAATCTTGTGTTCATTCTGGCATCTTGGTGGGAAAGAGTGATAAAAGAAACAGGGGGAATAGTGGAGGGGCGTTTACCTTGAGGAAAGTATTTATTGGGAATTGTGCCCATTACTTACCTGAGACTGCCAGTAATAATGGAATTATTGTGGAGCTAATTGATATCGGGGTGCTTATGAGCTTGAGATGACACTTGGAATGTTGCATTGGATGCAGTGCTTTTTCTTTTGAAGTCTAGCAGACCTGTTCTTGTAAATGTGTATGTTAACTGGAAAACATTGTCCTACTGTAAGTGAAAAATTTATGAAAGTGTTCATCATTGTGGTTTTTTATTAGATAGATACGTGTAAGAGCTACGAAGCCACTCCCGTTCCTAGTTGCCGTTATAGTAGCTCAAGTGCTACTAAAGGGCTAAGAGAAGAGTTCTGGTCTCTACATCATCTTCTGTTCTTTGAAATACAGCAAGATGGAGATAAACACAGGATTATTTACCTGATCTTGCATCTTCGGAAGACTTCATAAATAATAATCTTAATTAATAGAATATGACTAAAATTGGAATATTTTTGCCAGAACTTTTTAACATGGCTTTCTTTAATATCTTGACTTCAGTTGACTAGTATGTTTCAAGAGAAGATCTTCAGGAAAATACAAACATTGCTACCATTAATTTTAAGAAGTCATCCATATGGTTCTTTAATAGCAAAAATTCATCTCTAAATGCAGAAATACATAATGACCTTCTTCAGTTTGGTTGCTAATGAGGCCCACTTAAGTCCTGGAGTGGGAAAGTGGCATTTAAAGAAAAAATGTAACTCTCTTAGATTTGTGTAATTTGTGGTTGTTAAATAGAGATGCTGCATGCGCTTGAAAGGGTGTGGCTCCTCCAAACAGGAAGGGCTCCTGTCACAGGGAGCAGCTCAGAGGGGAAGATTAGGAGTAAATGTGCTTCCTACATGAGAGTAAAGCTGAAGTGATTTATGAGTCAGCAACTTGAGGCAGGAAGAAATTCTTCCTTTTACAGTAATAAATACACGTTAAGCAATTTATGCCAGTATCACACTTGGATTCTGCTTGTTTTAATCTGGCAAAAATAAGACCACAGCTTCATGCTACAGAGGCTAAAATTTGCTTTCTTTAGTTTTTTAAGATCAATTTAATAACTAGACAATTTACCTATAATTAGAGCCTATCAAAGGATTCAGCTATTTACTTTCGTAAGCAACAAGGGAAGATGTTAGAAGTTCACATATCAGAGGTACCTGCGTGTATAAGAAGTTACTAGTGTCAGTAATTGGGTAGTAAAGGCTTGGTAAGTTCTATTGGTTGGGTACCATGGCTCTACAAATTAATGGAAAAAGAATGCATGAATTTTACCCTGAATTAAACAATAGGGTTTTATTCAAAACTTTTAATTGAAGCCATCTGTTTCTAAAAGATGAGCTTTAACACAAACAAAAGTTTTGAATTTGAGATGGAAATTACTGGGAAAGATTCTATGGCTTGTCTCAAGCAGGAATGAGGACTAAATGAACAATGGTCTGCAATTTAAAAATCATTCAATTTCTTGTCTTTTAATGTAATGATCTAGTGAGCAGTATTTTGTGTTTAAGGCAGTATCGTTTCATCTGTCAGGATAACATACAGGTATAAATCTCATATGCATGTGTAAGATACCAGCTTTTATCTGAAGTTCATGGTACTCAATTATTTCTGTAAGGGAGCTTTTAAAAAGTATGTTTTTAAGTTAATAGAAAAGTAAAGTTTTACTGTCTTCAAACACTGCTACAATTACAGGTGGCTTTATGTGGTGAGTGTGGCAGCTCAGCCACTTTAAAGGAATGCAGGTCTTCATATTTGTGATAATTATGTTGTTTTCTGAATAAGTATAAAATATTTTTTTTAATATATATTGTTCGGCTGGAACTTAGAAATAAATACATTATTTCAATTCTTTTTTTCAGGTATTAAGTCCTAAAAGAGGTACTTGTTTTCAAGAAGTACTATGGATGACATGAAAAAAGTTGGTAACAGTTCTTGCAATGATGGACTTCTACTTAGAATGGGCCTCAATGATAATAAAGCTGGAATGCAAGGTTTGGATAAAGAGAAAATCAATAAAATCATCATGGAAGCTACCAAGGTTGGTTTGATTACTCTTTTTGTGGTGCTTTATCTGTTGTCCAGTATCATTGTGGTGCATTAAAAAGAGCATGGCCAGCACGTCGAGGGAGGTCATCCTCCCATTCTGCTGTGCTGTGGTGAGGCCACATCTGGAGTACTGTGTCCAGCTCTGGGCCCTCCTGTTCAAGGACAGGGGACTACTGGAGAGAGTCCAGTGTAGGACTACAAAGATGATCAAGGGAATGGAGCACCTCTCTTACAAGGAAAGGCTGAGAGGGGATCTCAACAATGTTTATAAATATCTAAAGGGTGGGTGTCAAGAGGATGAGGTTAGACTCTTAGTGGTGCCTGGGGACAGGACAAGGGGCAATGGAGACGAGCTGGAACACAGGAAATTCCATCTCAACATGAGAAAAAACTTCTTTCCTTTGAGGGTGACGGAGCACTGGAGCAGGCTGCCCAGAGAGGTGGTGGAGTCTCCTCTAGAGATACTCAAAACCTGCCTGGATGCGTTACTGTCCAGCCTGCATTAGGTGAACCTGCTTTGGCAGGGGAGTTGGACTAGCTGATCTGCAAAGGTCTCTTCCAACCCCTACCATACTGTGATTCTGTGATAAGGCCCTCTTCCTCCCTCCCCCAAATTTTATCCCTCACTTGTGTAAGTGGAGGGCATCTTCTAAGACAAATGCATGTGTGGGGAGGAAGAGGAGGGACTGTAGCTTAGAGTACCATAGAGTACTGTTGGATTCTTCCACAGGGACATGCAGCAGCACAACTGAGTACATCCTTAGGTGCTTCCTTCTTGCCTGAAGCAGTATATAAATATCACAGCATTGTCCAGAGGTAATTGTGAAGATTTCAGCTTCCTTAGGCCTTTTATTTTCCCTTTTTCCATTTGTTTTGCCTGCCCCATCATTAATCACCCAAGCAGATCTACCTCTATTAGTCACCTTCCTGTAAGTGATGAATTTGATGTAATCACGTGTTTCTAGTACTTTCAGTAGAGTTTCTTTGTGCTTAGTGCTTGTCTTCTTAACTGTCTTCTCAGTATTCAAGAGAGGCTGCAGTAGTGTGCAGCTTTATAGCAAAAGATCCGTAGAGCCACAAATCTACAAAGCATCAAAATATTAGTCCTCTTACTTGTTATTGGAAAGTCTTCACATGGAACTACATGGGGATAATGCTTTATTTGAGCAGCACTGGGTTTTCTTACTCTTCCTTGCTCAAACGTATGTTTCATTTGGTGTCTCTATGGCCCTAGTTTATGTGCTTGATGTTTTGCTGATGAATTCTGTGTTGACTGCTATTGCTCTGTGGTAAACTGCAGGAGCTGGGGACAGGGAAAGCAGAGAACATAGTACATACTGCTTTTATTTGGCAAACTTTATTTTATTTGCACATTCACTTTGATGATACTTCATATGCTATCAAGCCCCTTATTGGTTAGATGTTTCTTCTACTTACTCTTTGTCAGACATATCACTAATGATATTTGGATAAATTATTTCATGAGAACAGTTACGGTTTCATTTTGTGGTATGAAATAGAATGAACTGTAAAATAGGCTTTGAAAACTGATATACAGACATCTATGTATTAGAATATATTTCTATAAAAAAAGGCAAGAGAATATAAATACCAGATATAGCTCAAGAAATCTGAAAAGAAGCATTGATTCTTTTTCTTAAGATTTTCATTAGTTTTCAAAATTACACCTACAAACACTACCCACAGTTGTATTACAGCAAGATTTTGTAGCATTTCAACTGTGAAATACTGCAAGAGACCCAAAAAATCTACAGCTTAATAACAATCTTAAGTACTGTGTTGCTTCCCACACTAACATTTTGATAATTCTTTCAATGAGTCTGAACAAGTCATGTTTGATTGCAGAGGGGAGAAAAGATGAAATGCATGTCTGGTATTGAAAGAAAACACACCCTGATTTCTTCTGATTAGAGATTTCTTCTAAGCAACGAGATGTGACACATTACAGTCTTGCTGTTCATCCTTTTTATCATTATTATAAAAGTGTATATTTTTGCTTTTTATGTAAATGCCTGATTCTTATTTGACTATGGCTGAATTCTTGGTGTCAGTGATAGTTTGGTAGTCAGAGGCTTTGAGCTAAAAATTTGTTCATTTTATCACATCTTACCAGGTGATTCAATAAAAGACATTACCTCTTCCTGCAAATATTACTTCTCTTCTAAGCTAAGCAGATGTTGCAAAAAAGATATTTTATTTCCTCGTTTTGAATTTTCCTCTTTGCTATTTCATTGTATGCCTTCTTTTCTTTGTTATGAGTCAGGAAGGGAAGTCACATTATACATTCTCTACGTGATTGTTGTCCTTTTATGTTTTCATTACATCTCCTTTTATTCATTCCTTTTCTTGAAGGAGCAATTACATACTTGAGAGCAAGAGAGCTTTTTTATACCCATTTGCTTTTCATTATCCTCTTCCAAATAGCTTCTAATTCTGCAGTGTACTTCAACATCAAATGGTCAATGAAATACTCAACATTATAAGTGGATTTGACTTTTACAATGTCATTATTTATTTCCATCTAGTAAATGGAAAATGGCAAAATGCTTAAATAATTTTTTTTTTGAGTGTTATACTCCTTGTCTTGGAGGTATTGCAAAGAATAATTTGACTTTTATCTACTTTTTTGGAATTTTTGTTGTCAGGCGTTAGAATAAGTAAACATAGCAAGTTCTCTCAATAGTTCCTTATACTCCTCTGAGTATAGGGGATCTGAAAAGGAGAAACATATTCATGTCATTTGAGGAGAGAGGTGTAAAGCAGCACTCGTCACTTTTGTGTATCGTTTCTGTGAAAATCCAACGTATGCATTAGAAACTGTTACTGTGTTTTACATTTTCTGTATTTAAAGATCAAATGAGGTGGTTCATAGGAAAAGGCGAATATAAACCTTAGTGTTTTTGCAATTTTCTTCCAGGGTTCTAGATTTTATGAAAATGAACTTAAAAAAGATCAACAAGTTAACCAACGAATTGAAAGAATGATGCAGCTAAAAGAAAAAATTACAACACAACAGCTCTTGAAAGCACAGTTGCAGGTACTAATCTTGTAAAGACTTTTTGGAGTAAATGGCAAATGATAAACATTTTGGTGTGTTCTAGTTTATTGCATTAAATTCTGGTGATAAGCACAGTGTTACCTACCATTTTGATGTTTGTCAAGCAAGTAAAAGTGCACGATGTTTTGATGATTTAATCTTAAGAAAAACTTGCTAGAAGAATAGATTGTAAAATTACTCTGAAATGTTCCCTAAATTACTAAAATGAAGTGAAGCAATTCCTGTTCTTTTAAGTCTAATCAGTTTAAAGGGATGTCATTATGGTTTATGTAAAAGTTATGTTAATTACCTTGTTAATAAGTATCATATCAATCTTGAGTTTACTTTCTGTTTCTATAATACATGTGTATTTGTCTTCAATGGCCTACAATGGGATGAGGGGGATCATAGTTGTCAATTCTTCTGGATATAATTCATTCCTTATTTACTTATTTATGCCAATTGATAAAAAAAAAAAACCATCATGGCAAGCAGTGACAAGAAATATAAGTGTCCTGAACTAGAGAGATGAAGGGGCTATTTCTCTTCTTAAATGCTAATGATAGCTAATAGTATCCAAAGTATTACTGTGTATGAAAGTTTGTTAAAAGAAAACAATGGCACAGAGGTTGTACACTAAACATTCTTAGGCGCAACAGAATTAAAATTGCTTGTAGAAGCTTAATTCCTTTCCATTTTCATTTGTACTGTGATTCAGTCTTTAATTACATGATTGCTCGCTATTTTTCCCTAAAAGGATTCCTGCTTCATTCAGTGCACAGTGCAGACAGTGTTCACTGAGTGGGCAATTATTCAATATTTACTGTTGTCCTCATTGTTGAATGTGTGGCCCCAAGCTTTATTTGTTGTACACCAGTCTAATCCAGCTTTGAATGCAGTATTACTGACTTCCTTGTAGGCTTTTCTGTGTTGTACACCACATAGTGTGAATTCTTTAAATTATTCTTGCAATACTGCAGCAAAGTAGCACGGTATTTTTGGTTTGTAGATGAGGAGCCAAAGCACACGAAGATTAAACACATCCATTAATTTTAAGTGCTATTGTGAGGATTATAGGTCCCAAGCTTTGGTGTACAATCTTTTTTTGTTCATGGCAGGTTTGCAAATCACTTCTGTAAATTAGATGCCAGTGCGTCAAACTTGTGCCCAGAAAAGCTTGCAATTACTGAGTACCTCTGAAAAGTCTGTTGTAAACCTATATGCCTCAACCTATACGCCAAAACCCATATGTTTTGGTTCATCTTTAACATGGATCAGTCATGTCACTGTTTTTTTGGTTTTGTTTTTTTTTTTTTAGTTTTCTGGGCTAGCTTTTAAGTCATTTAATTATGAAAAATACTTCCATTTTCATCCTTCTTTCACCACAGAACTTCTCATTTTACAGAGAACAGTCTTTCTTATAAATTGAATGACATGAATGACAAAGATCCTATAAAATTAGTAAATGGTTATGTAATTAAAGAATATGTAGTGAAAGCTAATAAATTTGCATTGCTTTGACAGTCCTTATGCTGTGTTTCTCTGAACTTGAGCCTTTAATCTTGCAACATAATGTTATTTTCTTTTAATGTTTTGTATGAAAATTGCTTTCTATAGAAGAAAAAAGAAGCTTAAAAAAAGAGAGAAATTCCTTCACCTGGATCTTACTGGGACCTGAGTTTCAAACCCCATGTTTGAAATCTTTATGGCACTTGCTCAAATAGCAGTCCACTTTGTTTCCAGTGGAGTAACTGTTAAGTCAGCTGCCATACTGCATGAAAACTGTCATTAGAGTGCGATAACATGCACATTTTTTTGCTGGCTAATTTTAGATTTTTGCTGCTATAAAAAAATCTGAAAATTTTGGATTTAGGTTCCATATGCAGATAAGCCCTAGTTCATGATTGTTGTTGCCCTCATTTCTTCGTCACAGGTTCTGACTCTTTTGTTCTCTCCTCTTCTTTCTTTTAATTTATCCTATCCTGAATTTTCCTTTTCTTGTCCGACATCCCCAGATTACCATCACTCCGCTTTCAAAAGCAGTCCTTATCTATGCCCCCAGAGTCTCCACTGAAGTCCCCAGTCTCTTGGCCCAGCCAGTCTTTATCTGTCTGTGTCTGATATCCTAATTGCCTTCCCCTTTTCCTGTCACTTACCCACCTCAGGCCATTATCTCCACCTTTAACTTCGCAGGTCTTGTTTGTCCTATTTGGTTTTCTTAATACGTGCTGTGTATTGTTTAATCAGCTTATCTAGGTCTTCAGATATAGATATAGTCAACTCATTATCTTGTTTTCTTCTTTATTGTTGTTGTCTATTGAGTTCTTTAACTCTTCTTTTTAGTACTACCTTCTGATATACCATAAGAGAATTTGTTCCCTTAAAAGTTGTAAGTTGCAGGTACTCCAGAATTACAAGGGTATCCATATATCTACTTGCTATGAATGCTGTAATTTCTCATCTGCAGATCAAAGCCAGTTGGTAGGATGCTTATAGATGCTCAGCTACAGCTTCCTAAGCTGGCAGTTGATCTGAGTGCTATAAAGTAAAATCAAACAAACAAACAAAATCTCCACTTACTGGATTTTTTGGACAATATCCTGGTCACATGGTGGAAACGGTAATATAAATAAAATGTAGAATCTGCAACATAGTGCTGTGTTTCTCATTGCTAGAGTGTGTGTATGCCAAGGAATTTGTAAGGGTATTTCTCATATTTTTAGTTTTCCTTAGAAGGTCTTCTCTGCAGAAGAGCACATACCACCATTGATTTTGGAAGTATTGGAGATTAGGAAGTACTTGTGAATCTTCTCAAAACTACCATTTCCATTTACAAGTATTTCTTTGGGGGTTGGTGTGTTTGTTTTTTAATAATCTTAAATGTGAAAGGTAGTTTGAAGTTTTCCTAATGAATGTCATTGTAATCTTTTAAGGGAAATTATATACTGTACAGTATAATATAATTCTTAATTTTTGAAAACTTTTCTGCAACAGAGTTAGGTTATCCTAACAACCTAGAGTGGAATTGCTTGAAATTCAGCAGTACTTAATAATATTTTTAAAAGTATCCAGCTGCTAATGCTTGCTGTTTTTACCCATGTGGGTTTTATCCCAGATGTTTATTCTGTAAATAGTTAATATTGTCTTAAAATAGCATCACTGTTTGTTGTCACTTCACCTTACCAGATGCTTTTATAAATATAAAAGAGATTTTGAATAACCTTTTCTGTCTTACTTTGACAAAAGAATTGAAGATGGAAAACTTTTATTTTGTGTCATGGGATAAGAAAAAATGAGAGGTTACTCTTTAAGTTGTCTAAAAGTCACTGTAAGCAAAATTAAACTTTCAATTACAATTTGAACTTTTTAGATGCTTTTTTTAAATCTAGCTTAGAAGTAAAACCCCCCAACTTAGTAGCTCTTTTTTTATCTTCAAAAGAAAATTGGAAGCAGCTTTTAAAAACTTGTCAGCCTGGCTTGCCTCTAAGGAATTATTCCATAACTTTCCTTATCTTACTAAGGAAACATTTGTAGGTGCCCTGAATTCTCTGAGCACATCTGTGTGCGTTTTGTTTTGGCATATTACTTGTATCAGTTGCTTTTGCTGAACAGTTATCTTTTTGTATTTCTGATTAGTTTCATGTAATTTTGTTTCATTCTTTAGATGCATATATTAGCTGATCAGTAAGTATCATGTTAGAAATACATTTCATAGAATCATAAAATGGTTTAGGTTGGAAGGGACCGTAAAGATCATCTAGTTCCAACCCCCCTGCCATGGGCAGAGACACCTCCCACGAGACCAGGGGCTCAAAGCCCCATCCAGCCTGGCCTTGAATATTTCCAGGGATGGGGCATCCACAACTTCTCTGGACAACCGGTTCCAGTGCCTCACCCTCACGGTAAAGAATTTCTTCCTAATACCTAATCTAAATCTCCTCTCTTTCAGTTTAAAACCATTACCCCTCATCCTATTGCTACATTCCCTGATCAAGAGTCCCTCCCCATCTTTCCTGTAGGCCGCCTTTAGGTACTGGAAGGCCGCTATAAGGTCTCTTCAGAGCCTTCTCTTCTCCAGGCTGAACAGCTCCAACTCTCACCTGTCCTCATAGCAGAGGTGCTCCAGCCCTCTGGTCATCTTCGTGGCCACCCTCTGGACCCGTTCCAACAGGTCCATGTCCTTCCTGTGCTGAGAAAAAGCAAAAAGAAATTTGTTATAAATGTGATAAATTGAAATACAGAAGTTACGTAACTAGAGGAGCAATTGACAGTATTAATTAATTAAGCAAATTTGAATTTGAGTGTAACGTAAAAATTATCTGCAAAGTGTAGTTTAAAATAAGGATGTTTTTCATGATTATACTATGACTTGAACCCTTTCTGAATTAGTAGTGTAATGAAAATAATGTAAATTCCCCACTTTTTCTTTTGGTTCCTCTTTGAACGGCTTTTCCCTTGTGCTTTTAATTTGTCTAAACCAGTTTTCTCAGCCTCAAGGAGCATATTCTGCTCTTCTGTATGGAATAGCTTTGTTTGAGGCCCCATTCTAGCCTTTCATCCCTCAAATCAACTTGGAACAAAACAGAGAAAAGACTTTGTAAATCATTACTCAGCAATTTAGTTAGAACATGCATAGCCACTTGCTTGGTTCAAGTGCCTTCAGCTTCAAAGATTTTTTTTGGATAAAGTTTTAATGTGTTTTATTAAGCAGCTCTGTTGAGGGCAAAAAAGAGAGAAAAAGTATTCAAGAAACCATGCAAATTGCATGTAAACATTTCTCTCCAGGACCATAAACACATTGCAATCAATCCAGAGGCAGCTCTGTAATGGTACCTTGATGTTATGAATGTGTGTGTGAGTCCTTGTGCTTGCAAGCAATGTGAAACTTCTGTTCCTTTTCGCTACTTGCATTTCTTGAGCTCTGCTATGCCTGTCTGTTGGTTTTTTTCTAGCAGTAGTAACCTTTTGTTGTGTAAATAGAGGTTAGCATAGTCATTAGTGTGGTTAGAATGTACCTGGAATGATATGTGGTACTGCCAACATAGTCATCTTTAATCAGCAGACCTTAAAAATCACTTGTCAAATAATGCACTCATGCTTTCTGGTGATATTCATAGTTCATACCTCATTCATAATTGAAAGATACTTCAGAAACAAGCACATGATCTGCAAGTGGTTTGGTAAAAGAATGCAAGCAAATTAAGTAGAATTAAAGTATTTAATGGAGGGGTCTGTGTGCTTGGCTTCTGCCTCACAACACCGTGGAGCTGTTGAAGCAGGAGTTTTGGATTTTGTTTTGACATATTGCTTGTATCAGTTGCTTTTGCTGAATAGTTATTATTTATAGTTATCTTTTTGTATTTCTGACTGGTTTAATGTAATTTTGTTTCATTCTTTAGATGCATATATTAGCTGATCAGTAAGTATCATGTTAGAAATACATTGCATAGAACCATAAAATGGTTTATGTTGGAAGGGACCTTAAAGATCATCTTTAATCTTAAAGATCAAAAACAACTGTTTTGAATTTCTGAATTTTCTAATTCAGAAATACATCTTTAACTCTAGGAGTGAAACACACTTTCTATGTATGTGCTTTTCTTTGAAAGTCACCTTGCCTTTTTGGTAGCAATACAATCTTACAGGATATGGATCCCTGTAACAAATGTTGAGGAATTTTATGAAGGGATTAACAGTAGCTTACCTAGCAGTAAACAAACCTGGTTGGTTGAGACCTTATTTGTGACAAGACAAGCTATGGGCTGTTGGTATTCTCTTTACCTGTTTAGGCCAATTCTCTGAAGTGTGATAGCTTAATTTAGGAGTGTTGGAAATTCTGTAATAGCAGAATTTTTTTCTGCTAGAAAATTTTCAGAATTTTTTTAAATAACCTGTATCATAGTACCTAAAGCTGCATATTCAATGGTCTTACAAAGTTTCTATCTGAATCAGATGATGTATCTTTTTTTTCCACATCGGTGTTTTGTTTGTTTGTTTGTTTGTTGGGTTGGGGTCTTTTTTGCACCATTTGCTGCAGCAGCGTTCTCTCTGAGAGCAAGTTTCATGAGAAGGTTGGTTGTGGTTCTTTGGTGCTGGTTCAGCATTGTTTGGTTTGTTTTTTAATTATATGCTAGATGTATTTGAGTTTTTAGGATTATCTGTACTGTTGCGCTTCTGCCAGGTTAATAGTTTTTCAATTATTGGTTTATTCTGTTCAGGTGGACAAACTTGTGATAGAACTGGAACAAAGCCGTAACCTTAGCAATACGATTGTACACATTGACATGGATGCCTTCTATGCAGCTGTAGAAATGAGAGACAATCCAGAGCTGAAGGAAAAGCCTATAGCAGTGGGATCAATGAGTATGTTGGTAAGGTCAAATGTCACGCTAATTCAGCAATCAATTACATGAATCTAAAGTCTAATAAACCACACAATCATAACGTACTATGACACTGTTACAGAGAGAATTTTTATCACTGTGGAAAAAAAATAACAAAAATAATAGAGGAAACATCTGTTCTTAGACTAGACCATGTAAGGTCGATTTTAGTTTTCAGTAAAAAGTGTTCTGATGAAAGTTTAAAGGATGTAAACAGGTTGAAAGGCAGGGCAGGGGAGAGGATAAACTCTAAGCCTTGTCAGTCTTTTCTGCTTGGAGATATGTGATTAGAAATTGATTATTTAACACTAAACTTCAAGAAAAACTTGATTACTGAGCACTAAACTTATTTAATCTCTTCTAAGTCTACATCAAATTACCACGCTAGGAGATTTGGTGTACGTGCAGCCATGCCTGGATTTATTGCTAAAAAGCTATGTCCACATCTAACTATAGTACCATTGAACTTTGAAAAATACGGCAAAGTGAGCAAAGAGGTAAGTCTGAAAGTGCTAACTAATAGTCAGTGTACTTTGTTTTAGAGTCTGTCAAATATGTTGGTTCTAGACAATATGGAAAGTGGTAGTTTAAACATTAAACTCTTCTGACGTAAGTCAGAAGTTTAAACACAAGTTTAAACATTAAACTCTTCTGATGTGTCTTTGAACATAAATTAAACAAAATATTGGTGCATTTGTCAAGGAGATGAAAAAACATCGCATTCATCCATCTTTACATTTTAATGAAGTCAGTAGTGATGCTGATAGGGATTTGCAAAACTGTTTAGTCAGCTAGTGATACCACTTGATCCTTATTCGTAAAAACTTCAAAACCATAGAGCATAATCTAATGACTAGGAAGCTGCAAGTACATAGGAAACATGGAGATAATAATTTCATACAATGCATAATCATAATTTCAAATGATAATTACTGGAGAGAGAAGCAAAGAGCATTAGTGAATTCTAAATGCAGATTCATATATTCTTTTTAAAAAAAGGGACTGGAAATAAAGAGCAAAAAATTAGGGAGAAAAGAAATCATATGTTGCTTTAACAGAAGTAATTTTAGTTAGTACCAGGAGAAATACTTAGGATATCCAAAATCCATTTGTTTGTTTGTTTGTTTAAAAAAACCACCAAACAACAAAACAAACAAACCAACAAACAGATCTTTTGTAGCTCTTAAACTAGTACATGGCACAAGTCTCCTGACTTCAATAAAGTTATGCCAAGATGTATTTATTTTCATGAAGCCTCAATATCTTCACATAAACAAAGTAAGCTAATTACTAATTTTGATGTTATTTGGTTTTATTCTCACTTCTGTTGAAAAAAGCATATATAGATGTGAGTATTTCAGAATGGGTTTGAGCTTGGTAAGGATCTTGGTTTCATGATAGGTATTTAATTTGTTGTTTGATGGGGTAAAGTATTAAAGGTTCAGTCTGATTTGGATTTTTTTAGTTATATTTTTCTCTTGTGATTTGGATTGAAAATATTTAAATTTATTTCATTTTGACATTAAAAGTTGAGCAGTGAATCCTATCTAATCAGTTTCAGAAAGGTGAAGTACATGTGAACAAATGTTGTGGTACCTAAGAATTTCAACAAAACTGATAGAGAAACCATGACACAGTCAAATTTTCCTCCTTGTTTAAAAAAAAAAAAAAAAGAGGAGAAAAGGTTGAGGTTTTATTTTGTCCGTTTAATTTATTATGTTGCCTTTTTGGAAGATGCACTTATCACTAAAGATTTTACTAACAAGTTTTGCCTGTGGCATTAACCAGCCCTCTAAGACATTGGCTATAACTTTAGTTGAATGTAATTTAAAACTTGGGTGGGTTTTTTTTTAACCTTTGCATATGTGATGTCTGATACACAGTGCACAGAAAGGTGCATCAGCTCATGGGCTTTGATGAGTTCTGAGTTCCCCAGAGTTTTATTCAGGTGGTTACTGCAGAGTCTGTGAACATAGTGCCTGTGGAGTCCTTATACACTGATCTTAATGACCTCTGAAGTAAAATAACACTGCTCAAAATCTGTTTAGTTCTCACTTATTATTGATATATTGCTACGTGTGAGAAGTAGTACTATAATTTTCCAGTATCAGTGAATAATTTGTTCTATAAATATTTTTATTATTCATTGGAAATATCTTTAATATTCACTGGTCATCTTGAAGTTTCAGAGTACATTTGTTCACCTCATAATTGTGTGTCAAGATCTGCTCTTACAGCAACAAGCCTTTAAACTTTCATTATGTGTTTATCAAGGTTAGAGAAATACTGACTGAATATGATCCCAATTTTATGCCTATGGGCCTAGATGAAGCCTACCTGAACATAACAGAGCACTTGGAGGAAAGACTAAACTGGCCTGAAGATAAGAGAAGGTTCTTTTTTAACACAGAAAGCACTATAGAAAAAGGTAAACAAATTACTCTCTTTTCCTGTAGTCACCTGACACTGAGGGGACAGGTGGTTTCTTTTAGGGATCATTGGCAGAATGATGATGGCACTAAGTCGTAGTTACAATTTAAAGCTTTATTTTCTTATCAGGAAATTGTGATAGCACAGGTCCTTGCGTAATTTGTCCTCCCATATACTTTCTACCTCCAATTTCTTAGTTTATAGGTTAACTTCCTCTGCTACACACCCATGCATAAAAGGTATGCTGCTAATGATTTGGAGTTGGAGGACTTACTTTTTTTTTTAACTAGAGTAACATGTGTGAGAAGTGGTACTAGGTTTACTGAACCCAATTGTTTTTCAGGTGTGTATTTTTCCTTTACAATTCAACGTGATAATTTTGCAAATAAGTAGTAATAATCCTATGACTTAAGGAGGTGTAGAATGAATAAACTTACTGCTCTGAAGATTATTTGTATTTTGGAAAGTTGTTTCCTAAAATACTTTAGTGAGTCCCATACATCAGAAACATGAGAAATTGCCTGCAAAGACAGTGTGCATAAGCTCTGGTTACATGACGATTTTACAAGATTAAAAATATATAAAGTCATGAGCACTGCAGGACTTACAGTAATGCTTAAGATATGACTGGATTTCACTTGTTTCTAGAAGATGGAACCACATCCATAACTGTATACCCAATTGGGAATAATAAAAAAGGAAGAGTCATACGAATGGTTGATTGATGCACAAACCAAAACATTTATATTATCAGTATTCAAAAATGATCTAAATAGCCATTAAGAGGATAATCAAGGATACATTACAACTGAAAAGCATTAATGGAATAGAAAGAAACAAACTGGCATAGTCTTTACAAAATAAGTATCACTGATGCAGAGTCAAGTGCCTCTTCGTGCTTCTCTGACATCTTTGCTCTTCAGAAACACAAACACGCCCTTTGAATGTGAAACCATAATAGTAAAGTTTGTACAGTCAGACAAAGAGCTGCTGACATTACTTGTTCTACCATGACTGCAGTTGAAAACAAGAGGCTTGCCAGGCTCATGGTTCCAGAACCAGATATTCCAGAACCCTAATTTTCTTTGGAGAATATTGAAAAAACTTCTACAAAAGATTTTTATGTCCACAAAAAAAAAGGGAGCATCTGGCCTTCACTCTGACATGAAACAAAAATAATGCCAACATTTTGATGTTTTTCTGCTGCTACAGCAACAGGCCATTAAACCTTGTTGCTTTTCTGGAAGTTATGTCCAGTCTCCTAGCCAATTTTTCCAATCTCAGCCAAGCTCAAATCATATTAAGAACAAAGCAGTTATGACTCTCCTCTCTTCAAACAAAAGACCAGTGCAATTGCTTTGGCTAAATAATTACATATTTTTTTCCAAACAGAAAAAATGAAACTGCTAATGAACTCTCTTCAGCCACTGCAGAAAAAAAATCAATAAATTATATCATAGAATCATTCAGGTTGGAAAAGACCTTTAAGATCATCAGATCCAACTGTTAACCTAACACTGCCAAGTCCACCACTAAACTATGTCCCTAAGCACCACAGAGTCTTTTAAATACCTCCAGGGATGGTGACTCAACTGCTTCCACGGGCAGCCCGTTCCAATGCTTGACAACCCTTTCAGTGAAGACATTTTTCCTAATATCCAGTCTAAACCTCCCCTCGTGCAACTTGAGGCCTGTCCCTTGTTACTTGGGAGAAGAGACTGACCCCCACCTCGCTACAACCTCCTTTCAGGTAGTTGTAGAGAGCGATAAGATCTCCCTTCAGCCTCCTTTTCTCCAGGCTAAACAACCCCCGTTCCCTCAGCCGCTCCTCATAAGACTTGTGCTCTAGACACTTCACCAGCTTCGTTGCTCTTCTTTGTACCAACACCTCAATGTCTTTCTCGTAGTGAGGGGCCCAAAACTGAACACAGTATTTGACGTGCAGCCTCACCAGGGGGACAGTCACTTCTCTAGCCCTGCTGGCCACACTATTTCTGATACAAGCCAGGATGCTATTGGCCTTCTTGACCACCTGGGCATACTGCTGGCTCATATTCAGCTGGCTGTCGACCAAAACCCCCCAGGTCCTTTTCCGCTGGTCAGCTTTCCAGCCACTCTTCCCCAAGCCTGTAGCATTTTGTGGAGTTGCTGTGACCCAACTAGAGGACCCAGCACTCAACCTTGTTGAGCCTCACACAGCTGGCCTTGGCCCATCGATCCAGCCTGTCCAGATCCTTCTGCAGGGCCTTCCTACCCTGAAGCAGATCAACACTCCCACCCAACTTGGTGTTGTCTGCAAACTTACTGAGGGTGCACTCGATCCCATTGTCCAGATCGTTAATAAAGACATTAAACAGAACTGGCCCCAGTACTGAGCCCTGGGGAACGCCACTTGTGACTAGCTGCCAACCAGATTTAACTCCATTTGCCATAACTCTCTGGGCCTGGCTGTCCAGCCAGTTTTTTAAACAGTGAAGTGTATGCCCGCCCAAGCCATGAGCAGCCAGTTCTCCAGGAAAATGCTGTGGGAAACAGTGTCAAAGGCTTTACTGAGGTCTAGGTAGACAACATCCACAGCCTTTGCCTCATCCATTAAGCGGGTGACATTGTCATAGAAGGAGATCACGTTAGTCAAGCAGGACCTGCCTTTCATAAACCCATGGTGACTGGGCCCAATCTCCAAATTGTCCTGTACATTCCACATGATGGTACTCAGGATGATCTGCTCCATAACCTTCCCTGGCACCAAGGTCAGATTTACAGTCCTGTAGTTCCCTGGATCCTCCTTCTGGCCCTTCTTTTAGACAGGTGTCACATTTGCTAACCTCTAGTCAACTCGGACCTCCTCAGTTAGCCAGGACTGCTGATAAATGATGGAAAATGGCTTGGTGAGCACTTCTGCCAGCCCCCTCAGTACCCTTGGGTGGATTCCATCACGCCCCACAGACTTGTGTGTGTGTCTAAGTGGTGTAGCAGGTTGCTAACCATTTCACCCTGGATTATGGTGACTTCATTCAGCAACTTGTCCCTGTCTTCCAGCTCAGAGGGGGCTGAGGACCTGAGAACAACTGGTCTTACTATTAAAGACTGAGGCATTAAGTACCTCAGCCTTTTCCTCATCCTTTGTCACTGTATTTCACCCTGCATCCAATAAAGGATGGAGATTCTCCTTAGCCCTCCTTTTGTTGCTGATATATCTCTAGAAACATTTTAATTGTCTTTTACTGCAGGAGCCAGGTTAAGTACTAATTGGGCTTTGGCCCTTCTAATTTTCTTCCTACATAAGCTCACGACATCCTTGTAGTCCTCCTGAGTTGCCTGCCCCTTCTTTCAAAGGTCATAAACTATTTTTTATCCCTGAGATCCAGGTATATATGTTATATATGGATGGATTAGTTGTTTGTGTTTCTGTCTAACATAGATAAAGGTGAGGTAAATATGTCTGCCAAATTTAATGAAGATGGATACTCTTCTTCACCGATACTGTTTGAAGACAACACACCTCTGATGGATGACCAGCCTCAACAAAGAGATCAATCAGTGGAAAATTCAGTTGTCTTTGGAACTTCTGCAGAGGAAGTTGTGAAGGAAATTCGCTTTAGGATTGAGCAGAAAACTCAACTGACTGCTAGCGCAGGTATTCAGACACATATGAATAATAATAATGCGTTGTATTTCCACAGTGTCTTCTACTCTAATCTTAGAGGGCATTAATTAAGAAATTTGCATTGGCACAGTTTTCTTGTACTGCAAAGAAATTTGCTCTCTTTGCAAAGTCTGCAAAGACTGTGATTTTCAAGTGTTTCAAGAGATGTTATGGTTATCAAAACCATTCCTGGTTTTTGGTTTTTAATCATAGAAACAGTTATGTCATCTTTTTGCTTCTTTGTGTTTGAAGTATAAGTAGTGTGGAAGAATGACCGGTGCGCTCAGGAGGTGATCTTAGCACTGGTGGTTGTTGTTTTCGTGCTTCATGTAAATTGTTTTCGTAAGCCAGTGGTCACAGTGAAATCTGTCACTGGTTGCTAAATTGCTGTTAGTTTGAATAGCAGATCCATATTGTTTCTGACAGTTCTCCACACTGTTCCTTGTTTAAGGCAATATCAAAATTCATTAAAAAGTTAGTTCTCAGAGAAGTAAATATGTGTTGAAGTTAAATTATTCACTAGGGGTTTAATATTTACTATTCAAGTTTTATGTCTTTTGACTTCAGGCAATCTACCTGTAAGTCTTAACTGTTTCAATAATAATCTGGATTAGGTCGCTGAAAAAAAGTTTATTTCGGTAGCCACTTAGTTTGGATGCCATCCAAACTGCTTTGTGAACCAGGTCAGTGAGGCATCAGGGAGTGCTGAGCTTTATGAAGCAGATGTAGGAGACCGAGGAAGTGTTGAATGTAAGCAAACGTAAAGGAACAGCTAGTAGGAAGAAGCAGGATGAGACCCACCTCCCATGTATGTTATCTCATGAGTGGTAGCAAAATCATAATTTTGTTCTACTGCAATTTTGTCTTCCTAAGAATAAGTTAATGTTTAGAAAACAGACAAAGCTTTTATGAGTGCATCGGGATTTTAAGCCCAAAAATGAAAACCAGTTAGAAGGCTAATTGAAAAAATACTAATAATCAGAAATAAATAGAATTTTTATACCTTCTTGAATAATTTTATCAGTGAGCAATTCAAAATTTAGGCCACTAGGGCTGTAGTGCAGAATAATTCTATTTTTCTTGCTAAACCAATTCCAGAGTACATTTTTAAAAACAGATACTTTGATAAAAAACAGCAATCCCTCATCCCTATCAGTGACAGGGAAATATATATATATATTTCAAAAAAACTACATAGCAGTGGTAGTCCTCAAAAGACTTTAATTTGGTAAATTTTGTCAAAATTAATTAAGTCTTTTTTTTGAAATACAAGGAAGAAATATCTCCTTCGTATTAAGAGTTCGTTATAACTGCCGTTGTAAGGATTTCCTTTTGTCTTACCATAATCATCATCGTAAAATCATTCAATCATGTAGCTGATGTTATAGATAAACACTTGGTATTTAACTCTCGTGACTGATTAGCGCATGTTGTGTTACCCTGACTATCTTAAAATAGTAGGTACACTTTATCTGGTGCATCCATTATAAGTAATCTTCCACAAGTATTTTTGTTCTCACCTGTCTATTATAAATATTTTTTTGCAGAATTGTAACAAATCTGGTTATCAGTTATAGTAATTGTTTTGCTTATGTTTAGTCTTTGCCAAATGTGTAGGCTACTCTTGTGCTTTTAAATATTGGACAGTTGAAATTAAACATTGTCCTGTATTTTTTAAAAATAGGGATTTTGTTTGTTTGTTTTTAAGGAATAGCACCGAACACAATGTTAGCAAAAATGTGCAGTGATCGTAATAAACCTAATGGGCAATACAGAATTGCTCCTGAGAGACAAGCAGTGCTAGACTTCCTAAAAGACTTGCCCATTAGAAAGGTAAGAGATACCATGGTATTTACTGTGTAATCGTGTATGTTCCTTATGTTCTAAAAGCAGAATTTCTACTGAAGAAATATACTTTTCTAGGTAATCTGCCCAGTTGTGTTTGATTTAAATTGTTCTTGATATTGGATCTACAAATGGAAAGTTTCCAGCATAATGAGACTTAACTGTTTTTCAGGTGCCAGGTATAGGAAAAGTAACCGAGAAGATGTTAAAAGCCCTTGGAATTGTGACTTGCTCAGAACTTTACCAGCAGAGGGCGCTGCTTTCTCTTCTTTTTTCAGAAGCATCTTGGCGTAATTTCTTGGATATTTCCCTTGGTTTGGGTTCAACACATTTGGAAAAGTATATTTTGGTTTTTTTTCTCCTGTGTTTACATTTTTCTGCTTGTGTATTTCACATACTGTACATTTTAAGACATGTTTTATTGACAAACAAATATTATGAAAATTTGGCTTAATACATTTTAAAAGGTCTCTGATACCTGTTATTATTATACTTATGGCTAACATACACACAACAAACCAAGCACTAAAAAGCAAAAGTTTGTACATCCATGTCTAATATATGAAATCCAAAAAGTCTGTCAAAGAAGTTGGGCATAAGTGTATATCAAGAAATCAAGTCAGTATCATTTAGGGTAACCTCATAATTACTAAAATAGCTAAAGAGAAATGAGTTATCCTAAGCAGAGGTGTTCAGTCCTATTTTCTCTGTAAAAACAATATACATTCATTGGCTTTTATTATTATCTGATTGTAATGAAAATTGCATTGGTATCTGATCTTCTGTGGTGGTAAATTGTAGTTCTAATGAAAGTAACTGAAGTTCCTGTGTCTCCTATCCTGTATACATACATATTTGTAATATCAACTTGCGTATTTGGTGGAATAGAACTGAAGATTTTAATAGCCTTCATAGCTATTCCTTTAGGGTTCATACTACATTAACAGCTTTTTAGCCTCCTGTTTGGGAGGGGAGAAATACGTCTTACTAGTGAATACATGTTTTCAATAACATGCGTCATTTCTAAGCCTGTCCTGGATACAAACATGGAACACTTGTTCTTAAAAAACCTCAGCATTTTGCTGTTCATGTAAACAAGAGTCTTAATTTAGGATTGAGTCCTTTCTTTTAGATATTCCTTCCTTAAATATCCTTCTATCCTTCACAAAGTGCTGAAATTCTATTTAAAAACAGCTTGACAATGATTTGGTTTCATTAGGAGTTCTGAAGTGCTTTGTGTATTTCTGAAGGACCTATTCTGAATTATTTCTGTTACTTCTCTGGTAGTAATAGATCTTCCATTTTTTCTATTTGACTACAAAATAATATATACAGTTAGCAATTTGTACACCAGTAATGTGCTAGCACAAATCTTTGCATTGTTTTTGTTTGTCTGTTTCAGAAGTATGTTGACTTGAAACAAAATATGCAGTAAGATTGACTTTGTGAGGTGACTTGATAAAAGATAAAATGCATTTTCCCAAATATTTGTTTCTCTTAAGAGAATGGTTTCCCTTAAGAGAAAGGACCTCAAATGGTCCTTTAATAATTGGTGCACTCTCTCCCCTTATTCACCCTGTTCAGGTGTTGTACACTCTGGGAAACCTCCTAGTACATTAAAAAACAAAAACAAAACCAGGAGCATTTCAAAAGCCACAATTATCATTGTGAAGGGGAATGCAATTTTAATGGTGTTGTCAAAGAAATTTATTTCTTCGTTTTGTTTTTATTAGCACCAACTTGATTTCAGTGATTTGAGTGTGGAGAAAGCATGCCCTTAACATACCAACACCTGAATCCTTGAGTAAATGGTTCATCTTGTGGTCCACCGAATTTGCTATTTCCAATACTTAAAAACAGAAGAAGGATCTAAAAAGAAAACACTCGTAGGAACTGCTTGAATGCAGAAGAGTTATTAAAGGATGCTCAATTAAAACTGGGAAAAAACAAGCAAGCAAACAAACCAACCAACAGAAAAAGCCCTAACACATCACCTTTAACATGGGTAATAATTTAGTGAGAAAGCAAACTACTTCCTCAGATAAACAAATATTCAAAAATACCTAGTATGTTCAGGATTTTAATAGCAGTGTTTTACAGTTACAGTGAGGTGAGGCAGCATAGGATTTGTAGTTAGTTTTTAAATAAGGCTCCTTCCAATACGAGAGGGGAGTTTTGTTGGGGTTTTGGGTTCTTTTTACAAACTTCATTTTTATTGATGTCTGTGGCTGATTTATGTCTTTACTTCATCTACAGTAATTTAAGTTTTTTTAAAAATACATTGTCCGTTTTGCACTCACTTAAACTTGATGTACAGGATTTGTAGAAAAAGTTAACATCCAGATTTTATAGAAGCGACTGCTGTTAGTTATTGAAGCATGACTGATTGTCTCAGAGTTTATTGAAATGATAACAGTTCTAGGTAAAGAGAGTATAATAAATTTTTTATCTTTTTAAAGGGATGGAGAAAGAAAAAGTATGAGCACTGAAAGGTATGCCTCTTTAACATTGAAAAAACTACATTAATCACTAAATCTACTTAATGCCAGGTAGCGTATACTTTTCTTAGTCATGTAATTTCATTGTGTATTTATATGTGTTAAAAAACCGCATATACAACAAGCTCACTAAATCAGATTCAAGCTTTCATTATTTGTCTTCAGAATACTATGGAGGTATTTCTGTCAGTTTGTGTGTTCTCTTTTCTCAACATCTGATTCTACTAATGCCTTTAATGCATCACAGTGGTCTTTAAGCCATAATATAGGGTGGAAATATGTAAGAGCTTGAATTTTTTTTCTATGTTCCAGTTTAATGTCAGTATCAGTCTATATCAGTCAATAACATAGGGTAGACTTGCAAAGCTGACAATAATTTTGCATGGTTAACTAAAATTGGTTACATTTCCTAACTTTTAAGTTTTTACCAGTGTAAAGTTCCTTAAGGTGGTGGCATATGTCATTTCCAAAAGTTCATTTTTAAAAAGGAAATACTGCAAGGAGAATCTGTAGAGCACCATAATAATTATCCCTACCCTCATGTGGTCTCTTCCTAGAAAAGAAGATAAGAAATGATTCTTGTTTCTATTGAGACTTAATAGTTGTGGGCAATTTATGTAAGCCCAGTAAGGTTTGGTACCACCAGAGCTGAGAAGTTTATGGCTGTAGTCTTGTGCTGGTTTGCAGGCAGACAGATAATCTGAGTAGCCTGCTCTGCCATTCTGCCTGCCTTTCTTCTTTTTTCCCTAAGGGAAATGGTTTTAGACCAGAGATGTCAATGAGCTGCTGAGATCATGAGACTAGTTTATATGTGAGGAAGAGATGGGCCTGAAATAGCATTCTCTCTATCCTGCCCCTTCCAAACTTAGGACTTTTACAGCTTCCCAACTACTACCGCATTGCCAGGATAACACGAGTTACTCCTTGGATAATGGCATGGGACTCACAGTAAAATATCGATCCCATTAGTTTGGCAGCATGCAAACATTCTTAGGGGAATGTGAATCATAATAGAGGATGACTTTTCAATAGATCACGTAAACCTGAGTATAACTTAGAGATGTGAAATCCAGCGTAACTGTAGGGACTTTACACTTGTAAATATAAAGCCTGGCATGAAACAATGGATCTGTGGGACATTTCCAAAAGCATCTGGCAGCTTTAAGTTTTGCTTTCCGCTTCTCTTAAAATTGCTACTAACTGAAGGTTGCCTTTCCTCTCATGTTATTACTAAAAAGCAGATGCAAAACAAAAAAATAGTACTGTAATTCCCCTGCTCTAGCAAAGGCAGTTAGCAACGTTTTTGGCAGAGAGATAGCTTTTCCTCCTCTGAGGATAGACATAATTATTCTAGCTGGCATCTTTTTCTTAGTATCTGCATTATTTATTTCTGATACTTGGCTCTGATGTTGACTTTCTAATCCTTTCTTTCTTCTGATGTTACATAGCACTGTACAAAGGAGATTAAATACAAATAACTTGACTGGATCCATGAATTCAGTTGGTGTTAGTATTCTCTCTTGCAAATATTTAAGCATTAATGAACTTAAATCTGATACATTTTCAAATAGTGCATGAAAAATTGAAAGCCAAATTATTTAATTATTTGAAGGGCTTTGCAAGCATTTTGAAACACATAAATGCGCACAAATCTTTCTGTATAATAATCATATTAATATCCATTTTTCCTTGAAGTAAACATTCAAACCTATACAACCTTCTGCTGATGTAGTTTTGTTTAAGTGTACAAAAAATACTTTAGAAGGCAGCCACTAAGTAAATTTTAGGATTCATACTGAAAAAAAAATCTTATCTTTATCGTAGAACATTCAGTGAAATAAACACAGCAGAAGACCAGTACAGCTTGTGTCGAGAACTCTGCAGAGACCTTGCTCAAGAGCTACAGAAAGAGGGACTTAAGGTACTTATATTATTCTCTGTTTACTTGCAAAAAGACAACACTTTGCACTCAAACTTATTAAGTGCAGCGTTAGTATGAATACTTTCAGCAGCATTGTAGCATGCAATGTATGGTCTCCATTCTTTAATTGCAGATTTAGGCAGCTATTGATACTGTTCAGGTGGCTTTCTAATAATACGCATGGAAAAAAATAAACTAATTAACCAAGTTATTTAGCATATAAGCATTTTATGCTAAAAGCAATATTTATAAACAAGTAATAGCGCTGATTGTCTATGAGCTGTGCTTTGGTCAATCATGTACTACGAAGTATTTAAAACACTGTGTTTCTTTCCTGTATTCACACAGGATCCAGTCAATAGCCAGTTCATGCCATTCACTGGTATGAATGGTAGGAACAGTACCTGTATTCCTTCTCCTCAAATTTCTGTTTATTATCTGGAAATAACAGTTGATATTTTCTATGAAGGTCTTTATGGTAAAGCAAGGAATAACGTTCAAGACCTAAAAGAATTGTGATTAGTCATCTTCATCCATAAAAGATTGTCTCAAAAGATGACAGGTTGAAAGGGAAATCATCAGCTAAGAAGGACAAAGGGATAAGCTTACAAAGGCACCAGAACAAAAGGTGTGCCATCTATGTATGTTTGGACGAAAACGCTAAATCACACAAATGGTTTGGAAGGTGTTGCCAGGGGAATATTTGTGCCAAACAAAGACGCTGTGTGTGGCTGTGATAGCACCATGCAGGAGAAAGTAAGTTTTCAGCAAATCCTTAATTGGATATCACTTATGCATCCTTAGTAGGTTTCCCAGCAAAGATATCCCACACAGAAAGTTTCCAAGTGAGGAAATAATTTTTTGTAGACAGAGTAGAAGTTGTGACTGTAGCCAGAGCATGAAATCTATTGAATATGCACTGGTGGCAGATGGTCTGCTGGGAACAATAGACAAATGACCCAGTTCAGAGAATTTGACTTTGGCAGAAGCAAGTGCAGAATCTTGCAGACAAATTCTTGGCAGTGCCCATTGCTGTACACAGATAAGCCCACAGTTTTGGCTGTGCCTTTAGTGCCCTTATATAGATGCTACATAATGATTGTTTCTGTGCTGTATACGACATGCTTAACTTTTTTCTTTTTTTTTTCTTTTTTTTTTCCTTTTTTTTTTGCCTAGGGTAAAACGGTTACCTTGAAGCTAAAGAATGTGAACTTTGAAGTGAAAACAAGAGCTTCAACTGTGCTGTCTTCTGTTTCTACTGAGGAGGAAATCTTTGCTGTGGCTAAAGACTTGTTAGGAACAGAAATTGATAGTGTTGCTCCTCACCCTTTACGGATAAGACTTATGGGTAAAGTATTTCAAACTTGTTCTTCCTTTTCAGACTTAGATCTCATGACGTATCAAAGTAATAGACAGTACTCTAAAGTAAAATTTGTGTAAATGGATTTATCCTTTCTCCGTTACCCTGGTAGCTTTTGCAAAGTGAAACAGGTCTGAAGTGCTAATGGTGACTCAGGAATGTTTTACTGATTGAGGTTGTACTTTTCCTACCACCTGTTAGCCCTCGAACGACATACAGATTGGCATGAGAGTAGAATCTTAATGCACAGCAGTGCTTAACTTTGCTGCCTTAAAAGACCCTTTAAATCCGGTTTGCACTGCAGCAACATTTCTGTCCATAACCTCTTTTAGAAAGAAATGCTTTAAATAAAAGTGCTTCTAGAGTTGAAGATGCTATGTTCTGCAAGAAATTTGAAATTTCTGTCAAAATTAAACTCTGTGTTTTGATTCTAAGACTTGTGTATTTCAGGTGCTTATGCATTCTGCTTGGACCATTCAGTGATACATAAAACTTATTTGTCTATGATATTAGAATGCACTGAAAAAAATATTTTAGTGGGGAAACTTCATGCAAAACTCTCTTTCAGACTGAATTCTATATAACTGTATTAAGTTTATAGCCTCATGGTGCAATCGGTTAAAACTCTGTGGGTATTGAAATTAATAATATGGTTGGGCAAGTGTTCAGGTCTGATAAAATCATATGGAGCTTGTGATCCATTGTTAGCATTTGCAGGTAGTATAGCTTCCATTTAAAGAGGAAGTGCACTTTTATTGAGTGGATGTACACCTCAGAAGTTTTTAATTAAGAATTAGTATCAAGTTTTCTTAAAATTGGTATTGTAAGTTTGTTTTTCTTCATTAGGTGTACGAGTATCAGGATTTCTAAGTGAAGAAGAGAAGAAGTATCAACAAAAAAGCATTACAAGTTTCTTAAAATCAGGAAAAGAAATCGCTTTTCTTAGGTTGCAGCCAGGGAAGTCCAACCAAGAATACTGCACAAAAAATTCAGAAGCATCTGCTGGAGGGAGTTTTTTTGATAAAAAGCGAGCTGCAAGGCAACTAAACAGTGAGAATCTTTCTCCAAATGAAACTGTAGGTAAGCAGCTCCTTACTGTTAGGAAATCATCAGCAAATTTTGTGAAAGAAACTAAGAGTGTCACAGATTTACAGAATTCTAATCTGTGCAAGACCTTCACCTGCCCTGTTTGCTTTGAGGAGCAAAGCAGCAATAATTTGGAAGAACTTAATAGGCATATTGATGAGTGCCTCAATGGGACTGTTGTTAAAGATGCCATAGAAATATCCAAGAATGACAATTCAAGAGAAAATACACTTAACTTTCTTCCACACTTCAAAAATGAAAATGTTGAAAATGTTGGTGAAGGTCAAAAAAATAAAACAGATCAACTAGCAGGAACAGACCAGTCTGCAAGTACATCTGACAACTCTGCTAGCAATAGCACAGAAAAATTCACTCAGATAATATCTGATAAACCTCACAGAGAAGGACAGCCTAGCAATCTCAGTGATATTGCTAGAAACGTGTGTATGAAACAGTGTCTTTTCCCCAAAAGAATTTCACAAGACAAGGAAGACCATTTTGAAAAGACTGAACATACAGAAGAAACTAATTCATCCTGTTTCTTTGAAGCCAAAGAAGACAGCGTTCTTGTTTGTCCAGTTTGTAATTCAGAGCAGAAAACCACCAGTCTTATGTCATTTAACAGACATGTGGATGTCTGCTTAAATAAAGGCCTTATCCAGGAGCTGACAGAAAAAAAAGATTTTCCTACTAAGACTTGTAATATGGAAAATTCAAACAGAGTTGGTGAGTATGTGCATTAGGATATAACTGATTATGCAAATTATCTACTTGTACAATTAAAGTAATTTGGTAATGGTATACTTTGAACCTCAAACCAGGACACAAGGCTTTGAGATTTTTTTCAACAAGTTCATTTGAGTGAGGCCTGTGTAAGAGTGAACGTTTTTATTTTAAAAATATCAAATCAATTTTCATGACAAACTAGATTTATGAATGTGATGGTAGTTACACAGTGCATTCTCATTTGCCGCAATGGTGACATAGGAATTACTGCTCATTTCTGTAAATTGCACGTTTGCTACCCCCTGGCCATGTTCAGAAAGGTGTTTGTAAGGCCACTGAGATTTAAATGAAAATCAATGAAAACGTCTTCTATCTGGATTGTTTCAGACATTCAGTTGACAAAAAAATTCCATTGTGTAATGTGTTGGCAAAAACAGAGAGGTGGTGAACTAAAGCGTGAAGGGAGGAACTTGACTATTTTACATCTAATAAGATGTATTACATAACTGCACCAGTAACGTGCAAACCAGTAGCATATTTACTTAAGTAGTTTCTCTTTTTGATGAAGAGTTAATCTTTGGCTAGATTAGAGGACATGTGCAGGTAATTAAGTATCTGCTTAAAGTACCTTGTCCGTAATCTAACGTGGGAGCTGTATAAGAGGAAATTAGAGTGTGATAGAATTATCAGACACAATTAAGACTTACAATTTGAATCTTTTACACAGAAAATTTTATAAGCAGTATTGTTGCTACATGTGCAAACAGGCTTTGTTTTAAATTAAAAATTTACTGTTGGCAAAGAGTTTTTCCCCCCTGCAGGATAAAAAAAAGTTTTCAATAACCACCTTGAAAATCAACTACATCACACTGAAATATTTCTGAAAACTACAACAAGGTTCAAATTCATCCCTTAGAATTCAATAAGCTAAAGGCTTTTTCTCTTTAAGAATGTTAATATAAATTGCAGTACTCAAACTGCATGTAATAAAATGTTATCTGCTCCTTGAGACAGATTAACTTTGGTTACCTTAAAAAAAAAAGGGAAAGAAAAGCTTTACCGAAACCTGCTCTTTTAAAACTTCTGCCATGTATGTGATTTCTGAAACATTCTTTATTGAAATAATTAATTTTTGTTGTTTCCAATTACTTTTCAGGAGGTTTAAGCAGAGGACAGCAATGCACTAATCCATCACAAGGAACAAAAAGGTAAGGACTTTCTGGAAACTTGAGTACACAACTCATTTTAAAATAATGAATTTTAGAAAAATATTTAGTGTTGTAGAAGTTGTGTTAGGTATGCATTGTATATCTTTTCCCCTCTTACTGTTTTTTTTGTCTTTCTTTAACTTCAGGTCTGGAGTAACAACTTCACAGTCAGTATCAAAAAAGGCCAAGTCATGCAATTCCAAGCATACAATTGAAATGTTTTTTAAATGACCGTGGAGCAACATATTCTGTATGAAGTATTTCATAGTGTTTTATGACTGCAAATTAATTTAGCATTGGTGGTAGCCTGGATTCAGGTGCCTGTCACTTCGGAGCCATTGTATGCCTGTGTAAAAAGACATGATGTTTGAGGTAGAAGAGGAGGTACAACTGAGGTGGTTTTTTTTTGTTTTTTTTTGAAGAATAATACTTTTTTTCCCAGTTGTTTCCAAGAATCAAATTTTGCTAGCACTTTGATTTTGTTTTTATTGAACATGTGGAACTTTGTTAGAGTCACGAGCATCCTCATGAATTCTCTCTGCTGTTCGACAAACAGAACAGGGAGATTAGAGCTGCTGTTGGGCAAGCCTGTAGGGCAAGCTCCCTGGAAAGCAGGAGTCATTAGCTAGTGTTTCACGCTGTGCTTACTGAAGGCCCTCTTCTCACACCTGACCTGCCGTCTTCTCTGTCTTGGTTGTATTGGCTGTGGTAGCCATAGGAGCTGAGGCTGACACTTCGTTGGACAATTCAACACCGAATTTAATTGTGGTATTAGCTGTGTGATAACAGAGAAGAGCCAAGTTGCTTGATATCAGCTTATGAACGTTTGTCTTCTCAGTGGACAGAAAAATTGATTGATTTCAAAGGAAAAGAGGAAGAATTTAGACCACAGTCAAGCTTTCATTATTGTCACTGAAAATGACTTCAGTAAGAGTTGGGGGACCAGCCCTAAAGGACTCATTGTGTTAAGATACAGGATGACTTCACTGATTTAAAAAATGTTAATAAACCTATTGATGGGAGAAGAATTCCTCCAGGTTAGTCAGACAAATGTTGTTTGGTCCTTGGCCTTTCCAAAGACACTGAGAACTTAAATTTTCTTCACAATTGTGAAATTGTTACTGGTCATTAGGACTAAATTTACGCTAAATAAAAGGTCTCATGGTGCAATAATGTGAATGATGTGCAAATAAGTAAGATGCTGAACCATCTTATTGTTTACCTATCTTTCTCTTTAAAATTATTTTGTATTTCTGAATAAATGATATTTTATGCATGCATATGTGGAAGGAGGAAGTTGTAAAGTGCAAATATTTAAAATACCCTGTTTAGATTTTTTTTCTGTTCACACCAAATTGCTTAAATGTAGACATTTTAATATAATTAAATATTTATCAGGCAAATAATTTATGATGACAGCATATTCCTTATAAGTCATACAAAAAAAAGGCAAAACCTGTATGGAATATAAACTGCTTTTTAATTGCAAAATCTTTAAAAGAAGTAGCTACTGAGAAGCATCTGCTTTGTCATTTAACTGTATTGAAAGTACTTAGGGTTTGCTTGTTTCTTAAACAAGCAAATGTGTACCTGGTATGTTTTAGAAGCCCAGGCTAAGTCCAGAATGTGCTTTTTGGTTTCCAAACTTGCTGGAATGATTTCACCATCTGTACCTGCTCATCTGTTTGCCAGATGCCACAGTGCCCACATCTCTGTCATTTGCATTCATGTCAGTACTCCCTTATCTGCTAAGGACCAAATCAGCTGGACTAGCTCAGGCCATGTAAGCTGACTCAGTTGACTTTTTCTAAAGCGGGTTAGTGAGCATTCGGCATCAGCTGGTCTGTTGACAGAGGTGGGAGCTGGAAACTTTTGGTAGGAAAGATATAAAAGCAACTGAGGGAACAGTGACTTAAGCTACTGCTGCCATTTAGAAAGTGAACACCTGTCCCTTTGTTAGACTGTGTCTGTCTGATTCAATAAAGTGTAGAATCCAGTATTACCTTGTCATGGTGTGTATTTCTTCAAAATGTGTATTTTTACATACGCATTACTTAGCAAAAAGTAAACTACCTTTAAGTAATTGAACAAATGATGTTAGTTTGGCTTAGTCTCAGAAGTTGTCTTACCATCTGTTTAAAAAAAGTGTCGTAGAGTTATCTGAGTGTAATGAAGTTAAAGTTGTGGAGTATGTTAGAATTAATGTGCAAAGAAAACTCACAATATGATTCTAAAGCCAGAAATATCTGTCTTTTGAGAAGCGTGTAAAAATATACTATTTGGAAAGGTGATTCCATGTGTTTACAGAAGGTGCTCAGTGAGATTATTTTAATGTTTTCCAGGTAAATTATTTCCTGCAATGGAAAACAGAAACCTTTTTTTTTCATATATTCCTTATACTTTCTTATACCACATTTATTACTATTTTTATCTGAAGAAGGCCTTCAGTACATGATTAAGTATTGTCATAAACTTCTGCGATACAATTTTTCATCTCAGTTCTTGTAGAGAAGACTGCGTAAGCAATGTTTTTGCTTTGCATTTTTCTCTGTGTGTGTGTGTGTTATATAATTGACCTTAACTTAAAATCTGTTTTCATTAGCATTTGGAAATTTCTTTATAGCTGTGTTTAACGTAATGTATAAACTACTCCCTATGCGTGAGCCATTCTGCACTGAGTATATCCACAGTTCTGAAGCACATGAGCAATGCGGGTTGGCAGCGGATGAGAATTTTTGTGTAGTGTAAGTTTCTCTCTTGTTTAAGGTAGATATATACATATGTTATCTTGAATTCCTCTTTTAGTTATGAATGATAGAGAAAAAGGATGACACTTCTGTGATCTTCATGTTCTTCACCACTTCTGAAGAAAGGAATGCAGATAGCGTATGCCTGGCCACAAAGCACTAATCTGTAAGGAGGATGATTGGCATAAGTGGGACAATCATAGAGATGCACCCCTAAGAACAAGACTTGCTTGAGTTTATCTAGTAAATCCTCAATATCCAGAAATTTAGGTTGTAGAGTAGCATTTTCCAGTTGAATCTGCTTACTGCTATCTGTAGTAATATCTTTATTTACTTTTGAGTTTTGAAATATCTTGCCTACAGAATGTCTTGCTGTGGTTGGATGTCATGGTAACCAGTTGTGTTTATTGGTTGTCTAACCTGGGTGTCTCAAAATCTCCATTTCTAGAAACTTTCCTGTTGGGAATATATAAATACTTTAGCTTATGCTGTTTTGTTCTCAGAGTTGCTGAAGTTTCACTTTGGAGTGTCAGTAACAGGCAGGAACATCAGCAGGGCAGAGTTTGGGCTTGAATTGGTCAGCCTGTAGCTTGATCCATGTTGCAATAATTTTGGGGATAGTTTATCACATGCCTTCCCCCCCCCCCCCCCTCTCTCCCTCCCGCTCACATTGTAGTATGCAGATCCAAGCAGAAGGTTGAAGCCATCAAGAATCTTAAAATCATAGAAAGGGACCTTAAAGATCATCTAGTTCCAGCTCCCCTGCCATGGGCAGGGACACCAACCACTAGACCAGGCTGCTCAAAGCCCCATCCAGCCTGGCCTTGAACACTTCCAGGGATGGGGCATCCACAACCTCCCTGGGCAACCTGTGCCAGTGCCTCACCACCCTCACAGGAAAGAATTTCTTGCTAATACCTAATCCAAATCTCCCCTCTTTCAGTTTAAAACCGTTACCCCTCATCCTATTACTACATTCCCTGATCAAGAGTCCCTCCCCATCTTTCCTGTAGGCCCCCTTCAGGTACTGGAAGGCCACTAAAGAGAATAGCCTTCTCTTCTCCAGGCTGAACAACCCCAACCGTCTCAGCCCGTCCCCACAGGAGAGGTGCTCCAGCCCTCTGATCATCTTGGTGGCCCTCCTCTGGACCCGTTCCACCAGGTCCATGTCCTTCTTATGTTGGGGGCCCCAGGGCTGGATGCAGTACCCCAGGTGGGGTCTCATGAGAGCACAGTAGAGGGTCAGAATCACCTCCCTCGACCTGCTGGCCACGCTTCTGATACAGCCCAGGATGTGGTTGGCTTTCTGGGCTGCAAGTACACATTGCCGGCTCATGTTGAGCTTCTCATCCACCAACACACCCAAGTCCTTTTCCTCAGGGCTGCTCTTGAGCCATTCTCCACCCAGCCTGTCTTTGTGCTTGGCATTGCCGTGACCCAGGTGCAGGACCTTGCACTTGGCCTGGTTGAACTTCATGAGGTTTGCGTGGGTCCACTTCTGAATCCTATCCAGGACCCTACTGCCTACAAGTGAGCCTAGGGAGCAGCCCAGAGGTGCCCGAGTTTGTTGGCTGGCTGATGTTGTGGAGATCTCTACCCTGTCTTTTATGGCAGCCATTTGTACATGTGAGCATCTGTTGAGACTGGGCCTCTCCATTTCATTGTTCTAATTACTACTCATAAGCAAAGGCAATTGGCAACAGGTAGCTGTAAACCGTAAGGGAGGAGGGAAGCGATGAGTGTTACTGTAAGGTGCTGCAGTTGCACAGCCTAACAATTCATGCACCATGGGATTCAGAATTCTGCAGAATTTCATACTTTCAGTAAAAGTACACAGCTTAATACAGTTTAATACACAGTTTAATAAAAACATAATACCGGCCACATATAGGACGTAATTTTTGCTTGTTCCTCTTCTTTATGCACTATTCAACATGCTTTTGTCTTACCTTACATTTTCTCTTTATATTAGTTCTACTTGTTTATGTGTTTATTACTACTGTTATTTTAAATATTAAAAAAATGCTCTGAGTTCCTGGCAGAGAGGAAGCTCTGTAAAAGCATGTGAGGAAGATGTTCCAGTACTCCCTTGCTCTGCATTTGTTCCGGATGCTGTATCTCCGTTAGTGTCTGCATCAGCCTTTTCTGCTGGTTACTCTGAGGCCATTTGGAAGAATCAAGATTGTGGGAAGTGGTTAGAGAATGCAGTAAACTTGGTATTTGCAAAGTTTGAGCACATGAAGTATGGTTGTACTGGCAAAGTTAGTTTAGAGACCAGGGATATGCTGTGAAATAGAATTGCATGATAGTAATTGGCACTGGAAACTAACAGCTGATATTTCTGGACTGTATGTAAAATTATTATCCTGTTTTAAAGATTCACACTGTAACTTGTGCTCTCTATGAGGCTGCAAATATATTCCTCCTTTGGTGCTGGCTTTGTAGGCAAACCTAATCATTCCACAGTTGTCTGTTGCCTCTGATTTCGAAAATGAGCATTAATGTTGCGGTCTGTATTACTAGCCCGGGCACCATACAGAAATAAAACTCTTCCTCTTAAGAAGTTTTGCTGGAACATTTGACTCACAGGAAGCAAGTAAAAGTGAAACCTGATTCAGCTACAGCTAAATCAGTTACTTGTTCTCACTCTGGGTTTATTTTCACAGTTGGTTGGGTTTTTTTTTTTTTCAGCTGAGTAATATTATCTGGAAGTACAGTTGATGAAACTGTCTTATCAGACCAAGGTGTATCAAATGTAAAGATTTTTATACATCACAGCCTGACTGTATCAAAAACGCTTAAAGGAGAAAGGAACTGTGAAGTCTCTTCATATATGATAATCAGAATATGAGCAAAAATCAAAATTTTCTCAATTTACAATCTCTTTTGAGTCTTTCAGATTAATTTTACTATGGATGTGTATGGTGTTAGTAATCTTGGAAGTTAAGGTGACTGCGTAATTTAATTGCAAAGAAAAAATTATAGCAAAGGAACTCGAATGTGTCTACAGTTGTGTAGGCTGAAGACTGATGGTCCTGCATTCTTGGAGCTACCTTTCCAATATCTATTTTCAAATGTCAGCAATATCAAAGGCTGTTTTTACAGTAAAATTTAACCTAGTCACTTTAAACAATTTTTATGCCCTACTGGAGATAATCATTGTCTACATGAAATGAAACATCAATGTTGGCTTAAGTAAACCAAAACAATAGTGGACTTAAATTGAGAATTAGGTAGATTAGACGGATGTGTCAGTTCACAGAGACTGAAACTTTGGGGATGTGTGTATCAATTTTGACCAGACTTGGACAAAAGGAAATTCAAGTATTGTCTACCTGAAAATGGTGATTGCATCAGTACTGCTACCACACGTGCATATTTCTGCCCAAATTTACAGCAGGAGCACCTCAGTCTCCCGCATCCCAAGGCTGCGTCAAGCTTGCAGGGGTGCAGGCACGGCCTCCCTCTCCAGCCCAGTGAACACTGCTGGACAGCAGTGACAATAATTCCAAGAGGAATTTCCCTCCGGATTGGCCTTCAGCCTGCAGAGAGCTCCGTGACTGGGGAGCTCCCTGTGGTTGGTAACACGGCGCCTGGCCCGGGGGTCCCATCCGAGCTGTGACGCCTCTGTGTGTCTCCATATGGGTGCACTTGTGGCATTGATTTCCAAAAGTGCCTCTTGTTTGTGTGGGGATTTGGGAAGTGCTTTAGGAGTAAACAGGACTACCTTCTTGTCTTGTGTGTGCATTTGTAGGTGCAAATTGGGATACGCACGTTCAGCCAGCCACTAGAGAAGACTAGAAGAGAAGATCGTGCAAAGATGACCCTGTTCAGTGCATCAAGAAATTCCATGTATTTAGTTCCTGGTTTCTTTTAAAACAAACTCCTAAAGCTGCTCGGCACCTCTGCCTCTGGGGATGGTGCAGCCAGGGCGCAGCCAGCCAGGCCCTGGCCGGGCATGCTCCGCTCAACCCGCAGCACCGGGAACCGGTTTGTCAGGGCCAGTGTGGGGCTGGGCACCTCCCTCGGCGCCCCGGCCTGGGGCCCCTTCCCTCGGGTGAGGAGGAAGAGGAGACAAGGGAGCGATGAAGGGGCTGAGCCGCCTGCTGCGCGCCGGGGAGGATGCCATGCCGGGAGCGGGGGCAGCCAGCCATGACGGCCGTGAGTGCGCGGGGGTCGGGGGCCAGGTGGCCCAGTGGCGGTGGGACAGCACTGTCAGGGCTGCCGGGATGGTGGGGTCCACCCCAAACCCCTTCTTGCCTCGACCAAATGACAAAATGAGCGTTGGAGGGGGAAAAGAGTGAGGAGAGGATGTGTCGATGTGGGATCGGGAGCTGGGGTTTGGCACCTCCATCTTCCGAGGGACGGGTCCTGCAAATGGCCCAGCGGCCCCGCTTTAACTTCTCCCCTGCAGCTGTCCCAGGGGCTTCGCTGGCATTAGTCACATCCCAGGGGCTGAGCACCTGCTGACACCTTCACACCTGCTCTGGCACCCCCATTTTGGGGGGGCACACCAGAATCAGAGGACCTTCCAGCCTCCGTGTGCTCAGCAGCACGACTCCCAGTGATGGGGTCTCCAGCTTCCATCCCGCAAACCGGTGGGTGGAAGAACTGCCTGCTCTGGCGTGGGCTGCAATTAGTGAAAACGGTTTATTTGTGGAAACTGAGAGCTGATTGTTAAACCCTGCCCGCGGCCCTGCCCTGTGATCGCAGCATGACAGCCAGGAGCCGTTCTCCTGGGCCGTGCTTCCTGCTGCCAGGCTGGCAAAGAGGGCAGATAAAGAACAGAAACAAATAAAGTAGCACTGTTGGACCCGATAGGTAGTTTTTTCCCATTACTTCTTTGAATTGGAAAATCATTATTTTAGAAAAAGATTCTTGTGACTTAACAAAATACCTCGTTTGCCCTAGTCATTTTATTTCCAGTAACAAACAAGGAAACATAGAGAAAACATTGAAAATGTTACAAAACCATTACATTTTAGAAACAATAGAGTAAAATAATTTTTGTTGTCATTTGAATCTGAATATTGTTATTGGTTTTGTGTTTCACCTCCTTGGAACTCTTCAGCCAATTCAAATTCCTGAGTTTTTTCCATGTGCTTTTTGAGACAATGACAGATTTCATCCAGTGGAATCCACAACAGGAAATTAAAAATAGTAGGGTGGGGACCGGGGAAAAATTTCCATTGTCAATGAATACTGAAGCCTCTGGTGCACATTTTTACCTCATTGGAAGTCCTCCTTATTTGTGGTATTACTGGAAGACAGATTGAGGCTACTAAAAATAAGGTGTAAATATGAGGAAAGGAAAATTGAAGGTACCTCAAAGCTTGAGTTTCTTTTGAGAAAGACCTTCTGTTTTCAGGTAAAAAAAAACATTCACTTTTCTGCATCTTCTTACTTCCTTGCTCTTCCAAGAGAGGAGAAATTGTGGGATGTTCCACACAACACAGACAGGGCTCTCTACAAAGGAAATTAATTGATAAAATTACTACTTTTAGTTAGCTTAAAAGAAAAACCATATATAATTATTTCATTGTTATAACATGAATATGTAGTTACGGTATAACCTGTAGGGCAATAAGCCAAACATTTTCTATGAAGCTGAAGAAAATAATCCCCCAGAAAGATTGACAGCCACAAACAGATAATTGATTGCTGCTTGAAAATAGACCCGTTATTAATAATGCAAGGAGTGCCAAATCCTGGAGACCCCAGTTTGGAGAGAAAGCTTCCATAAATCTGTAGTCTGTCAGCTCTATAATGCTGTAATTTCATGCCTGAAAAAATCATTCTGCAAAAGCAGCAAGAGGTTGTGGAGCAAGTCAGTGCCGTGGTGTGTCTGGATTGCCACTGTTATTAACTCCTGAATTAAGAGGTATTAAAAAAGAGAGATTATTAAGAAACATCACACCCAAAGCAAAAGGTCTTGTTTTTAACAGCATATGGCAAGTTCGTGACTTCTGGACAAGAGAGAAAAGATCAGGTATTAGCTTTTTGTCAGAACTACAACAAAACTGTCCTTGCCAATGCAGCAACACTAAAGAAACATCATTTTCTCTTGTTTCTTGAAGACAGTGCTAGTATACTGTTTGGGTTGTTCCCGAATATCCTGAGATGCAGCAGCATTTATCTTTGCATCATACATGTGTGACTGAGTGACCATCAGCAGTCAGTAGGAATGAAGTGTGGCCTAATTGTAACTAATAGCAGCTAATTGGTGTCCTACATTTTGTTTCTGTGTTTGCCACAAATCTGCCTTGAGCGAGATATCCTGCGACGATTGATTTACCCATGTTTGAAATCAAGGTAGTGGAAAGCTCTGCTGGATACTTCTTTAGGGCGTAGATTACAAAAACTACGCGTGAAGGCATTTATTTGGCAAAGGTCCCTCTTTGTGATGCTGGTTTTGCTGTCTGCCACGGTTCTTATCACAGGCGCCAGGGGTGCATTTTTATTTGCAACTGGGGTTTTTTTGTGGTTTTTTTTGGCTGTGACCCCATGTTGTAAAACAAGCAAGTAGTAGTCCGTGACTTCCAGAGAATTTTGCAGGATGCTTCTGTTTAAGGTACTTGGATAATGTAATAGGAAAACTGGAAACAGTTTTACAAGTGTCCAGTTTAATTTCTAGCTCATTTTGTACGGTATAACTATGATTATTCCCACTGAGATTATAATTATGGGTAACATGTAAAATGCAATTAAGTGAATGCCATACTGATTTTCCTTAGTATGCTTTGCAGTCATACTGCCTCAAGCTGTATTCTCATTAGGCGTTAATGAACTTAGACATAATGCAGTAGAATGAAATTGCGTGAGAAGCCTCTGAGGAACAGATAATGGCTTCAGTTTCTAGTTCAACAGAGTGCTGTCCTCTTTGGTCATGTCATTGGACAAGCAACTTTCAGGCCAAAATATTCTAGACAGCAGATATTTAAGTGATTCACTTTTTAAGTGTGATATGCTAGGAAATTAAAAATAAGTACTAACATTTTTGCAACTGATTTAACTGCTACACTAATTTTTTTCTCAGTGATTAATTAGATATCAAGGTAGAAACATGAGAAACACTCTGACCTTTAAGTTAGCTAAGCCGGTTATCAGTCACAGGAATTTTATTTTCCAAAGTTACTGAAGTTAGGTGTCTAAATGCACACTGCAGCTACCTGAGTTGACCATACAGATGTTCATTTTTGTATTGAGGTCCCAATTTAATAGTAAGTTCCACATTGTCACCAAATACCGAGGAAAAGTACACACCTTTCCCCCACGCACACCCCTGCCCCATATAACTCCTGGTTTTTTTGTTGGTGTTTGGGGGTGTTTTTTTTTCAGTTGGGTCGTACCACACGGTTACTGTATACATGTTGATGTGTTTTGGTGCTGTATTCTGTTTTAAAACAGAGAACTTTTCCAAGAATAGGCAATAAATGCTGCAGTTCGTACTGTTCACTGCTATGCCTCTAAGTACTTTGGGATCCATTTAGATGGCGAGAGCTTCATAAATGAACTCTTGTTCCTGTAAGCAGTGCAAATAACGGTAATCTGTGCTGTGAAAAGTCTACCTCTATTTGCGCTTAAGAGTTGAAACTAGAAACATCAGCCAGATGTCTCTAGAGGAGAAAAATGTAATCCTGGAACACTTCTGTGATGAGAAGGAAATGATTCTCATAACGTATGAAGTCAGGACAAATAACAGAAGGTAAGAACAGTATCATCACACTGTTAGTTATGGCTATTTCTTTAGTAATACGATTTTTTCATCATGTTTTTCCACAGTGTTGCCAGATGAGAGAGAATTTCAATACGCTGCTAAAATGAACAATTTGGAAACCATGGAAAAGCTGTTTTCAAAGAATGTTAATATAAATGCTGTAGATACCGTGAGTATGAAGCATCTGACAGATCACTGATCTGGAATGTGACTCCTGGGAGTTGCACGGTGGAATCCCAGCGCACTAGCCCTGTCAGCTGCAAGGTGGTGAGGCTGCGGGAGTCCCTTTTAGGACCTGATTAGGAAACGTTTCACGCGTCCAGTATGGACAGTAGGATTTGTGCAGCGCAACCCACAGGTCTTTCCATTTAGCCACCAGTCTGTGCATCACGTTGGGAACTAAGGAATTCTGAATTGCGGTCCCTGCTCTAATATTTACTCTGGTTTGGGGTGACTAATTTCTCAAGTTCCTCATCTTTCAGAGCAGAAGGACTTAACTTCACAGTCACTTTGAGAATGGATTTATGCTGCTAGCATTACAAATTTCAAATGTGAGTTGTAATTGTTCAGTTTTTATGGAACCAGGGAAGCAATCTACCACATCCTCTGGCTCCAGGCTGAGATCAGAGTTCAGATTTACCCTAGGTAGACAAAAATGCATTTCTTATGCTGACATCAACTCTACGCCTGAAATCTGAGGGTGTAGACTTCACAGTAACAAAATATAGGGCTGTGTTCCACTTGAGAGGTAGTTCAACAGCAATGGAGTGGTCATGATATTAATCTGGGAGTTATGGAGAACAGTTTGCCCTCAGTGGTGGTATAAATCACCTACTCACGAACATCCAATGTTACTTAATCATGGGTTCTGAAAAAACTTGCTTCCCATGCCCATATGCATTTTTTCCCCACAGGGGAATTGAGGAGATAGTACAGGTGCATTCCTTGGTTTGTTTGTGAAAAAGAGAGTGAGCAAAAGTTTCTTGTGAGTAAACTTCTCTTGAATAATGAGAGCATTCCTATCAATTACATAGTACTGTAAAAAGTCACTTAAAAAATAGTTCTTGCTTCCTTATTGCTTTCCAGAATTCAGGAAATTAAACTAAATACTTTTCCAGTCCGGTAGTCTGAATCTTTACCCTGTCAACTTTAAATCAGACCTATAGTATAAGAGTTCTACTAGCATAGCTACATGGGTGTTGTGCATCGATTGATTCTTCTAGTGAGGAAGTAGCTTATACTGGCGAAATCATTCTTTTGTTATAAGCAAGGCTGCTAAAAGGCGAGTTTTGCTGATAGAACTATTTCTGTGCAAGAGGCTCTTTCTTATGCACATCATAAATCCCACCTTTTTATGCTTTTAATGCATATAGCTGTAAATTTAGACTTATACATGGGTAAGTCAGCTGATTTGCATAGAAGCATAAGAGAACAAATCCAAGCTGACTTTTAAAGTTAATTCCTTAAATCACTGACATATCCTTGTATGGAAACTCTCAGTGAATTATGTTAAACCCAGTTACGTTCACTTTAACTGAAAGCAAAATTCTGTCCACTAAAGTTTAATTCAATTTAACCAATCCTTTTTAAATTCACACCGTTAATTACTTTAATGAAAAATTCATCAATTGTTCCTCATAAACAGTGAGCCTATTCACCTGTGTAAAATTACTCACTGTTTGCAAGGTGGAAGTTTTCATTTACATAGACAATGACTCAGTCTGGGAAGGTGACTAACAGTGAGAGAGGAATCTCGTCATGCATTGCAGGGATATAGTCTGATTGCATAAATCTACTCCTCAGCTTTTCAAATACAACCATATAATAAAACAGTAAACATGGATGCTTCTTGTACTGCGTGCATCTCCTCTACGCAGCGTATGATTACTTAATCCCACTTTGACATTTCAGTGAATTTCAGTGAAGGGATGATGCTATGTAGAGTAATGAAATCATTCTGTTTCTACAAGAAATCTTTAAGATAAATACCTGAATTCTATCCAAGGGAGCAAAAATGCATGTAAAGAGCAAGCGTGGCTCTTGAAGGAGAAATACGGTAACAACTACGTTTGTTGTAGTGAATTCAGTGAAATCAGAAATCAGTGAATTCAGAAATCCTGATCACCTGCACAAGGAAAAGAACTGTATTATGGACCTGACAACCAAAGCTTTGCTTATTTCAGCTGAAGCGTACCGCGCTCCATTTTGCTGTTGCAAGAAGTCATATGTCGGTGGTGGATTTTCTTCTCCATCACAAAGCTAGACTTGATATGGCGGATCAGGTAAGCTGGTTTACATGTTTTCATTCACACAGTACAGGAACAGTTTAGGGTAAAAGTGAATATTTGCCTTATGCTCCCTGTTTTGCAAAGTTAAGTGCTTGCTGTAAATGCTTCAGTTCGTCTTAAGACTGCACACATTTGTATGAAAAACAAAACCATTGTCAGAGGAAAAACACATTGCCTAGAGCTCTGGCTGTGTTGAATACTTGAGTGAGCGCAAGGGTGGTTGTCCAAATATGCTCTCTGTGGTAGCTGTGTATTAATCATTGGGCAGTTTATATGAAAGCAATCACTAAAAGTAAAAATTAGTAAAGATCACTAGGAGCTCAGAAAGTAACTCCTTGTGTGCTTTCCCTCCATTTTTATGTGAGTAGCTTACTGCAAAACTGTCAGTTGCTCTGCGGGCTCCATGACATTAATAGTTTAGCAGTGTGTGGCTGATTTGGTTGGGCCAGACGGTGATCCACGGTGTAAGATTTGATTCAGGTATTAAAACTGAATGTATCGTATGTTATTAATAAACAGGCTATTCAAAGCAATGGTTTTCCAGTGAACTGAGTAATGAAAATAGATGAATCATTTACCCTGAATCTTCCCCTGTTTGCTTCTTTCTCCTTAGGCACCATATGGGGCAGTGTTTAATTTGTAAGTAAGGCAAATTCCAGGTTGTGGAGGGAGAAAGCTGCCTTGTTTTCCTATTGTGTTGGGATGAAAATAAGATGAGAGAGACCTGTCAATTCTAGTTACCAGTGGCTCCTGGCTTGGGCATGTTCTTGAAGTATAGGTAACCATCTCCTTGTTAGTGCTACTTGAGTTGCTCTGAAACGTTCTCCCACGTTGCCCTGTCAGTGAAAACCTCACATGCTGCTTTGAAGAAATACTCCATCTTTCTGGACCCTATCAGCTTCTAAGCAAATCTTGCACTGTTGTAAGCAACGTTTCCCTTTTTGTCTGGCAAGCTGCAGACATTGCCTGCATGAGGAACTCTAAAATCAATAGTCTATGATGTAATGGCTAATAGGGTAGTTCTGCAAGAAGCGGACAGTTTTCTTTAAGTAGTTTACAGAGTACCCTGGGCATTGTATTAATGTAATTTTATTCTGTAACTATTGTAAGTTATTCTTTATGGCAAATTATTTTTCAGTGGCTATCATCCAGATTTGTTGGGGCAATAAGGTAACTCAAAACATTTTATGGGTCTTTTAATTATCTTGATAGGGTGCATTGAAGCCAGGCTGGAAATACAGACCCTCCCCTCATGTTGGGGTTCTATTAAAGACAGAGAATCTCATTCTAATTAAGCATTACCTTTTAATTATTATCTGTCTTTAATTCTTAGATATTGTTAATCATCTTTGTTGAAAGACCGTTGGAAACACTCCATCATAATTAGCTTACAGAGCTTAAATATTATGATATTACATATTGTATTTGACAGTGATTCATGTACTCTCTGGCAATTGCTTTGATCATGCAATTGATAAGAAAGAGAATGAAGATACTATGAAATTATTTCTTACTCCATTTTAGTTTCTGACATAATTTTTGTATTAATAAGCGCAAGGTCTTAAGCATTCTTAACATTTCTCAGTATAAAAAAATAAGCTGATTGAAAACACACAATAGTGTTCTTAGCAGCGACGTGGTACTCCTTTACTTTGGAGACTTGACAAAACTCGTGGGGATAGTTAAGATGTTTATTGATTAAGAAGCACATCTCTAAGAAACCAATAATACATCACTTGTCTAATAAACACAACACTGTTATTAATAGTATTAATTCACAATTATATCACTCCAAGTCGCAGTGATTGTGTTACAATTCTATTGCTTGTTATCAGTATTAGCACTGATACACAATTACATTACTGCAAAGAAATCTATACTACTAAGCTGTAATTATGTCACTTGTCCTTCTGCACTTAATATCAAGGTAGAAGTTTATCCCTTCTTATCCGCCCTACCATCCCAGCTCGTTCTGATGTGGACCTGATGGAGAGTTTAACAGGAGAGCCCAAGGTGATCCCTTTCTGTATTGGGATGAGCTTGGGTCTGCAGGTCACCCTCACTACTGTCGACAGGAGCCCACAATCACAAGATTCTTCCCTTTTTTGTTCTCCAGCTGATTTTATACCTTATTTGCCTTTTCTTTTTTCTTTTTTTTTCCTGAACCCACCTTTTTGCTGCCCTTGTGCCTCCTTTTCTCCTCCCAGACTCCTCCTCCCTATCAAACAGCCCACGCATAGAATCACGCAGAGTGGCTGAGGTGGGAATGTTTGGAGATTACCTAGTCCAGCCTCCTGCTCAGAGAGAGGATGGTCAAGAAAAGCAGGTTGCTCAGAGCTATGTCCCATCGGGTTTTGATAATCTCCAAGGATGGAGACTCTATAGCCTCTCTGGGAAATAGACTCCAGTGTTTGATCATCCTTCCTGTAAAAAAGGTTTTTCTTATGTTTAAGTGGATCTTCCTGTGCTTTAGTTTGTACCCATTGCCTCTTTCCCTGTCAATGGACACTGCTGGCTTCATCTTTTTTACTCCCTTCTATCAGGTATTTACACACAATGATAAGATCTACCTCAGCCTTCTTTGTCTGAACAGTCCCAGGTCTCTCAACCTCCCCTCATATGTCAGATGTCCCTTAATCATCTTTGTGGCTCTTTGCTGGACTCTGTGCAGTATTTCTATGTCTCTCCTATACTGGGAAGCCTAGAGCAGACACAGTACTCGAAGTGTGTCTCACCAGTGAGTAGAGGGGAAGAATCACCTCCCTTGGCCAGGCAGCAGTGCTCTTCCTAATGCAGCCCAGGATACCATTTGCCTTGTGTGCTGCAAGGGCACGTTCCTGGCTTGTGTTCAACTCAGTGTCCACCAGGAGCCCCAGGTCCTTCTCTGCTAAGCTGCTTCCCAGGCAGTTTGCCTGCAGTCAGTACTGATGCCTGGGGCTGCTCCTCCCCATGTACAGGACTTTGCATTTCCCCTTGTTGAATTTCATGAGGTTCTTGTCAGCCAATTTCTCCAGCCTATCGAGGTCCCTCTGGATGGCAGCACACCAATCTGGTCCACCAGCCACTCCTCCCAATTATTATAATTTATAAATTTGCTGCGGGTGCACTCTGCTCCATCATTCAGGTCTTTAATGCAGATATTAAACAGTAGTGGACCTAGGACTAATGCCTAGAGTGCATTACTAGTGACTGTTCTCCAGCTGGGACTTTGTGCTGCTGGTCAGAACACTTTGGGCCTGGCAGTTGAGCTGACTTTCAGTACACCTTGGTCTATCTGTTTGTCTATGCATGTACTTCATCAGTTTGTCTACAAGGATGTTGTAGGGGACAGTGTCAAAACTGTTACGAAAGTTGAGATAAGTAGTCACTTCTCTCTCCTCGTCCACCAGGCTAGTTTTCTCATTGTGTAAGGCTATGAGGTCTAGTTACTTTTTCTCCTTGGTCATAGTTGGAAAGGTTTTTCAGGGCAGACTTTCGAGCCACAGTCACAAATTTTGCCCAAGCCCAGCTTTGTCCTTGTAGCCTGCACACCAGATGCATGTTTCATATTGCCCTCCACTGTTTTCTGCTGCAATTGCTGCTTTCTGTACCCAGTTTGGGCCTCCCCAATAAAGACATTGATAAGCTGGAGTGAGTCCAGCACAGAGCCCCTGGGATGATTAGGACTGTGGCACATGGTGTATGAAGAGGTGCTGAGAGAGCTGGGTCTGCTCAGCCTTGGGAGGAGAATGGTAAAGGTGAGACCTTATGGCTGTCTGTAGATACCTAAGTGGAGAATATAGAGAAGACAGAGACAGACTCTTCTCAGAGGTGCACAGTGATAGGACAAGAGGCAATAGACACAAATTTCAACACACGACATCCCACTTAAGGACAAGGAGAAAAAAATTTTCACTGTCTGAGTGGCCAAACACCAGAACAGATTTTCCAGAGAGTTTGTGGAGTCTCAATCTTTAGGCTATCCAAAACTTGACAGGAGAAGGTCCTGAGCAACCTGATGCAGTAGGACAGGCTTTGAGCAGGAGGCCATAGAAGTGTGACCTCCAGAGGCCTCCTCCAGCCTGAGCTGTTTTGTTGTTCAGTGAATAGTTTGTGAGTAGTATCCTGAAGTCCCTGTCACAGCAAGCATCCTGCTGTCAAAAGTGTTATACCAACATGCATGAAAACTGTTCCTGTTCTCCATTAGAGATGGGAATCAAGCTATTTATTCCTCATTTACAGAGAAGAAACTGGGGAGAAGCGTTATAACTGCTAAGGAAGTGCCTTGATTCCTCTTGCTTCCTTTAGGTTCCTCTGACTCCATCTCTTAGACCAGGTGCTTTTATGGTGAAGTACAAATGTCTTGTGTTTATGCAGCACTTAGTACAATGAGCCATGATTTATGATGGTGCACCTGGATACACTACACACAAGTTGAGGAAGAGATGTGGAAAAGCTAGAGAGATCTGTGGCCAAGACAGTGGCTGGAAGTTCCTTATCTGTTTTCCTTTTGTCTCTAAGAAGTTATCAACAGCGTTTGTTTTTTTCCTGAAAGAGAAGAACTTTTTAGAGAATTTGAGAGAATAAAAGAGAACCTTAAAAAGAGGGCTAAATGGAAAATTATGGTGACAAATGGAAAATTATGGTGGCGCATGGAAATATAGTCATTACCTATCATCACCTGAAATGTCATCCACCGCACTCAGTGCTAGCTATCTACCTGGTTTCTGCAGAGAGGGAATGTTTTCCAGGTGGTATTTAATTCCCACATCTTAAAATGGAATCTGCCCTTCTCTGGAGATGCCAGACCCTCTGCCAACAAAAGGTTCAGCCTGAGCATTTAGCTAGGTCTTGATGCATGACATTTGGCTTAATTTAAGTGAGATGAATCGCACTCACACCACCAGGTGTTAATACGGATTTTCTAAGAGCCCACAGAGCAGAACCCACTCACACACTGAATTAATTAAAAAGATTTAAAGAAATTTGGCATGAGGTATTTTGGTGGTAATTTCTGCCTTTATCGTTTTATTTGAAGCATGGCCTGACAGCGATTCATCTTGCAGCTTGGAGTGGAAATCTGGACATAATGCGAAAATTAGTTAAAGCAGGTGCTGATCAAAAGGCTAAGAATGAGGTTTGTTGATGCTAAATATTCACCAACTCTAAACACGTTTATGTTGGAAAAAAATCAGTCTTGTTCTTACAGAGCTGCTTATGGTTTTTCAGGAAGGAATGAATGTACTGCACTTCGCAGCTCAGAACAACAGCGTTAAAATAGTTGATTATTTTCTCCAAGATCTTCATCTGAATGACTTGAACAAGCCTGATGGGGTACAGTATGTTTCTTTCTTTGATGTCATGAAGCATCTGTTGTGGGCAAAACAATCTTGACTTGTGGAATTTCAATGAATTTTTTAATTTATTGCCAGTTATATAAACTTTTAATTACCGATTGGATATTGAGAAACAAGTAAGACAAACAGCCAGACAAGCACTTAGGAAAATCACATTTCCTCCCTCTTTGCCTGTCTCAGCAGAACTCCAGACACTTGTTCTCCCCTGCTCCTCTTGCTTTTGCTGCACGTGATGCTCAATCCCATCGGTGAGGGGATGGGAGGCAGAGGACGTTGGGGCCAGTCCACAGTGGTTTCCTCTTTTTTTCTGCTCTTTGTTTCTTACTCTCTTCCTCTGGTCCAGCAAGGGTTCTCCCATGGGCTGCAGTCACCCTCTCGGTGTACCTTCTCCTGTGTCTCCTCCCTTGCATCCTTTCATGTCTCCTCCTGTATCTTCCCTTGTGCATGCTCCCCATAGCAGTGACCACCCTTTCTAAAATATGTTTTCACAGAGGTATCACGTGCTTCTCTGATGTGTTAAGTGCTGACATGTGGTGGGTCAGTTTTGTCCATTGTGGAGCCAACTGGAAATGGCTGTGACCAGCACAGGGCAGTCTCTGACCTCCTCCCACACACCTCACCCCTGCAGCCCCCTGCCCTTACCAAAACCTGCCAGTCATGACTAATGCGGGCATATTTTGCCAAAGTAGAACATAAAACTATGTGCAACCATCCTACAAATGTGCACCAATTCTTCGACAGTGCCAGAGCCTTGGCCTCATCAGGTTTGCTGTGCTTTTATTTTTCCTTCCCTTTCCTTCCCACAATGTTGGGATCTTGCTTTAAAGGCATACTTAGCTAAGCAGGATACTTTAACTTTACATGAGGAAAAGTTATTCTTGTAGGATCCATCACCAAAAGAACAAAGCTCCCCTCTTCTTTTTTTCAAGTCTTGTATTGACTCAATGGTGCAAATTTCTGAATTCTTTCTACACATGAAAAGGCTGACAAAACAGTTAATTTAAAAAAAAAACCCTCTGTGTCTGGGGCCTTGGGAAAGGAAAGGTGAAGAATAATCTTCTTTATGTTGAGGTTATTTCATAATTCTCTATTAGTTGCTTGTATTTTTTTTCTCAGACTTTTACTACAGGCCACTACCAGCTTGTGAGGCCATCTAACCAATTATGGCCTCACTGCCTGACCAGTGGAATGGTTTTATGTCAAGATAACTTTCTGGAGTTGAGTTGTAAACAATTGAAAAGTTTTTGTTAGCTTAACCAACACCCCCACCCTCCTCCCCTCCCCTCCACCAATGCACAGCACTAAATTCAGGCCTCCTGGATGAAACTTCCGAGGTACGGTTGTTCTGGTCTGTGCTTGAGGAATTCAGATCAAACATTTTGTGCCATGGAAATAAATCTTGCAACTTCTTTACTGTCTGTTTCTGAGCATCCTCAGACTTTTAATGACACCGTTCTTTTGATAAATTTTTTCATAGTGAGAAGAATTAAGAATTAAATATTTTGAGCACATTTTCTACCTTGTTACCATTTCTGAACAGTTTTCAAATATTTTCTTCAGGATATGTAAGATGTATAATCTGTTTTTTTATACTAACTAAATGATGCATCATTTTTTTTTAAATCTTACTCTTCTTGTATATATCTACTTTTTTATTAATCTACTTAGTCATATGACATAAATTTTTATCTAGAATAGACATGCACATATGCATGCCATCTAGTAACTGGAAGCAAAGTATTTTTACTTTCAATAACGCTATATTTTTTTCCCATAATTTTTTTCTAGAAAGGTAAAAAGCCCTTTCTTCTGGCATCTGAAAAAGGCCATGTTGACATGATAAACAATTTGATTACTCTGAAGCTGTTTACATCTGAAAAAGATAAGGTAAAGGTTTTTTTTCCACAGCAGTACAATTAAAAATGTGCCTATGAAAGATTACTTTGTTTCAGTGTAGTTACTACACAACCAAGTAATGAGAATAAGTTGTACAAATGTCACAATCCTGGTAGTGATATATATTGGAGCAACAAATGTATAAGGATGATGATTTTTCAGTAATTAGGGGAAGACAGTGTGACTTTTGGTCTTATTGCCGGGAGACTTTTCTATACACATCTATAATTCTTGTAAAGCAAGACTAGTGTATGCAGTCTGTTGGGAGAAGTGGAAAAGTCTGGTGACTAAGGTGTCAGCCTCTGTACTGGGCGGTCATACTTCCCAGTTTTACACTCTGCTCGGTTGTGTCTGTGTCACTGCTAAGTCCTGCATGACTAATTTTTCAAAGGTGTTTAAATACTTCAGGATGCAAATGAACACCTATTTTCAGAAATACCTATTTTTCAGAAGTGCCTTAACACTTCAGTTTGATTGAGTTTGCTTTTGACACTGCATATTCAGGTATCTAAATAACTTTCAAAGTCTGCCTTTAAATCTCCTTACTCCTTACTTGACTATTTGTGGAATGAGCCAGTTGGTTCTCTACATCTGAGGCATTGCAAGGATAAATACATTAAACATTGTGAAATGGTCAGATGCTGCATTTATAGAACCGTGTAAGTAAGCACCCAGGAAGTTACGCTTTTTTTTTGGTATTCTGGTAATAGTTTAAAAGCTACAGTGCAAAACAGAGCTCTGCTGTGCTGAGCAGTTTATCAGCAGAGGTTAAAAGACAATGTTGTCGCAGACACTTACCTGGATGAAAGTGTAAACAGCAACGATGGGAGACAAATGCTGTCGTCCTACAGCGTAAGTAAATAAGTAAGTAAGAAGCCAGGACAGAAACTCATCTCCAGGGTCACTAAAAGCAATCACACTGCATCCATAATTTCTAAAAGGATTTGAATTCCCCCACCCTCCACAGTGCTGTGAATGAAAAGACTTTCATCTCTCTGAGGGCTAGGATTTTTCTCCAAATTTCCAGATTCAGTTTAGTTTTAACCAGTTTTATACTTTTTCTTGTGCCAGTATTGTCTTTTAGCTCAAAACCTGCTGCTCTTCCTGAACTTGCTCTTTGTTTTCATTTGCTTGCTGGTGTGTTTTTTTGTTTTGTTTTGTTTTGTTTTTTTCTCTTTTCTTTTTTCTTTTCTTTTCTTTTCTTTTCTTTTCTTTTCTTTTCTTTTCTTTTCTTTTCTTTTCTTTTCTTTTCTTTTCTTTTCTTTTCTTTTCTTTTCTTTTCTTTTCTTTTCTTTTCTTTTCTTTTCTTTTCTTTTCTTTTCTTTTCTTTTCTTTTCTTTTCTTTTCTTTTCTTTTCTTTTCTTTTCTTTTCTTATTTAACTAATGACAAATCGTGCAGATGGAGAAGGAGACTGAAGATTGCGATGTTGGCATCAAAGCCACTACAAGTTCCTAAATACTTACCTAGGTTTTGGCCATTAATATTTAAATCAGTGATCCTGGGTGCTTGGTGTAGTCCCCATCCTAGTAGGAACCAGTATCCAAAGTTTTGTTCAATTTGTTCTTTAGGAGTTAGAATGTTAGGTCTTTTCACTGGTCATATGCTGCAGTTTTCAAAATCTGAGACAACCAACTAGACCAGCAAGGTCACGTCCGTGTAGATGTGAAAAGGTCCCTTTGGATTAGTCTGAATCTCGGAACATGCTGCGTGGATCTGCTTCCTTCTCCTTGTATGTAAAAGAGACATATATGTAAAAGACCAAGGGCTTTGTGTTGGTTTTGCTTGATGTTTTGACTTTATTCTGGGTTTTAAAATACCTTATTTGACATTTTAATTTCAAGGACGGAAACACAGCATTGCATCTAGCAGCCAAAAATGGTCACAGCGAAGTTGTAGAAATTCTGCTCGAGCAGTGGGAGGAAATAAATGACCTCAATGAGGTAAGGACAGAAAAATTACTGAAAGAGAGAGTTAGAGATTTAAAAAATCAACTCAAAAATAACGTATTAAAGGAATAAATGTTGCACTGAGTAAACTTCATTAGTTCTGTTGCTTTTCTAGTACCTTTGCATCCTGTTTCATTGTCCCTCCTCTAATAAATTCAGCTCCGTTAACTCCTTCAGTGTCTCTTCCTCTGTCCCCTATTCCTCACATAATGGCCTTCCCTCTGTCTCGCATGCCCTTGCATGGTAGAAGGAAACAGAGGAGGGCCTAACCTCCACCTTGCTTCCTGTCCTCCAACACTTCTGGCCACATGATCCCTTTCCTTTTACCATCTGTGGTGCTTTTCAGGCAATTCACTGAGCCAGTTCAACATGCATACCCAGCACATACCATCGCAGGCACCTCAGCAAAGGCATCTCAGATTTGTATCATTTTCATCTGAACTCAATTGACTGCACAGAACTGGCTGCAGATGCTGACTACCCACTTTTTCTTTGCTGGGTTAGTGTTGGTGAGCTCAGCCAGCACATTCACAAATTGCGTATTAGCTGTGAAGGTTGTATGCCTGAGTTGATGCCCTCATGAGCTTAATTTTAGGGCTTAAAGTAAGGGTGGACGAGGGAAATGCACACCAACAACTTAGTGTTTCTGCTTTGCAAAGGGTCCTTGTGTCTTCTGCTTCTTCTGTGGGGCAGGAATGAACTGGGCAAGTGAGTTCACTTTGTTGTGGGCTGCCATGCCCACTGTGGGAACCTGCCAAGGGCCTGATGGTCTGCTCTGCTGGTGCAGCGGGTGAAATGAGTAAGGGACACCCGCTCCTACCCAAGGCTCTCCTCTTCCTTTATCAGCAACAGATTTATGGGTCGAGGAGTTCTCTCTTATCCAACTTGTCTGTTACTTCCAGCTATGTAAGCTTTGAGGCACATGAGCCCCTTTGAAATGTGAATCCCTCGTCTTTCCAAGCCTTGTCTGACAATGTTGCTTCTGCACACAAATCTTGTACTGCTTCTGCCCCTGCCTTGCCATAGCTAATCGTGTGACCTTCCTGTCCAGCTGGAGACGTTCTGGTCGGTGGATAAATGGGTCTTTCTTTCCCCAGCATGAGCAAAGCACTAAAATATACTAAGTTTACCAGAATAAAGGTGGCAGGAGTTTAAGCAAAGAAAAATCAGAATTTAATGGTGCTTCTGTGAATACTGAAGGACTAAAGTAACTTCCAGTAAATCTTTGCGTAATTTAGGAGTTGAGAAGCAGGGATTAGATTATTGTGCAACTGGTGTAACCTTTCAGAGACTTGCTGTGGAGACTTCGAGACTTTCTTGGGGTGAGAAGATTTGAAAATAAATATGCAACATAATTATTTCTGCCACAAGTGCTCCTTATAACTAGCACTAGAGTTGGGAATTCATCAGAAATCCATGGCATTGGACTGACAGAAACTGGTATGTGCTAGCATGCTAGCAGAGTTGCCTGGTGTTGAATGGTAGCAATTGTTACCCACCATCTTAGTTTCTGTGCCTGTTGTTAGCAATCTTCTTTGAAAAGAGCACGATTAATATTTATGAAATAGTTATCTGTATCGTAAACCTTTACTGTACATCTGTCCACATAAATGTCATCTGTCACTTAAGTGTCGATGCGTTGCCATTGCATGTAAGTGTTAATTTAGGAGCATTCAGACTGTGTTCTCTTGTGACCATCTCCCCTTTTCTGTTGAACTGGATGAGTCCGATCGAGCTAACCTGTTTTGTGTCACAGCCTTACAGTCACGTGGCTTAAATTGGAACAGACGTTTTCTCTCTGTTGGTCTAGAATGGAGAAACTCCATTTTACTTGTCTGTTGAAGGAGGTCATGAAAAATGTGCTGAACTCTTACTGGAAGCAGGGAGTGACATCAATGTTTTAACTCAAGTACGTACACAGCATCCCTCAAGCACACAGGTACCGGGACATCCTGGGCTGCGGGAGGGACGTTATCTTCTCTTTTCTGTGTGTCCTAAACAGCATATTTGCTCTGCTTATTTTTATGAAATGGTAAAATAGTAAATTAATTAATAACATAGAATTTGGAATGCAGAGAGTGCTAACATAAAAAAAACGATGTGGAAGATATATAGCATAGATTTATTTGACAGAGTACTATGGTGGAGCCTTTTTATTTGCTGTACGTCCAATAGTAAAAAAAATACAACTAGGAAATATAACCAGCTAGGGTAATTGAAAATCCTCCTTTTTGGCAGTGTGTATGACTGAACTGATGACAAACCTGTTCTCCACATCTGGTTCCTGGACTCCAGTCCAGCTCACATCTGTTGAATGGCCTGGGCTTGCCTGCTGCGAGGAGTTTATGATTCCAGCAGACTGAGAGCTTGTTTGTTTTAGCAGAATTATTCAGTGAAAATTTTCTATGGATTTATTTTTGAAAGTCTGTTAATGTGACTGTGCTTGCTTGTTAAAGGTCAAACTGAACTAACAAACTAGGAGACATTTTGGCATTGGCATTGTCCATGGCGCAGGGTAGCTGGCAATGCTGATTTATCTCTATGTTAAGAGAGACTGAAAAAGACTATAGAATACTGGTGTTTTTAGCATTTTTGTTATGATATAGTAAAAATGGAAAGTTCCTTTAGTATTTACAAAAACACAGCATGCTCACTGCTGATCCACTTCATTTTATATCTTTTTATTAAAGGGATTTTTTGGGGGGAGGGCATAATAACACAAATTTAAATAAAAGATTACCCTATATTGATAGCTCTCTTTAGTACTGTCTTTCCAGAAAAAAAAAAAACCACAAGTTTTTGCTGTCTATACCATTTCTTTCAGAACAATAGCAGTGCTTTGCAAACTGCGATTCAGAATGGACATCTATCCTTGGTTAATTTTCTTATTGATAGGAATATTGACCTGGTTCCTAAACCCGAGGTGAGTGTGTATCAGTATAACTGTTTTGCTGTTGTTCAGCCTGTCCGGTCTTTTATGGCTTTCCTTGTGGCTACAGACAGCTGAATGAGATTGACTGGTGCCTTAATGTTTTTACTATACACATTATTAAGTGTTTTATGGATGTTGGTTATCAATATGTGTGGACCAACAAAGGCAAGGCCCTGTTGCAGAAACCCAGTGAGTGCCTGAGCAGACTGGTGCAGTGCAGTGCAGAGGTGGCCAGGCTAAGCCAAGGTCCAAGGACTGGGAGACGATGAACAAAATACCCTGCTTGAACTAAGCAGCAGTAAGGCAGGCCTCCCTGTGTGCTGTGGGCAAAGAGTGAACACTTGTAACTGATTTTGAATAAAGGTAAATTGAAGGTAAATAAACACCTTGGTCCTTTCCCCCTCTGCACTCAAAGCATATGCCTTCAAAATCTGCATGCCACCATTCTTTGGGGTTTAAAAAGAAGGAGTTATTCCTAATATTCAAGTCTTGTCTCAATTTAGATATTACAGTTTTTGTTACCTGTGAGATTTTCTGTGAATAGGGAATTATTTTCCACTTCTACAGTACAGGATGAAAACAGAACCTGGGCTTCGTGACTTATCTGCCATGACCACTGGCCTGTTGCATAATGTTATCAAGGAAGAACAATTTCTGATGTGCTCGAAATGATTTATGTTAAAGATCAGGCAGTTATTGTGCTGCTTGTTCTCATTGGCTTTCTGTAGCAGAAGCAAGTCATAAAACTGTAACTTATGTTTTGGAGGCGTTTCCAGTGCAGTGTTGCATAAGGACTTGCTTTATTTTTCTGTAACACTGAAGAAATGGCCAGGGTTTATAAAGACACAAATGAACTGGTGTCTGGCATCTGTGAGTGGCACTGGTATGGAATTATTCTTTAGATGTACTTAGTAACAAACTGATGAGTCACAGGTTCAACATACAAAGCGATCTTGCCAGTCTAATGGTTGGCTTGTGAATGGTGTTTGATCTGTGCCCCAATTATTTTAATAAATAATCACTCAAATAAAAAACCTTAATTACTTTCTCGCTGTAATTTGCTTTTTATAAATATGACAGAAAATCAGTTTAGTATGGAGAATATTTCCAGCAGCAAGACATGACAAGAGTTCATTCCTGGAAAGCAGATTTTGACATCTGTTCACCCTACACAGAATTAATCTGTCTCCAGCCCATTCAACTCAGGGCAAACCCAATTTTCTGAGGGAACAGAAACATTACCTTAAGCTCCCTACAGTCGGCCAAGGGTAGCAGCACATCCCAGGTACGAACATGTAAGAGGAGCGCCTTGCCATGTTCCTAATTGGTGAGAAACTGATACGCACCCCGCGCGCTCAGCATATCCAGGTTTCTCAGCTGTATTTGTTTACCTGCTGCTGTCGGTGCTGCAGGAGCCAGAGCAGGCTGCCATCTCTGGCATAACTCTGCACTTCAAGGTGTGTTTTCTGCAGTCTGAACCTCTGTTAGAGCACATCTGCCTTTGCAAGGGGCAGATTTTAATAAGAACCTCTTTTTGTTTGAATGAACTTCTAATAATGTACCCAAGTACCAACTATAATAATTTATTATTTTCCCTCCACAGCAGAAGAATTCCCCTCTCCATTTAGCAGTCGTCAATAATCATCTAATGGTAGTAAGAAGCCTCTTAGATGCCAATCATGATATAAACTGCTTAAATCATGTAAGAAAAACTGGGAATTAACATAACTTCACTGGTAAAGAGGAGATTATGTGGATTTTGCTTGAAATAATTTTTTTTTTCCTTATGAACTCAGGGTACAAAAAAATAGGAAGGAAGAGGCAGTTCCCTCCTTATCTTTTTGCATGTGTGCATGTGTATTAGTCATGGGTACATGCTGTGCTAGTATTGTTTGTGCAAGATAAGGATAGCAAAATACACTCAGACAATATTTGGATTAATTTTTTGTTGAAGTGTTACAATTCATGCGAAATAAATGTCGGAAATGTCTCAACGGTATTGACCTCAGAGGGAAACGCAGTGCAGAGTGTCACTTGGCTGGGATGGAGTTAATTTTTTTCACAGCAACCCATAGGGTGCTGTGTTTCAGACTTGTGACCAAAACAGTGCTAGTGAGGCACCCGTGTTTCAGCTGTTGCTGAACAGTGCTTGCACAGCATCATGGCCTTCCCTGTTTCACACTCTGCACCCCCAGTGAAGACACTGAGGGTGCGCAGGGAGCTGGGAGGGGACACAGCCAAGCAGATGACAACAGCTGACCAAAGCGATGCTCCACACCAGACAACATCACACTGAAGGATGAGGTCACAGGTCTCTGTGGCACAATTGGTTAGTACACTCAGCTGTTAACTGAAGGGTTGGTGGGCAGGGACGCCGGCATCTGTTTTCCCTACCTTTACCAGGGTTGTTTGGCTTCCACCTCGTGCTGGTGGTCCACCACCACTTATCTGCTCAGGTACTGGATAGCCTCCTCTGTGGAAGGCCACATGATATGTGATGTGTGCCAAGTGATGTGTGATGTGTGCCAACCTATTTACTTTGGTGTTGGCTTGCTTGATCCCTTTTTTGCTGTACAAAACCTCCTGTAATTGTTAATGGTCATTTTCAGCTTTTGCTACTTTGTGTAACAGTTTGTTTTGCATTGCCTGGGAGAGCCGTGATAAAAGCACTGGCCATGAGCCTAATCTGGTATTTTTGGGCCCTATGCTGGTGCTATTCAGGTACTCGGAGAACCATCTCATGGAGAAAATCAGCAATTACACCTTCCCCCTTTTCTCCTCGGAGAGATGTTTTCTGGAGAGAGGAATGAATGGCACCTACTCCTTTTCCTCCAGGATAGGTCTCTTCCACCTTCTTGTAACAGCTACTCACTTCCTTGAATATCCTTGTGCAATCAGACTGTGCATACTAGCGTGTGTTTCGAGCCTGATTTTGATTATTGTTCATAAAATTAAACAACTAATTGGGAATGCCACAGAGGAATGTGCCTGGAGGCAGTCGATCCTTGGGTGGCTGGGTGTGTGGGAGGAGTTGGGCAGGTGCCTGGGGCTGTTATTGCCTTCGATAGGGATTTTACGCCTGAACAGACGTGTAGCTCCAGGGATCCATCTCCAGGGACTATGGGATTGACAAAGGGATTGGAAGAGAGGCAGCCACCTGCAAGACAGAAATAGGTATCCAGTATCTGAGGGAGGTGGTGGAGGTGGTCTGCAGTGATCTGGCCAACAACCAGGCCTCCAGAGATCTGGATGACATCCAGTGCTCATGCTCTGTGTGGCAGAATTTTGTACAGAGCTCGTGGATGTTGCGCACTGGCACTCTGGCCGTAATGGACTAGGCAGACATTGAGACACCAACTGTGTATAGACCAGCCTGCCAGCTGCTTCAAGGAGAATCTCTCTTCCCCCCCACTATTGACCCTACACCTCAGCTGTGGAAAGACTGTCCCACCAGGTCTGTTGAGTTCCACGTTGGGCACTGTGGCTCCCTGTTGGGGAAATGCACCCTCGTCTCCTGCATGACAGGTGGGGATGTTGTCCACGATAGTAACAAGGACTAGTCTTTGAGAAATCTATAGTTTGTCCCTTCCCATTGATCATGTTATTGCTAAAGATTAATCTATACACATTTTTGTGGGAGGCAGAGGCTGTCATTTGTGGCTGGAGTCAAGTATGATGATAAGATCTTCTGTCACATAAACCAGAAAATTTTGTAGACTTCTTAAACCCATCTTTTAGAAATGTTTTGTGCTTTGTCTCTAGCATGTCTGAAGTTGCATACAATAGCTACATACATATCTCTAAATCACTGAGAAAAGAAAATAGGATGTATGGTTGGGGGAAATTTATGAGGTTATGTGATCATACTGTGTATTCTCAAAAGAGCTCATGAGAGACTCTAATGTGGAACCCTGAGGCTGGTGTTTATTGCTGTGTAAGGTCTTCATGTTTGACTCTGCAACCTTTAAGTTCAGATCTGAAGGCCAAAAAAGTTTTCTAACCAGACCTACAGTATGTAGACCTGCAACAACAGAGAAGCAGAGGCACAAAACCTTCAACTTAAAAGGATGCTTTGTCACATGAAACATGCTAAGGGACATGTCCAGGTATGCAGGGCTTCCACAAATGACAACATATCTTATTTGCTGCTGCATTACACCTGTAGACCGCTGAAATTTCTTATTCTAGTATTCTGTAGAAGGATAAATAAATAAATAGTTTTTATTTGGGTACCTGCAGCTGTGTAGAGACTATACAACCCTCATTTCAGACCCAAAGGTTAGACTTGAAGCTGAATGCTCCTTTAGCTGTACTTCTTGTTAGTGGTTTGGTTTTGTTTAATGCTTTTTTTCCCCCTCCCATTTTTTGTGGTTTTTTTTTTTTTTTTTTTTTGTGTGTGTGTGTGTGTGGTTTAAGGTTCACCGAACCCATTATGGAGCAGGTAGACTTCTGCTACATATCATCGTTTTGTGGCAGGGCTGGCTAATGAACTCTGTGGACTGTGACACAATGTACTGCTGAAAATTAATGATGTCCAGTTGTGTTTGCATGAATTTCATCAGGGAAAAGCTTCCTCGAGAGGATAGTATGGGTGGGGTTGGCAGTCGCATGAAGCACTCTGTCCAAAACACCTTGTTTTAAGAGGGAAGAGAGAGAGCTCATTAGACTACAGTACATTAGAGGGGCATGACAGCAACTTTTTCCTGAGCCAGCTGGAACTCCCGCCTGGTTCTCCTGTGGAGATCCCAGATGCTCTCTTGTTTGCCTGAAACAAAACTGGCAGGTCAATCACTCAAAAGTTAAACGATTTCATTCTGTTCCATGTTTTCTCACCAGGGCTGTCTCTTGTTGTGAATCTTCTTCAGATTCAGATTGTGAACACTCTGCTTCTAAGGGGGAGTCTGGCTTATTATATTTATTTGGTGTCATTAATTCCAGAGGCAGGAAACCCCTCTACATCTGGCAGCTGATCTTGGCAACGTGGAGCTGGTGGAAGTGCTGCTGAAGGCAGGCTGTGATCTCAAGCCTGTGGACAAGGTAGATTGCATTCCTCATACATGCGAGCATTATGGGATTTTATTTTTTGTTTAATAACCTTCTTCCCAGACGTGCAGGAAGCACTTGTTGCCAGTTGTCTTTCCAAGGTAAAGCTAACTGGTAGTTGTTACAGAGGAAGTCTTCTGTTTTTGCCATACCTGCAGCTTGCAGAGATCTGAAATGGTTTTAGAGAAAAGCCGTGAAACTTCCCAGATCTGTAGTTTGAAGGGTAAACCCTGCTGCCAGAGACCTCTGATGGAAAAAAAGGACTAGGCTTACAGCGTGGAAAACAGCCTGTGGCTGTTGTAACCGTGCACCTGCAGCCAGGTTCATTGCCAGGAAAGACACAGGTAACTGCCAGCTTCACTAATTGCAGCGATGGTGAGTTTGCCCTTTAGCACTCCGGGCTATCTGGAAATGATGGTGCTGTGTCGCTGAGAAGCCATCCCAGATTTGTTCAGGTACGTGTTTAGACCTTGTTGCGATGTTCAGCCTGGAAAGACTGAGGCAAGAATGGCAATGGCTGGAAGAAGTACCAAAGCAGAGTCTCTGGAGAAACACTTTTGAAAGGACAGAGTACCAAATGAAATTTTTACAAATTTTGCTGAATTACTGCAAGATTGATCTTCCTCTTTTTATACTGTTACCACTATATTGATTTTCTGTATGACTGAATCAACAGATTTGATGTTTATCATGAACAAAATGTAGCTCTTTAGTAATTTAAAAAAGTAATTTTCGTTCACAAAACTGTCCTGATGAAGAGTAAAACTTTATGGACAAGAATCATCTCTTTTTTCCGCAGCCTGATGTGAGGCACGTGGCTGATGTGTTTTGGGAGGCTGAGGTAAGATGCTGCATTGCAGTTAAGCCTTCCCATTCAGAGTCATGCCTTACACTAGCGGGAGAGCTGCAGTTCTCACACGGACTAACCCAGAATGAAATCTTGCCCACATCAGCCATTGGCAGGCACAGAAAACTACTTATTGCCTGTTTTGACCTTAAGCAGTTGCAAGCCTTTGGGCTGCATAGTGCCCTGGTGTAACAGCAGTGTTGACAGAGTTCAGGGCATGTTGTGAGAATACGGTTCTGAGCCAGAGCAAGTTCTGTCACCTTTCTGCATTGGTTTTATTTCTTGGAGTAGCTTTTCCCTCTCCTGTTTGCTGGATGACCCCTGAGGCCGTGCCACCGCTGGGAACATTCACAAGTACAGCTCTCTTTGAACTGAACCTGTGCTGAGATGCCAAAAATGTTCCCGTCCTTGCTGAACAGAAGGCAGGAAAAAGGGGAGCCTGCTTTAATTGCACAATGGTTTCCTGGCCTCTGTGCCCGCGCAGCAAGGGTCCTGGGCCTCCAGGGCATGCCATGCGTCTTGCACAAGTTGCAAGCTGTTACAGCTCGGGAATGGGAGCTCTCCCTTCCTCCCATCTACAGATATAATTGCTGTTGGTTGTGATTGGTAGTGCAGAAAGTGCTCCCTGTGTGCAAGACTGCCCTGCTACATGTGCACGCAGGATGCCAGTGGTGTCTGCACTAGTGCAGGAGGACAGAAACATTCCCTTCTTCCACCCCTTCCACCTCCCTGCGAGATGCAGAGCACCTTTCCAGAGGTGGGACCCAAGGAACTTCTGTGGTCATTGGACTCTTCACATATAAAGTATGTCTATGCTGTAAGGATTTTATGAAACGTAAATTTCTTGGCTTCCAATGTGATGCTTTTCTAAAAACAGGCTAATTAGAGTGATCTTGAGCATAGCCAGGAGCTAGAACTCAACAGGTATATATCAGGGAAGTTTAGAATAGCTGGAGAGTTGAAATGCCTTATAATTTAATTAAAGAACCTTCTAATTAAGGAGTTGGCTTCTTTCAGGTCTGATTTTCTAGAATGCCCAGCACTTGATACGTGGAGAATACTCTAAATATTTAAATCTGAGGCAGTTTCACTTAGTGCAAATTTGCTGAAAATAGACAGTTGTAGAGAACTGGACAATTGCAGAGAGAATCCTGTAGGGCCACTGAGATGCCTTTACATCAAAGTGCTGATAGCAGAGATGGGTTCAGAGTGACTGAACTTTGCAGCTGGAATTAAAGCAATGGCTTTTAATTCCTTTGACTGCCTGTACTACCCACGAAACACCACCTTCAGTTGTGCTCACTTCAAGTTGTCCTGAGAAAGTCATTCCCACACCCTCTTTTCATTCTGTGAGCCAGCTGCTCTTACATCCAAAACAAGGTTTTCTCTTAAAGTTGGAGGTTTCCAACTTTGCCAGCCTATCCATCTGAAATGCCAGTTTAACTGTAACACACAAATGAACTGTATTTGTGGTAGTTTTCAGCCTGTGGATGCCTGGGCTTGTATGAACTTGGTAGCAGTGACTGGAGGGTGTGAGCTGGTATGAAGCATGCAGCAGTCTGAGTGCAGAAGGTTTCTAAAAGCAACTGTACCTCACCAGAAATTCTTAAGGGGCAGGCCAGTGCGGGAAAAGATTGACCACCTCTGGACTGAGGAAATACAGCTCACATGAAGCATGGAACTTTGTAGCTGCCCTGAAGCCATAAAATTGTAGTAATGCATTTTCTTGGAAAAAAGGGATGGGGCTCTGTCAATGAGGCTCCTGTGTTTCTTCTATGATATACTTATCCTCATGTGTATGAGATAATGTTCTGATTCACTGTCTCTGTTTTCAGTATGGCAAAACTGCACTAGCTGTGGCATCAAGGAGCAATCACGCCCTCATTGTAGATATGATCATTAAAGCAGAAAGGTATTACGCCATGAAACAGGTAAGAGACATCTTTCATGTCCCTGAGAAGAACTATAAGGGAAAAGCCGATTCTGTTCTTGAAGTGCCTTTTGCCTGAAGTGGTTCCTTTTGGCAGGTTGCAAGACTGGCCTTGATAAACTGAGGTTGGGATTGGGAACAGGAAGCTCTCTACCCCGTCTGGGATTTATTCCTGACTAGCTGTAAAATTTTAGGCAGGCCTTATCATTTTCCTGCATCATGCTGCACATAGAGAGATAAAGAGCTGGAGAGAGACCAAATTCAAGCTCTGCCATCGGCATCAGGGCTGGGATGACCTGAATCCATCTTAATACCTGTCTCCTTTGGGACAGCAAAATTTCTGGTTGAAAAATGGAGTGCAAGTGTCTGTCACTCCTTTTCTAGTAAAGGCTCTGCTGCTTCGGCAGGAGCTCCCTCTTGTGTTTAATGTGTGTTAATTATAAAACGTAATCAATGAAACGGGAAAGAACCAGGCAATAAGTGTGAAGGACATGGCTTAGATTGACCCCAGGTTGTCTGAATTTCTGACCACCTTTCCCTAGTTGTTATTTAAACAGTTTGCTTAGTGATAGCTCTCCCTAAAGGGCTGAGAGTCAGATGTGTTGAAGTGTAGATGACAAATATTTTGGCCTGCGTTGGCTATTCCACGTCACTTATGAATCTGTACACACTCTGCAGGTGGTGAATGTCTGCACGAGAGAAGCTAAGCTTAGTACCCCTTAAAATTAGAGGAGTTTTTGGAGCTGGGCTGCTGGTGAGGCCCATTCTAGAGACGTGCCTTGAAACTCAGGCCCAGCCCAAATGGGTATTGAAAATTCAGGATGTCTCCTGTTACGGGGTCTTAACTGGGACCATTCAGAATTCTGAGAAAGTCTATTTATTCCACCAATGACAGTTGTAGCAGTGAGCCACAAAGAACCTGCTATACCTACATGCTTGATGAAAGGGAGGTATTTCATAGGATGGTGACGGTTCATTTAAAGCCATATGAACGTTCCATAAACCAGTCTTGTATTGGCTTACTCAGTTTCTGTTGCATGGAGCCATAGGGTTATATGGGCTCCCTAAGAATTGATTAAATTTGCTGGGTTTTGCCACAATACAGTTTAAAATCCCCAAGCTCTCTCAAATACATTGCTTGCATACTGGTCCTGTTGAGGCAGTAAAGGACATCTCTTGCAGCATCCACCATAAAACCTGCACAAAAAAGATGCTAACACAGTTTATTGATGAAGAGCAAATAATTCTGTGAGCACCAGAGCTAGCAAACCAGGCCAAAAGGACTGGTGAAAGGAATGCACTTGACTGTCAGCCCTTGCGCTTTCATTGCTGGGCTGCCACACAAATCTGGAACTTCATTCTCATTCCTGCCTCCTGCTAGGGAGCATTTGTTTTACCAGGTTAGTCAAGTTTCTACCAGGGCCGTATGAAGCGTACTGAGCCTGCCCAAGTGCGGGCACACGAATTAGCCATTTTTACCACACCACTCTGGCCCTGCATGTCCAAACTTGTAACACTTAATGTTACAGGGCATTGTGCTCGTAAATCACATATCTAGATTAATTATCATGAAAAATGCCCTGTTTGCAAGGGCATGTAGTGATAAGACAAGGGGCAATGGTTTTAAACTAGAGCAGGGTAGGCTTAGATCAGACATTAGGAAGAAGTTCTTTACTGTGAGGGTGGTGAGACACTGGAACAGGCTGCCCAGAGAGGTGGTGGAGGCCCCATCCCTGCAGACATTCAAGGCCAGGCTGGATGAGGCTCTGAGCAACCTGATCTAGTTAAAGATGTCCCTGCTTACTGCAGGGGGGTTGGACTAGGTGACCTTTAAAGGTCCCTTCCAACCCAACATGTGCTATGATTCTGTGATTCTATGAAAAACACCTCTACGAACTCCCTGTGTTGCGCATATTTGATTTGCATCAGTTCAGCTGGGGTTGTCAGGTACAGTATTGTTTCTTTTGGCTTAAAGGGGAATTAGAAGTGAAGTAATCTGTTGCCAGAGAGGACATGACAAGCCTGACAGCAGTGAGGCGGTAATGCTCCTAACCTCTTGGCACTGTTTACTGAATTGCCTGAGGAGAAGAAAAGATGTTTAAGCAGATGGTTTTCTGCAAGAGCTCCACAGATGTTGGGAAATAGAAACATAAGCATTAGCATCCCATTACCTGAAGCTAAAAGCACAGACTTTGGGAAGCAGCTTAGATCTTACAGTTATGGAATATGACGTTGCTCAGGTGATGTTACTATATACGAAACTACAGTGTTTTGAACCATTATTGTAAGAACTTTTTGTTACATTGAGCTGACTTATCATCTCTGACAAGGCATTAGGTACAAAAGGAAATGTCATGTTGCTGTGAGGAAGCGCACATGATACTAATGTCTGTGAGTGTCGTCTTCTCCCCGTTTGCCCTTTTTTCTATTAACTGCTTCTACTCAGTGCTTCCCTGTCACCACGCAGGCTGTTTTTGACTGGATTTGAGGGCTGCTGTTACTGTCCCACTCTGCCATTGCCTAGACACACAATTAGCATCAGAGAGAAGCTGTGCTGCTGCAAAGGGAAGAGAAATAGGGTTTTTTTGTTGTGGTTTTCTTTTTTTTCCTTTTTTTTTTTAAACGTCAGAGGAGAAACATTGAACCAGGGAGAGCCTGAAGATGTCCTGTAGAATGTCCTAAACTTCACTTGCATGTGTCAGGAAGCATGAAATAAAGCCAGCACCAGAAAAATGGAATCAAACATACATGACAATGCTTAGTTACTGAACTAAGATGATTTTTCTTGTTTCTTGCAAGATTCTCCTAAGGTTAGGAAATACCTCTGTTGTATTTTTCTGGATTTAATCTGGAATGGAGTATTTTATGCTTAGCACTTTTAAAATGGGGCATGCTGCCATTTCTTTTTTTGCTTAGTATCTGCTTTGTAATCCTGTATCAACTTCCTGAAGACATTTTTCATTTTGGAGACTCATTTGAAACAGGGCTAGCACATAAACAAAATGAAAAATAAAAGTAATTCGAGCTTACCTACACTAGGAAAGAGGCTTTTCGCTGGGCACCGCTGAGCTAGGGCTGAAATCACTATTAGACACGTTTTTTGCAGAGGTGCCCAAACAAGAAGTGACCCCATCGCTCTTGTTTCAGGTGAGCCATGCATATGGTAACAACATCACATCCAGGTAAAATGCTTGAGGTTTTGGTTTCAATCTGATTTTGCTTATGCAGGCAATAAAACCAGATCCAGGTTCAATATGCATGTGCTTTTATTGTCCCTAAGACACTTCGCTGAACGGGGCTCCGCACACTAAACCCAATGGCTCATGCTGCCATCAAATGACCTGGTAGTCACCACTTCACCCAAGCAGAGCTGACAGGGCAGAGGCAGGAAGAGCTTGAGCAAGCACCATGCCAATGGTGCCTAGCCTCTTCTCAGGGAGAGGTTAGCACTTTGAGAAGCAAAAGGAAAGGGTAAGAACTGTGGTTGAAACCCAATGATGTTCAAAATGTGACAGATAAAGCAGACAGAGCCAAGGAGCACAGCACTGCTGGCATAGTACTTGCTGTTACTTGCTATTGTGCATCAAGTGCCAGACAACGTGGTTTATTTTGCATTTAACTTCGTAAGACATAGCTATAGACACAGGAGGGCTTCCTTTCTGTTCTGTTAGTAAGACTGTAACAGTATCATCCATGCCAGGACATCTTCCAAAGAGTTCTACTAGCCAAATGTATTCCTTTACCTGCACTGAGCAAATCACGGGTCAGTAGCTGTACAGGACACAGTGTTCACTGCTTGCTAAGCAAAGGTTCCTGGCTTCATTACAAAATTTATCACCTGCTTTCTTTTCAGGAACACCTAGCTCATAGTGAGCATGGGTCAGACTTCAGCTTGTCCTTCAAACAAGATCATAGCACACAGACCAAGCAAATCCGTTCCTCCCTCTGGTATCTAGCATACAACCAGTTAAAACCCCAGGAATGGAAAAAACTGGCCCTCTTCTGGAAGTTCACGGATGAACAAATTAAAGCTATAGAAGAACAATGGACAGGTAACAATATCTAAATGGCTAGACGTAATATACATGCTATAAAAACCACAAGCCAGAGTTACTTTTTAAACTATGAGAGTATCACAGATACACACTGGCCACGCTGCTCTTACGGAAATTATGAAAAAGGGCAGTGAATAGGTACCAGCCTTGTCCCTGGCTCCTGAGAAATGATGCTGTAGAAGTACAGGACACTTCTGTTCTCCCTCTTGGCCTGAAAAAACCTTCACCTTTGGAAATCAAGAACAGGAGCAGTGAGCAGCGTGGAAGGGTCTTGCAGGTCACGCTGCAAGTGAGGACTTGAGGAATACTGTGACACAGGAAGACCTTGTCCATGCCTTGTCCTCACAGCTGCCATGAAAGAGCAGTTTCTGGTTTAAGGCATCTGTGGGGAGAAGTGCTGGGAAAGCAATACTCCTATATCATGTGTTGTACTTGTTCACTACTACTATAGGTTATATTTCCACATGTTGAGCAAAAATGAAAGGAAAAAAATAATTTTAAGATATATTAGCTTTTTTTCCCCTCCCTTTACAGTAGCCTTAGGATAACGCTAGAATTTTTTTTAATCTTTGTAAGTCTCAGTCTTCATTTTGCTTCCAGGTGAGAAAGGAAATAAAAGAGTCAATTAGTAGGTTTTAAAACCTCTTGGAACTCTGAAAGTGCAAAAGCACAAAATACACTACTTTGTGTATTGCATAGGCAAAAAAAGTTATAAGGAACATGGAAACAGAATGTTGCTCATCTGGCTTCATGGTATCTTGCTGGCTCATCAGAATCCTGTCAAGCATATGTATGAAGATCTGGTGGAAGCAGGATTTCAGCCTTTAGCTGGTAAGTTGTTTTGTGGTAAATAGTGCACATTTCAGTGTCCTCTGTGAGAGTGCAGTGCGGTGCTGAGGTCCCTGCTGGGCTGGGACAGTGTGACCATGGCGGAGCTGGAGGACACTCTCTTCCTTTCTGGGACTCTACCCTTGCTGGGGTGTGAGGTTGCTTGAGGAAGAAGATTTAAATGAGACTTGAGATTTCTGAAGGAAGATAAAAGTGTGCAAACATTCTTCCCTTTGTCATGCAAACATGATTAAAATGTGATTGGCCATCCTTCAGCTAGATTAGTCTGACCTTGTAAAAAGCAGAGCATGTCAAGCAAATATTTTCTCCTCTTACCTTACAGAGAAGATCAGAGCTGCAAGGAGCCCTGATATGGACTCCAGAAAATGTGCAATTTCATGAATTCATCAAAAAAACCCGTGGCATATATGATAGAATTACATGCCAGATGGAAAGTGATATTGAAATACAAATAATAACTTTTCTGGAAACAAAAACCCATTTTGAAGTTGTATGACTTTTTCTAACCTAGAAGAACTTGCAGTCCCAAAATACTGGTTAGTTCTTTCTCATATACTTGCTATACACTGATTTAAAGAATTTAAGCTTGAATGGCTGGCTGGTAATTTATGCTAACCTGCTATACTGCTAACCTGCTGCTAACTAAGAACCACCCCCCTAAAATTTCTGCACCTGGCTTAACATTGATACACTAATTCCCTACTGGAACTGCAAATGAAGCTATTTTGTGTTTGACATGAAATGTAAATTAGATGTTTTCTACCTGAAAAAAATTAAATTTAATAAGTGAAAATTATGTATATAAATCAACACTTCCAGAAATAGGTTGGCACCTGGCCTCATTTGGGATTCAGGTTTTTATAAAGTCTTGCTAGGATTATAGTGTTCCTGTCTGAAGAGGGCTTTCCTCTTGTTTAATTAGTGCTAGGATTAGGACAAGTCTTTCTTTTTCAGCATTTGATTTATGCAGTGAAAATACTCTAAAACCATGTGTGGCTGGCATGGTACAACCTTGTATACATACTCAAAAAAGAACATTTGATATTTAATACTTAACACATCTAGCAATTAGTTGCCTATTTCTTGTTCATGTCTTGAAGTAATATTTGGTAGTGTCTTGCTGAACATGTTAAAAGGTTTTCTCATTATTGAATATATTTCATAACTGAATTATGTAAAATTTCTATCTTTGTAGCCTTCTCGATAACAAAATAGCAATAGCTTTATTATGTAATGGAAGAATTGAATTGCCTTGTCTATCTATATATAGCTAGCATTATTTTGTACTGAATCTTATTCTTTGTACTAAAAAGATTATGATCTGTATCGTAATCTGAAGTCTTACACCTAACCGCCTTCTTGTGTGCAACCTGTTTTGACTTAGCTGCAGCACATGACAGGAATATGAAAAACAGACTGATAAATCCTCAGGTTTTTGGAATTAGGGATCTAAGGTCACAATTATTAGATCCTGACAGGTATGCATCAAGTTCTGCAACATTAGCTTGGAAAACGAGAATGTTTAACGATTTGGTGGACTCAGTACCTCACCTGGCCCTATCCTTCGCACCCTGGGTGTGAAGGATACCACCCTGTTACTCTGCATTTAAGCACGCTGTTGTAGGATACAATTAAAATGCATGTCAACTACACTTAGTTGCACAAGCAACTAAAAGCATATGTAACAAAAATAAATTTTATTTTCACTTCAAAGTAGATGTTACTAACACTGTGACTAAACAACGAGATTCAGACAAAGAAAAAAAAATCACGTTCTATCCTTTATTTAAAAGTGTGCAAAAGATTCCTTAAATAAAAAGTGTTTATCTTAATAAAATAAGTTCTCAAATAGTTTGGAGGTAGAACAACACTTCAAGTTCTTTTCTCCCTCCAGATGTTTACTATAAAAGCACTTTTACTTTAAAAAAATCTTTTTAGAAAAGAGTAAAAACATGATACACACTTTAGGCCTTGCTACATCAGATCTGAAGAGACTGAGAAGAGGTTTAAATTGTACCTTGATAAAACCCCCCACCGGTGAGAAGGATATTCCCTCAGTCAACAACTTTTATTGACTGAACACTGGTATAAGTTTGGCCCTGAAGCATTCGCCCAACTTGTCCTGCAGGTCTCACAGTGGTGGAACCAGAAGAATGGAGCACAGTTCGAGGGTATTTCGCAGCAATGGCTTGAGATATAGTTTGCTGAAAAGTAATCAAATACATCAAAACATTTAACAGTACAAAAAAAATCCCATTAAAATATCTTTAAGTGAACTGTAATTTAAACAGAAAGATTCGCAATAGAGCAAACTGAAAGACACTTCTCAAAAAAAAAAAAAAAGGTTACTTTAGCAGAATGGGTAATTTTTTTTCTTCCTTACCAGTAATTTACCTCCAAATAACTAGGTACCCTGAGCTTTTATCACCTCCATCTTATTTCAAGGTTGGTTTGTTTGGTTTTTTACCAAATTGCTCAGAATTCTCCTATGTAGTCCTAACTTAATCATGCCAACCTTCCTTTTGAAGTTCAGTATTTGCTATGAGGAAGTATCTGAAAGGAAGGGGTTTGCATTTATTTAACAACAGTGAATTTTCTGCCCTGAAAAATAGCCACCTTACTGCAACAAACAGTAGTCATTCTTCTTTTAATCAAGGTAAACTCTCCTCTGTCAGATTAATTCAAGAGAAATAATTCCATCTGATTGACTTCCACTTAGGCATTTATTTGCAGAAAGAGTATATGGAATATATGTCTAGGACTGTCACATTTATTACATTTTTACAAGACAGTTTTTGGTACAGTAGTTCAGGTACTTTACTTGTTACACTGGTCACACAATCTGAATCCAGAAATTGTTCTTAATGAAAGAAGTCTCACACCAAACCTCTAAACCCTTACGGACATACAATTTAAATACGAATTTCTGCTTAGGAGCCCAAATTCTCAAAAGCTACGTGCAGCCTGCCACAGGGCTCTGATTCACCACAGGAAATGAGTAAAAGCAGAACATCCCTCACACAGACAATTACCAGTAACTCCAGCTCAAGTTGAGGGACCTCATGTAGCTCTGCTTGTTCTGGCAGTATCATTGAAAATAAACTGGATTTTCAGATAGCGCAGAGAAAACTCAGATCCTACTTTACAGGTTAAAATACAAAAAAACGCTTCTTCAACTGTTTCATACAACTCCAGTTAAAACCATTTTTTGCTCAGATTGATCTAAAAGTGTAGCAACTGCCTAGGCCATTCAGGCCGCTGTTTACAGTCTTATTGCATGTTGCTTTCATACCCTTTTAATGCACTTATTTCAGTGTTTTCTTCAGGATAAGTGGGAAGAGTAGGACTCAAAATACGACAAGCAGCAGGCTTGATGAATTTGATTACTTCTGGACAAGGGTTTTACTATTTTACCCCCAATAATTTGCTACACTCAGCCTGTCAGGCTAACCTGTATCTCTGCCACCTCTGGTTCAGTCACTCTTCCTGTTATACACCATTATGCCTGTCTTTAAGTGCTGGTTGCATGGTGATGACACCAAACATTGCTATACCAACGAACCCTTTCTACAAAGATGAAGACTCCCAGAAGAGCTGGCCAAGAGACAGCTAAGACTACTATACCTGTGAAATAATTACTACAGAAACAAGACAAACAGATTAAAGTGGCAATATCTACTTCCTCTCCTCACCAGTGCCTTCTACCCAGCCCAAAGACAGTGCTGTTTGTTACTTTAAACAGGCCTCAAGTCTAAGCCTTGCCTAACGCCTCTTCACGATGGGCGTTTTTCTTTAAGCTACTACCAGATGTGTTGCAATAAGAATACTATTACAAGCATAATTCTGACTTACCTGAGTGACTGGATGATGTTTTTCAACAACGACTGAACTCATGGGTGGAGCAACTCCCATCACTGCTAAACTACCACAAATTCTGGCTTTTTGGCCCATATCAGCTCGGCCCGTGATTCGAGCAGTGATTGTTCTTCCTGCTTTCTGTTGAGCAGATGTTATTACTTTCGCCATGGGCTACAAATAAATTAAGTATTAGCTGGTAAAAAATTCTAAACATAGTATCTATAATGCTCTAGTATGTCTGCTTAGTTTTATTAGCCACATGCTTAAACAGAACATGGGATTTTGCAGGTAATCCAGTTATGTTATAGGGGTCTGAATTTGCTCCAAAGAGTTGCAACCTGGTTTATTCCATCTTTTTCCTCTCTAAGTATGAGACAGCGTTTCAAGTGAGTGACTTCTATCCTGAGAGGAGTAAGGCTACATTCAGGCAGCACGGATAGTTTAGCTTTGGTCACTGGCCGTACAAGTGACAGCTGAAGGCACGTCCATCACCCTGGAAAGTCTTTCTAGCAGTGACACAGCAGATACAAAAAACCTTCCATTCAGTAAAATGCTGCATCTTTCTCTGACAGCTGGTAGCAAAATGTATCAGGGGGGAAAAAGAAAGGAGAGCAATACAGAAGACAGTGGAGAAAAGCAAAAGGGACAGTTTAACAATAAATACAGAAGAAGGAATGACACAGGTATTTAGAACAGCAGGATGCTAAAGCAAAGCATATTATTTCCATAACAAAATGGTATCATGTGAAATGCCAGTTGTACCTATTGCACTATACATAAGTGTACGTGCACTCTTCTGTTCTTCATTTTGTCACACTTCTCCCTTCCCCTCTCCAAAAATCGTTTAAAATTGCTCCTAGCATAAATGGGTTTCTGTAACATTAATGAGCATTTGCAAGCTAGTGTCTTCACACAGCTATGTAAACTCTATGGCAGTTTCAACTATGTACTTGTGTTGCTCTGAAAAATGCGGAAATAACGATATTCAAACTAATATTTGTTATGATTACGCCTTAAGAAATAAAAAAGTTAATTTTAGCATGTTACCAGTTTTTGAGTTGACGCCACAACAGATCCTGCAGCTGTGCTAGTGACGATTACTGGAGAATCAGAATCTAGCCTGGTCTGAGAAGTGCTTGCATGACCCAGGTGGGTAGAAAACTGTGAATGAAACCAGAGTTTACAAAGAATGAGTACAACTTTCTAGAAAATACAGTGTTACTCAGTTTTTTGACTATTCTGTCAGTTTTTTAGCTATTCCCATCACCATTCTAAATTTAACTTCTTTGCAGGTATTTCATCTCTAGTTTTACTGTTTTCTGACTAACTTAAAAACACTTGTCTAAAAATTGTAGAAACAGTGTGAATAACATTTGATACTATTAGAATGAAAAATGAAAAGAGACAAGCACATCTTCGCTGTTCTAACCTGTACTCTAGTGTGAAACTGTTTCACAGTGGCAATGTCTTCAGGATGACTCCCGGGCAGGATGAGAACATCCAAGCTACTGGATAATGATCTGGCCAAGGTGACGCGACAGGACAATAAACTGAGTTCCCTCAGCATCTATATATGTTATACTCTTAAAAAAAGAAGCTTTTCTTCTTTTCAGATTATATTAAGCTCAGGTTTTTTGAAAAAAACTCTAAGAGCTTTTTTCCGGAAAGAACCTTAGAAAGCAAATTCTGCTTATTATAGTGACCTTGTCTTCATTAGTTTAAAGCATTTTCACTAAAAGAAAAAACAGCTTAATGAAAGAATAGCAAGGCACGGCAGCTGTGCCCCAGTCACTTCATTTACACAATGCAGTCTGAACATACGCATAGGTTTCTTTTTACACTTAGACTATCTTCAAATTCCTTCAATTCACAGGATATGGCATTTATTTTTAAAAAGCTCCAGCCAAGGAAGTTCATTTTTGTCGTTAACAAATACAGTTCTGTTCCGGCTACACACTTACCATGTCTTCCATTTGAAGAGTAGTTGCTGGTGGAGGTGGTGGTGAGGGCGGATTATATTGTGAAGGAGGTAGCCTTCCTGCAACAATGGCACCATTATCATTTCTCCTACTTCCTATATCTATTATTAGAAAAATAAAGTAATGGGATCAGCACATAATCTAGCAAACCCTAAGGGGGAAAAAAAAGACATAAATCACAGTGAAAATTTTACTATTCCTTTGAGATTTCTCTATAATCTAATTAAAAGGATCAGCCTGTTCTTTATAGGGGTGTGTGTGTGTACACACACACACACACACACAAATTCCTGTATTTGACCCTTCTTTTCAGATGCTTGGAAATAATATTTCCCAAAGGGCTTGTTTCTGTCTTATGCCTCAAAATCCCTGTGGCACTTGTCACATACTTACAGTGTAAAGAACTGAGGTTCTCCGTACTGCTTGCCAATGCTAAATCCAGAGTGTGAGAGCTGTTCTTATGCTAAGGGCCAAAACCCAGTTCAGGTAGAGAGAGCAGCAAAACACAGAAAGGCCATCCATACTGGACTTCTAGAAGGGCGTAAGATCCTTAAGGGTGCTCACCATCAATAAAATTAAATGTTATTTTAACTTTTCTCAGAATGTACTGCAATTTCAAGGAGATCATGCTCAGCAGCATCTCATTTCCACATACAATGGCTGGACACTGGCCACATCCTGGCTGTGGGGCTGGGATGATCTGTGGGTGCCCTACAGCCCTCGTCTCCCCCTACCAGCTGGGTAATCCTGAGCTTGCATAAAATGCGTCCAGGATTCTTTTGTCTCGCAGTGCAGACATCCTGGGGAGGCCAGATCTGCAGACCTAAGCCCTGTATCTCTTCCAAGCAGTTTCAGCCTTTTCCTTTAGAATACAAACTTCCATTAAGGAAGAAGAGAGAGGTATTCTTATTTACTCTCCTGTTTCCGAAGCACATGATGCTAGCAGCAGTTCCAGGACAAGGGAATTTTGCTCATCCCAGGGACCAGAGTGACACCACGTGGTAGTTGTGTTTTGTTGTGGTTTCGTTTTTTTTTTCCCCCCTGTTGGTTGAAGCGAGCAGGAAAAATATAGGGAAGGTAGCTCAAATTGGTGCAATACTCAACGATTTCAAAAGTGAAAGTATGCCAGAATATGCATTTGTACATATATATGTATGTACACACACATTAAGCTGAAGCATAGATAGGACTGATCAGATCTGATGTGTTACTTAAAAAAGCAGTGTTAGGTTTTTTTAAGTAAAAATTCATGAATTCTTGTGGCTTCAATGTTCCTTTAAATACATAAAGAGATTAAAAATAATCTTAATAATTTTAAAAAAATAATCTGTCGGTAAATCAGTCAGATTTTAGACCATCAGCATTGACTTTCAATGTTATGGACCCATTAAGGTTGTGATACTTGCACATCATAATGTATATGTATGCTATTTGTACATTGTATGTATATTAAACGTACACTATAATAACCTAATAATAATAAATCTGTAAAGGGATCAAATTCTGCTTTTATTTCCAATGTCAGTAGGTGGCACTGCAGTGTTCATATAAATAGAGAATCACTGAGTGACTCTGGCACATGGAAGTTTTAATGTCCACAGGTTACAAGACTACAATAAATCATAGTAATCATCTAATCTGATATATAAAATCCCAATGTCCTGATCACTGTTCTGTTATACCTGAGGAAGAATGCAAATAAATGGTTGTACAACCATACTAAATAATTATGTTAACTAACTTCCTTAAAAGCACTGTCTGGCTGCAGAAAGAAAGAGACAGTTTGCCTGGGACAGGGGAGGCAGTGGAAGAAGGTGGCAGGCATGGGACAAAGGACAACAGAGACTGAGATGTTATGAAGCCTGATGAGAACCTACACTGACCACAGGAAATTGGGTACAGGCACCCCAGCATTGTCCAGCACAGCAAAAACCTCCAGGTACTCTGCCTGTGTAGAGTACGAGCTCCTGCTTCGTAGTAAAAATTAAGCAAAATATTTGCTCCACGAACCCCAGTAGCTGCTCATGGCAGCTCTAGAGCTCAGTGTTCTTCATTTCCTTCCTACTTACCCTCTTCTTTACAGGTTTACAGAAAACATCCTTTCCTATTTCACACAACTTAGTCACTCATCATCATCAGGGAAACCCATTGTCTGTTGCATGTTTTTGGATAACAATAAATAAGTGTAAGATAAAGCTTCAAGAGACAGTAGTTCTTAAGTTATAACATGGTGAAAAATAAAACACTTGGGCAATGCCCTGTAACTTTATTCCCAAACACAGTATCTTCAAGAAAACATTCATTCTTGACCTTCCCCAGATCCTGTTCCTATGTTTTTACTAGCACACAGCTACTGTGCTTAGCCAGTGTTGTATTCTGGTTTCCTAAGCAACTGCATAAATACCGCATACGTTTAACAGGCTCAGACAGCTGCACAGATGAGTGTCCTCTAACACCTTTTTCAGGTTTTTATTTCCTCTTCACGCATGCATTTTTGGGGAGGAATTTCTCTGAAGTAGTTCAGAAACTTATTGCCTAAGATTGTTAAGTTTAGCAACTGAAGTGACTCGTCTAAGGCCATTAACAACTGCTGCCAGTACAGCTGGTTGTTAAGCCACATGCACAGCTGTGACACTCCTGCTGGCACAGCTATTTTCTCTTTCATGTAGTCTGCTGCAGCAGCACGACTATGTCCCTGCTGCTATAGATTGTCTCACACTGAGGGGGTGATTTCATTACATCAGTAAGGGTGTGCAGCTCTTTCTTGTGTAGCTGTGCAAGTTTTATGAGTGTTCTGCTGATATAATTACACTGGTGTTTCCTGTTCTGGCACAGAACTCCAACTAAATACAGAACCTGGGAGACGTACTTGCCCTTTTTGCATTAAAAGGCAGTATTAAGAAAGAAGGGAGAGCTGTCTGGGTGTGGAATAATTACTAAATTGGCCAAGAATACAAAAATACAGCATTGTTCACACATTAAGGAAAGTCATAAAATCAAGAGGCTTCTGAGGTAGAACACAGCCGCAGCTGGCACACGAAGAATGCAACATCTGTGATTCCCTGTACAAGGTTGTTTGCGAGACTACACGAGGGATGGAACGGAACGCGCTTGTTCCGTGGCCTTCCCTTGTGACAAATAGCAGATATGGGGACGAGATGGTACTACGGAACTGATAAGCGGCCTACACGCTACCCGAGCCAACATTTCGTCAAATGTTGATGAAATGCTGTCCTTTGTGCGAACTTTGCTCACCACAATGTACCAAAACACACCTCCATCCCGGAGGCTACCCGCCCCCGAGGTGTGAACACTCCTCCTTGAATACATTAATCATAATAAAAGTACATATGACTAAAGTCACTCAAACTCCACTTTGAAGATAAAAAAATAATATAAAAATAGCCCAAGAGAGAAGGGATGTCAGGGAAGACACCATCGCGAAGAATTCCACCGCTGATTTCCGGGATCAGTCGATGGGCTGAGCCTCTCTTCCCCCCCATAGGGACGCCTTTGGGTAAGACTTCGATTACACCGAGCGCTTTCTCGGGGACTTAGAAATTTCTCTAGAGAATCTCTACCCTACATTTATAGCCAGGCTGTATCGTTTATAATTTTGTCGTGCGTTTGTATACTTAGCAATATCTTTATTTGCACGTGCTTTGCAGACAGTGTATTTATCACCGGCAATCCTAAAGAACCTGTATATCTGTTGTTTAAATAAACGGCACTGTTTAAGTAGCTAGTCGTTTCGCTTTCTCTCTGAACGCGACCAAAACTTGAGAGAGGCCGTGCTAGTTCAGGAGCACGACTAGACTGAAGGTGCAGTCCACTATTAGTGTATCCAAATCGTAGTAGTTTAATACATATTAAACGTGATTGGACTGATAGTGCTGAATTGGGCATCACTCGGAATTTAAACCCAGCCGCACCTAGCCTCCCACCTCTGTGAGGAGTGTTAGAACGCAAGGGGGTTTATCTTCTGCCAAAACTGCTTTGCCCCTTTCACGCAACAGAATTTGGCGCAGTCCGGCGGGATTGCCATGGATAAACTGCTGCAAAAATATGATTGTGCCCCTTCCCAGGCTGGGAAGGAGTGGGCCCAAAAATTTTGGAAGGATGAAGAGAAAGTGGTGGAACGTATTGAAGAGTGTCGGGTTTCACAGAAGCTCAGAGCGGGGAAAGGCAAGGGCGTGATTTGTGCTGTGTTAGGCGCCTGTTTATCTTGTGCACAACAAGAAGCTAGAGAAACCCCTGCTCCTAATCTGATTTCAGCTGTAGAATATGCAACCCTGAAATCGGAGAATGAGGTGCTGAAGTCATCATTAGCCTTGCAAAAGGAGACAGGAGAAAAATTAAGAACTCAAGTTGATAAGCTTGTGAGTGAGAATGAATGTTTAGGAAACCAGAATGCTCAACTTAAAATGTTATTGGAAAGGGTGACTGGGCTCTTAGATAAAATGCAGCCCTTGACCCAGGTCCAACAGATTCGTAAGTTAATGTGTTATCCAAATTCCGGAACCCAGACCGGAGATTTTTTGTCTAATAGTGAGGATGACGAAGAAGATGAGGAGGAAAGGACTTTTACTTTGAAATCCCAAGTTTTTCCTTTACGTCCTCTGGTTAAAACTGAAACTGCGGTTGATGATGAAATTCACACCACTGTGCGTACCGTTCCATGGACACCAACCGAGTTAACAAAAATAAGGGAGAAATATTCGAGGCGACCAGAAGAGTCATCTGTTGAGTACGTGTGGCGAGTTTCTTCTGAAGGGGGGGACAGAATTATGCTGAGTGAGGAAGAAGCAGGAGATTCTTGGGGACCAGGAGTGTTTTTAACAACTATTCCTGGTGAACCTCGCTGTCTTTTTAACCCCGTCGGTCAAGTAAGACCGAGCAGATTCCCTTTTCTTTTGTGTCTTACAGGAACCTTAAATGAACTGTACGTGGACAGACGAACTGTTGCCACCTCACAACAACTGAAGAGAGATGTGACTGGTATCTTAGGAACAGGACTGGGAGTCTTAAATAGTATAGATGCCGAGATACTTGCAAACAAACTAGTCACAACCACTAGTGATCTAGACAAATTAAAACATCCTCTACAGTCCTCTCTATCAGCATTGGGAAATCACCAATGGCTTTTATCGAATATATTGCCTCAGTGGGAAGAAACAGGTGAAAAAGATCATCAGCTGATCACAAATGCACTTGGTACAACCCAAAACAATGTTTCCTTGGCCCTTAGTTGTATCCAAGCCCAACTGTGGATGCAATCTATGATAGCCGCAATTATAAGGGAAGGTGAAGAAGGCACCTTGCCCACCGAAATTCGAAAAGTAATATGGGATAATGCAATTGAGTTTGAGAGAAAATTTCAATCCTGGTGGTATCTGGTTAATTTCACCTATGATCCCATTGAGAGCAAAGCCACAGCTTTTGTCTTAACGATACGCAATGCCTCAGTATACACCATATACCCAATCATTGCGCTGGGGTTGAATCACCATGGAGCTATACTCCATCCGGTAGAGCATAGAGTCTTGGCACAATAAAACGAGAATAAATGGCAAACTGTTGGTGTTGAAGCATGCATTTCATGAGATCAACAAGGATTCATTTGTGAGAGTAATACTCTCAGGGCACAAGACATTTGTCTTGACACCAACCAGAATGTTTGTCATTTCGAGATACAACCTGATGAAACCCCAGAAACTGTGCTTGTATATATTGGGAAAGGGTGTGTTTGCATGAGGTCTCCCTGTAGTCTTGTATTTGTAGATGACATAGCAGTAGATATAAGTAATAACTCAAATCTTTGTGTTTGTAACTTTACTAACATCATTGGATGTGACTTCAGTTATTCAGCTCCTGTTACGTCTTTTCAATTGCTACAATCTAATTACACATTGATTCGAGACTTGCTGCCTACCCCTATTGGAATGAATCTCTCACTAGTGAAGAAGTTGCTACGACACGATGAATTGAAGCGATTGTTGAAAGAGGCCCAAGAAAATGGACAAAGAACTCTGATTACTGTCCATCATGATGTTGAAGAAATACACCATGTACTGGAAAGGGTCAAGAGAGATGGGAGTTACCCCTGGTAACTGGGGTGATGATAGAATTCTGGGTAATTCTTCAACAGTATTTTAAGAAGTTTGCCATCCCTGGCTTCTTGTTCTGCTTTCACTTGCAGCTTACCATCCTCCCAGCAACAAGGGATGAAGAGAACTTGTTCCACATTTCAACTACAGAATCAGAATATTTCTCAACGTATTCAAAAGGACTTTTTAAAGCAGTAAGATTTTGATAAATGCTGTATTGCCATAACTCCTCATATTAAATAAAATAAATAAAAAAAAAAAGAAAAAAGGGAGAACTCTTTAAAACAAACAAAAAACCCAAACAAACCAACCCAACAAAAACCCACACACACTGCCAGATCAGAGCTGCTTTTTATACTGACCAGGATCTGTCCTACTGTCCTTGCCCTGAAACATGGTCATTGCTTCCAGATTCAATGCACATACACCACGCATAAAGGCTTTCTTCATGGTGTCTTCATACTGCTCTCTTTCACTGTGCAGTCGCAGAATCTCAGCTTTTGTCTGTTCCAAAGCAGCAGTTAGCTACGAAAGAGTGTAAGGAAAGAGCTGTGTTGTACTTCTGAATGCAAACTACAAACATATTCCTCAGTTAGCTTTGTAAGTCACTTACTACGTTTACAAAAATAAGCATTTTCACACCAAAATCTCTGGTTCACTAGAGATGAACAGCTACTCCTCATTTCTTTGTACTACAGCACAGTATTTGGACTAGAGCATACCAAGGACATGAGTGCATTCGAAAGTACTGAAAGACCCTACCTAAGCAGCTAAGCAGAAATTCGTCTTGAAAGTTTTCGTCTTTTAGAAGTTTGGCATCCGGCACAAGCTAGATTTCTGCAGAAACATGGATTCCCTTAACAGAAGAACGAGTTTTCCCAGAAAACTATTTAAGCATAGGGTGAACTGCCATCAACAATCTCTCTTTTCCAGTTACTGTAATAAACTAAAAATACTGAGAAAAGACAGACCAGGTTACCTTTGTAACTCACTATTTACTGTTTTTGTGCTGGTAAGCAACATTTGATAAGCCTGTTCTTAAAACTCTAGGTTTAATGTCTTGTTAAAATACAAAGCTTTTAAAACACACATTTGAAAACTTTATTTACTTACTGTGCCCCACTGCGCACAATGATAACTTCAACTTAAGCTCTGAAAATTCTTTAATAAGCTTAATTGGCAAGCTGGAGGCGAGCCCAAACTTAAGTTCAGCCTTTAACAGGGCAGCTATTAAAGGAAAAAATATTGTACTACTCATGATCATTCATAACACTAACAATGGTCTTCTATTTCCATTAGTAAGACCTCAAAATGCATAGCCAATATTAACAGCATGCTCTTAGAAAAAAAAAATATCATCCCTACTGGTGGAGAAATAAAAATTTGTCTCATTTCAGGAGGAGTTCAATTTACTTCACCTGTGCGTGCAGATCAGCAACATTTTATGTCAGATGCAGGGGAAAAGAGAAATCACATCTAGAACCATAGTAGAGATCCTGGATCTCTCCAAATCTTCTTGTGTACTTGGGAGCTCTGTTCTGCTGGAAAGTTCTCGTGTTTTTAAAGTTTACTGAGAAAGAGATACTTCGGAGGGATGGGGGTGGCGGAGTAAAGGAGAGAAAGAATGAAAAAAAGAAACCTTATTTTACCTCTGCAATTTTGGCTTCGTAATCATTGGTGAGCTGAACACAGACATCTTCTGCCCTTAACTGGCAGGCTTTTGCAACTTTTTCTTTCCATTTTTCTTCACTAAGAGAGCGCCATGCTGCCCATACTTTCTTCGTCAAAGCTGTCCGGAATTGTCTATCTGCGATTCTATTTGCATATTCCTTAGGGAACAAATATAATCACATCATATGCAAGTTCAAGTTCCCTAAAAATCTAAGTACTCAAGAGAGCATGGATGATGGTTTTACAGCTTATTACATAGACCACAGTAGGAATGCCTAAACTGAGTTACACGTGCCGCAGTGAAGTGGCACACAAACATAGCATAGCTCATTGTTTCTTCCTGCACACATGTCACTGAGCATTACTGTCCCCAGTATGAAAAACCACACTGACAAACTCCTAGGTTACACAAACAGTGTAAAGAGTAAAAACACAAAACAGTGTTTTTACTCTTAGCTTAATGACACTTAAGCAACCACTTCACGTATATGGTGTAACCATGCATGTGTGAAGCCATTTAGTGGGTATGTGGCATGTTTTTATTCACCGTAGGAAGCATACAAAACCTGCAGTCATAAAGATTGCAGATGATTAGCATAAAACCCACCTATCTTTTAAATAAATTTAGTCTTCAGGATGCTTTAAAAAGTCCTTTAAGACAATTCTATTAGTCTACTGTATTTCAAAATAGTCATCACATAAGGTATTACAGCATTAAATTGTTTTTTAAGAAATGAATTAGTAAATTAGTAAATTATTAGCAAATTCTAAGATGGGAGGGAAGGAAAAGAGAAAAGACTACCCCTCTCTGCAATTCAGCAGTTTTGGATAGCGTCAATGAACTTGAGTGTAGACAGGAATCTGTACCAATGAACAAAGGTCCCACATACAGCTTCTCCTTTTTAACAGCCTTGAATGGGAAAGGTTTGCAGTCTTGACATGGGATCCTTCTTGTCATGCTTCACTTTTACTGTGAAGACTGTTTACTGTTACATGCCTGACGCAATACCCAGCATGTTGTGTGCGACTAGCACTTAGCTACTTCAAGATTTGGTAACGTGAGAAAAAGGACAGCTGAAGTTCTAGTTGTGGAAATGGCTTCCCCCCAAAATGTGATACTGTGTCACATCACAACGTAATGTGTTTGAAATTTAGATAGAGATTTCATTGGCACAAAATGCAGATACTGTCAACAGTGGTGATTTGCTGTGAGCTGATCACAGTAATTGCAGCAATATAAGACAAGAATAGGTTTGACTTTCTTCTCCATTCCAGAGAGTATTCCAACAGCAGCATTCTTTTTAGAATTAATGTTTTCAAACTGTTATCTGACACTGTCAAACATAGAAAAAGAGAAACACTCTCATTTCTTTAAACTGAAAGAGGAACTACAGCAACTCTGACCCTTTTGAGTTCAGAGGCTTCATTTTCATGGCATTTTTATTTTGCGCACATACTTCTTGTTTGGCTTGAACGTGCTGAATCCGCCACAGTGTAAAGTTTCTCATCAACTCTATTCTCTCCTTTTGCCTCTCTAATGCTTGTGTCAAATTAGTAATCACCTGCAAAAATATTTATGAACATTATTTCAATAATTATGATCTTTGTAAGGTCAAATAGAATGTACTTTATACATCAGTTATTTTTCACTCAAAGCATTTGCTTTTAACAGATGCTTTCTACGGAATCTTCCCCTTACACTAATCAAGCAGAAAACAATAATCAGAGTTTAAATCAGAAGTAAAATTCCTGTTGCTTCAACGCTCAGACTGCAGTACAAACACTTCCATTGTGTAGTTTTAGGAAAAGTTCAACTGAATGATTTCATCCTGCCTCTGCAGTCTTCTGTGCTACTTCCTTATAATTAAATGTTACTGTACCATAAGGTCAGAAGAATCACTTATTTCAAAGACGATTTTGATAAATCAGGAATGTTTATATTAAAAGTTTGTTTTAGTGCATTACTAATTAAATGAAGTGTAAAGAAACGATTTATCTGCAGAAAGCTTATTCAATTGTCTGAACAGAGTAAACAAGCTAAGGAGTTGCTAAGAACTAAAAAAAATCTGATTAAGAATTGTTATTCATTTAAAAGTTCTCATTAAAGATATCATATAGGCCTATAGCAATCAAAACATTTGAGAGGCAAGATGGCCTACTGGACAGAGAATGCAGTTAGGGACTCTTACCACCAATCTCTAAATATGTTTTAATACAGAAACAGCTGAGGTTCCCTGATTAAAAATTAGACATGATGCAAATTGGGTACATCAAATCACTGAGTATTTCTCTATCTTTTTGCCTAACTACTTAAGCGTGATTCTGCCTCCAGTCGCACCTAAGCAGCTCCAATGGGCAATAGTGACCAATCTTGGGACTCCTTGCATTAATGTAAACTTAACTACTGCATAAAGATTGTGAGAAACAATATTCTAAGATGTTGTAGGCAAACATATCTTAATATGTTACGTTGCAAAAGTTACATGCAATAATTATTGAACATATACAAATGAAATGAATTATACTTAAAATAAAGTTTACCCTTAAATCAACAAAGTCATCTAGCAAATAGTAAAAAACTCGTATTTCATTTCAGTACAGAATTTCATACAAACTCTTTCAGTCAGTCTTCAGAATGCTTAATGAAACATGACTAGGCAAAAGTTTGGTTTCTTTAAGGTGTTCAAAATATCAAAGTCAGAAACAAATAAAGGTCAATTGGATACATTTAAAGTAATTTAAAGCTGATCCATCCCTCGATTTTTAAGAATGAGTTCTTCATAATACGGTATGTTAACGAATGTAGTATAAGCTACTTTCCTCTGCTTAAATATGACTAATTTTAACTTTTCGCAGTTTCACAAGAACTGAATAGTCCCAGCTATATAACAATGATTTATCTAGAATTAGAAGTAAATTGGCATAAATTATCAACAAATCAATAAGAAAATAGAAAGCAAAGAAAATGAATATAATAAATTAATTACTTTTGTTGAAAAAGTGTCATATACTAACATAAAACATCAACTATTAATGCTGCATACCTGTTGATACACGCTGGAAGTCTTAGCCTAAATTCATGTTTGTTAATTAGTATATTTTTGCCACTAAAAAGCATCTGTGAGATTTACAATGTGAAAACAAGAATCCACAGTATTCATAATATTTGTGAGGCTGATGGATTTTGGATTATGCCCATGTCAGAATATAGCAATTTTGATAAATATGCTGTGATATGTGGAAGCACTGCCACCTACTGTTAATGTTGTGGCAATAACAAATTTCTATTGAAAATTATTATTTATTTTTTTTAGAAAAAAACCTATAAAATTGGCTGAAGAAATCATTTCTTTGATAGCAGAAAAAAATACTGCTTCAAATTATCACCCAGAATTATGGCTCATTAAACAGGAGTGACATACAGTGATACCCAACAGAATTAGATACGTTTGAATGGTATACACTGAAAAAACTATGGCTCTGCATATATGTTAAATGATATTATACTAATCCATTTATATTTGCTTGGTCTGAAGATTATGCAGTTTCCCAAATGGACATAGAATATCATCTTCCTCCATATTTTAACTCCTTCAACGGATGTTTTTTAAAAAATAAAGCAATGGTGAATAGGAATTAAAAACCCAAACTCAAAAATAAGTGTTCTCAAGTACAAGGTTAAAAATTCAGAACAGCAATAAGAGGATTCAATTACGTTATGTGATTGCAGGGCTGCCAAAGTTTTATATCCATTTCCACAATTCTTGTTAATTTTGAAGTTGTTGATATTGTTGATAGCAGAAAAGCTTAACTCAGAGACCCCAAATATATAATCCTAAGAATTTGTACAAATGTACGATTCCTAAGAATCCTAAAATAGAGACTCTAACATTTAGGAGTAGAGACTCTAACATTTAGGAGACTGCTGTCCATTTAAAATTCAAGAAACCCAATCCAATCATTGAAAAATTAAAGGCTTTTAAAGTGTAAGAGCTAAAAGAACCATCTAAGACAGTATGATCTTCATAAAATAAGTAACGAGCAAACACAGACCCTAGATTTAAGAAGAAAACAATGCAAAATATGTATACATAACATGTTAAGTTTCCATTGTTATTATGGATAACATTATTAGAAACAATGATTCTTTTTCTCCCATACAGTCCAAATATATTATTTACTTCTCTATGTCACCTGCTGCAAGAACAGTTTTGTTCAAAGAGATGGACCCAAAACCTCAGTGTGAATATTTTTAAAAAGAAAGGAACTGTTGAATTATGAAATTGAATTACTACCTCATCTTTCCTGCCAATAGAGATTTCATAAGTATGTAGTAACTCCTTCAGGTTTTCCATCTCGTTGCTCAATTGTTTCACATGTGCAGCGTGTTTCTCTTTTTCTTGTCTCATTTGAAGCTTGTGATGTTCGATCAAGCTAAGCTTCCACTTTCTTAATTCAGTCAGAACATTTGTCTGAAAAGTTAAAGGTATGACAGTAGTGCAATTAGTTAAAAGATTAGAGAGGAGGGAATAATTTTATCTTAAAACACTTAGCAATTAAAGAGACATGAATATTTACAGTGATGCCTTCATTACACATTCTGTTTATATCTATAAATGCTACCAGACATAATGAACTATTGAATGATAATAACTGAACATCTGTAACAGAGAAAGTTATTCCAAAGTGCCTGAAACAAGATACTCTAGTGCTTATATGCAATACGCAACAACAATCAAAAGGAAAACCACCATTTCCCAGTGCATCCACACTGCAACTTTTCCTGCATTCTCACTTATTCTACAGCACACTGACATCTGTATATGATTTTTAAGGAGTCCATACAAAATAAATACCTTAAGACTTCCACTCCAGAGATCAAGTATGTTTTCTATTTGAGTTACTTTTTCATCGGGCAAGGTTAATTCAGTCACTGTGCCTTCGTTGATTTCTCTTGGACCACGTGTGGACCCTTGTGAAGGAGTCTCTTCTGAAAAAGCAGGGCAAAGTTGTTCCATATTGGCCTCAGAAGGCTCCTTCACTGATACTAAAACTGAAAAAGAAACAGAGAATAAGGACTGATACTCTGGAAAGGCTAACTGGTCTGCATTCTGGAAGGAAGCCAGAAACCAAGCATTAAAAAACCCCTCAAGCCCCGAAATATTTATGGCATCAGAAACTTCCTTTCCCCCTGTAAAACAAACAACCCAATTCAAATATATGCTTCCAAGATACTTAGATATTTAAACCAATAGTCCTATTGTAACATTAGTCAAATCAAAACTGACGTTCCCTTAAAGAAAACAATTTTTTACATTAAAGAGGATGACCACAGCAAGTACCAAAAAACCAGCATTGCCAGAAACAAAAAGCATCTCTCTCAGTAAAGACTTCTTGTCAATTAACAGCCCAGGTCAAAAATCTAAAAACTTGCCATTTTCCTCAAGCCACTGTAAACTCCTGAGGCCAGAGGGCTTCCTTTGTGCATTCACAATGCAACCTGTGGGTATATTTCAACATTAGTATGTACCTGCATCCATTTTATTTGCAGTCTTTAATTTGCTCATATAATTAAACTCTTGGGAAAAAAAATCTACTATGAATTTATATAATGCCGTACACAATAAGGCCTCACTTTCAGGTGCTGTGGCTAACTACCACTGCAGTAAAAATTAATTCATGCACAGAAGCGAATAGGCATGTGTTTGAGTTCCCACTGATGGGAAGAAAAAAACCAGCTAAGAATAAAGACGTTCATATTTATGTAAACAGAGGAAATTAAATATTGTTTCATATTTAGTTGCTCCTTACAGAAAATTTGTTACTGGAGTTGACAGCTGAATAAAAAAATTTGGAAAGGAGAGGGATTAGCAGATTCCTTGTATTAATAACAATCAGGACAACTTCAAAAGAATAGTCTCCTCCTTTCACAAATGGAGAGAGGAAACCAACATTTTGGTCTTAAGTTCTAAGAACAAATACTGTCTGTACAATTGGTTTCATAGTGGATGGGTACTGTTTTTTGGCACAAGCATGCAGAGATAAACTTAACTGTTTGTCACAAAGCAGTATTTTCATTGGACACCGGAAATGTATGTTTCTAATTTATTCAAGGCTGAGCCTGATGGTTGACAGTCTTTTATAGTTACTGTCACTCTTAGGTCTCCTGTCCAAAGGAAGTGAGAAGAGCTGTCTGGCTAACACTTCCCCCCAGTCATGTAGGCTGAATTACAACTACTACACTCATGCTCCAAAACAAGGAAATAAGGAAGAGCTGTGATGTAGAGGCAGTTACAACGGCTCTTTGGTGTTTCTCCTAAAGTTATATACAACTATACATCACAAAATTAAAATCAGGTTGGTCTAAAGAAGCCCCATCTAACACACTGTTTCTCTAGACCAAATGCCCTACCCCATTACATAAGCAGAGGGCCATAAACAGATTATTCCCAATCACACCAGTATATTAAGATCAGGCTCTAACTTTTTGTCATTGTTTCTCCTGCCAATGAGAGAAGTATTGCTTAGCTAATGGCTGAATTTGAATATTTGTTGCTTGTAAAGATCTCCAAAAAATATGACAGATGACCGAGACTACTTCAAATATTACTAATTTCAGTGATGAAGAATTTGGCTGGACTTCCACAATATACAATATTTGGCAGTGTTACTATTGTCAAGTATTCCCAGTTCTGTCCTTTACCACTTCTTCCCATTCCTGCATGTCACTGTGTTCTTCCTTCAGTTGTGATGTTGTTGCAAAAACGTGTAGTTTGTTTTTATTTTTAAACTTTTATTATTTCCTTGGATTACAAAGATATCCAATTTATACAGCATAGTTTGCAAGATATTTGGAAAGAAAAAAACCAGAATAAAATGTAACCAATAAAAACAAGATATTAAAACAGACTGGGCCATAGTCCTGACAAAGGCCATAGTCCGAGATGGTAGCATTAGAAGTTCATCACTCACTTCCCCTTAATCCTCCCTATGTACAGATTTTCCTAACTCAACTTCCATTTTTCTCATTTACCATACGATGTATCCTTCACTGGATCCACTGAGCATACCTATTACATGTTTTTATCATCCTCTTATGTAATATATCTTGGCCTTCCAGTATTGCCGTAATTTTCTAGTTGTATACATATTCATTTCAGTCTTAGAACTAATGCTCTCCTTCTGTCACTTCTATTCCTTCCACTGCATTACATGATCAGTTACAGTGCACTAAGGTACCAACGACATGGAACCATTTGGATATGATAAACCACAAAAACGTACTTCCATTAATCCCCACATGCATTTATTCCAACAAATCTCCAGACTGTGTTCTTGTTTATAGTAGAGGTAATGAAATTAGCTGTTTTTCCAGATGTCTGTTATCCCAATACTACTGTGTGGTATTTTTACTGTGTTTGTCTAGTATCTGACTTCTCTGCTTTTATGAAGTAAATAAGCTCTGACAGACTGTTCTCACATGTGATCTGCTATCAGTAGCCCAAGCTGAGCGTAACAATTTGCTAAAATGTATGTTTGTTTCTTTTAAAATCTTCTCAGAAATTTAATGGATCAATACTGAGGACTGGTAGCCTGAAGAGAAGCAATGTTCCCACTGTTTGCATATGAGTCATCATTACACATCTTTTCTACAAATAATTCACTGCTCCAGTCTTAGTCATTTTCAAATTTAATCAACTAAACTGGCAACAAGAACAGGAAATTAAGTTCTAGGTTTCAAAGTTTAAAAGCATTTGGACATTGAATTGAATAGTACAGCATGTTTTATTCCAATTATTTTTCTTACTTGACTGGAAGCTTTTAGTAGAAGGTATTATGTATCACTAAATTTACTGCAACAAATACAGATTACCAGTCATTAGACTTCTACTGTCACAGTGGGAACATCCACTTCAGTTTCAAAAACCTGAGAAGAAAGTCAAAATGTCAGACCAAAGAATAATCCACGAAGCGAACTTCATTTCAGAAGGCATCACGTGGCATTGGAAACTGTTCGTCTCAACACCAACATCATGTGCAGAAAGAGGAAAAAACACTGCAAGCTTGAAAAGGTCTGCCCAAGAGCAAACTTTTAGGTATTAACTTCATACCTAGCAGAGATGTATTTTGTTTTACCAAGTTAGAGAACACTACCCTAATAATTTTGTTATTTTAACACAGCAACAGCATTAGAGCCAGAGAGGGAAAGAACAAATGTCAAAAAGCCTGATTTTTAGTATGAGCATGTAGTGACACCAAAAGAATAGAGCTAAACAAAAAAATCAACTGTCCTTCAGAAACAACCTGCTAATCTATCCTATCTGATCAGTATCAGAGGTATAGTACTGAACCTGAACTGAACTACTTTCTCACTGTTCATGCAAAGTCTTGTTATTACTATCAGGGGAAAAGAAAGGGTATTCTGAGGCCATTAATACTGTGGCAAACACCACTCAAATATGCAATCACTCTTGATCAGTACTAGAGGTCATACAGAGCAGCTGGACAGACTTTGGTCAGGTCCTTTTTTGAAAGTCCAAATAATCTTCTTTTTACAACTAGATTGTTTCAAGCTCTGTCTAAAGGAGATATAAGATATTTCTTTCCTAGACTGACAGGACATAGTGACACTTTGAACAGCAAACCTATGTTTTGATAAAGCTGCAGAGCACCAGAAGTTTATTTATACTGTGTAGTTAATAGAAGCATGATGGTGCCTTGTAAATACTCCTCTTGCCTCGGTCCTTGGGAAGATCAAAAGCACATTCTTTACAGTTTTTAAACATTTATTTTTCATTTTCAAAATGAAAAAAAAAAGACAAATTGTATTTTGCAAGGTGCTTCCCTTTGCAAAGATAATAAATATGTCTATAACTGAGGGGAATACGTAGCTCCTTGTAATGAGTAATACATGAAACTGCAATGCAAAATTGTGATCACCATCAAGAATAAGAGCATTTCTTTCCCCTGTCCCATGACAATTAACTACAGCTTGCAAATGACTATTCTTATTTGGTAATATCAAGCATATTAAAAGATAATTATTCAAATATTTCAAGAGAAGCAATCAAGGGAATGGAAATTTGTCCTCTCACTTCTATTGCACACGTTTAGGCAGTAAAAAGGAACAAAGAGTTCATAAGATACATGTTTGGCCCAGGAAAAGAAAAAAAAAAGTAAGAGCATGACCCCTCTCTCAGAGTTAAAGAGAGGCAGCAGACAATGCTGGCTAAGATCTTCTCTTCAGACAAATATGAGTCCCTCAAGGATCAGTACTGGGACCGGTGTTGTTCAACACCTTCATCAGCGACATGGACAGTGGCATAGGGTGCACCCTCAGCCAGTTTGCCGATGACACCAAGCTGTGTGGGGCGGCTGACACACTGGAGGGAAGGGATGCCATCCAGAGGTACCTGGACAGGCTGGAGAGGTGGGCCCATGCCAAACTCATGAAGTTCAACAAGACCAAGTGCAAGGTGCTCCAGCTGGGTCAGGGCAATCCCAAGCACCGATACAGGCTGGGCAGTGACTGGCTTGAGAGCAGCCCTGAAGAAAAGGACTTGGGGGTGCTGGTAGACGAGAGGTTCAACATGAGCTGTCAGTGTGCACTAGCAGCCCAGAAAGCCAATCACATCCTGGGCTGCATCAGGAGAAGCGTGGCCAGCAGGTCGAGGGAGGGGATTCTCTCCCTCTACTCCACTCTTGTGAGACTCCACCTGGAGTACTGCGTCCAATTCTGGAGCCCCTACTACAAGAGAGATATGGACGTGCTGGAATGTGTCCAGAGAAGGGCCACGAGGATGATCAGAGGGCTGGAGCACCTCTCCTATGAAGACAGACTGAGAGAGTTGGGGTTGTTCAGTCTGGAGAAAAGAAGGCTCTGAGGAGACCTTATAGTGGCCTACCAGTATCTTAAGGGGGCCTACAAGAAAGCTGGTGAGGGACTTTTTAGGATGTTGGGTAATGGTAGAACTAGAGGGAATGGATTAAAACTAAAGAGGGGATGATTCAGACTGGGCGTTAAGAAGTTCTTCACCATGAGGGTGGTGAGAGACTGGAACGGGTTGCCCAGGGAGGTGATGTAAGCCCCATCCCTGGAAGTTTTTAAGGCCAGGCTGGACGGGGCTCTGAGCAACCTGATCTAGTGGGAGGTGTCTCTGCCCATGGCAAGGGGGTTGGAACTAGATGATCTTAAAGGTCCCTTCCAACCCTAACAATTCTATGATTCTATGATCGAAAATAGTTTGGAGTCATCTACCAAAAAAAAAGGCTCAAGTCTCGTGTTTTGATTCTGATCTTCTTTCTTATGAACAGCAGTATCACGTATCACAAATATTCCCTTACAAAACAACGTTCCACTCAAACTGGGAGACAAAACTCTTAAGCAGAGAGAGCACTGGGGACAAGACCTGAACCGGAATTTGCTCCATAATAGAATTCCACGTCGCTGGGTTTGAAATTTTCTACTGTCCTTTTTGTCCAGTTGTACTGTCCTACAACTACTCAGGCTGAGAAATGTGTCCCCCAGCTTTACAATTAAAGAGTTTTACAAGTGTAGTTGAATCCTGGCAATCTGCTGGTGTGACTGATCAACAGCCGGCTACAATGGATGAAGATGAGCACTATGGTCATGAAGCTTAGGGAAGAATACAGGGAGTGTCCACAGCTGTTGTAAAGAAAGCTGAACTTACCTCAACACAGGGAAGGGTAGAGGGTGGCCTCTGTTTTTACGAAATGGCTGTACCAGTTGAGTGGATCAACAGGTTGTGTAAATGGCCTTAGTGAATGTAGAAGTGTGAATGCATTCTTGTGCTAGACAGACAAGCACAAAGGAAGAAGTGTTCGCTCAACCCAACACAGTATAAAAACTGAGCAACCAGCAAAATGAACTTTGAGCAGAGCAATGGGATTGAGATGGCTTTAACCCACATCGTCCTTCCCAGCAACTGGGGACGCCCTGTGTCATGCTGGTTAGTGTATAAAGACCGGTAACAGGAATCACGCTTTTTTTGTGATCTAACTATCTATTACAATTACTCCACTATGCTGTGACTGTTCACTCAAGTCCTGCTCAGATTTTGGTTAACACACAGCTTGTGCTAAGGCCTGTTATATCCTGGGAGCTGTGCCATTAGGTCAATGCAAGAACAGCATGTAGGCAGGACATGATAAACAGAAGGGCTACAGGTCATTACGCAGCCATTATCACCTGCAGTTTGCTGCCTCCTGCAGTCATAATCCTTGCACATTGATTGGCTGGTAGTTCCTTCATAATCCACTAGTTTATAGAAATAGTATAGTCCAAACTTCCAAGCTCAAGATATAAATACATTATCTTACCCAAAAAGCTTTTGAAACGTATCCAACAGCAGCCAGACTGCTGAGGCTTTCATGCTTCACGGTGTGATACAGGGGAGTCCTGCACTGTGACGGAGGAGGAAGGATGAGCACTCTTTCCATCAGTTAGGCAGCTATTTTGCTTAGAGGTGTGAGCTACAGGTTGCAACTTATGAGTTGGAGAACTTTTGAGTCAGAAACCTCATGAATTAAGGGATGAATTAGTTAGTTAACATGTTAGACTAGTGTGTACACAGGGGATCGAGCCATTGTTTGATGTGCTTGTTTTCTTTCCTATTGAGCTCAGAAAATAAAATTTAATTTAGAGACTATGCTGACCCCTACATTGAGATCCAAACAGACTGTGACATGTGCTTGCACTGCGATTTCAGTATATTGCTGTATCACTCTGTTAAACCAAGGTCCCATGTAACAGCAAATCTCTTCAGACAAGTAAACTGGTACTAGAAGACTGTGTGCAGTATCTAAAGGAACCTGGTCACAAAGTATTGGACTCTTGACAGAGTCAATAGCCAGAAAATGTTCTTTAGCTATGGAAATCACAGATAGTTTAAACGTTACTTTTAGTTGAATCTATTAGACTGCAATTTTTGGTACCTCAACCTGGTATAAAAGATGAGGACGTTTTATTCCTTCAATCAACACATTTTCTATCATAGTTTTTTAACCTCAAGAAACTGCTCTCATTTTAGGAGTTAGAGAACACCTCTTACCATAGCAGAATTTTTTCTATAATGTTTGACTGTTCTAGAGTAATTGCCATAGTACAAAATACCAGCAGCTTCTATTGATCTGATTTCTTATGTAACTTGGTATGATTCCCACATAAGACATAACTACACTGGATCAAGTTAATAAACCTCAATACATAAAAATCAAAATGCAAAAGCTGCACTTGAAACTCTTCTGTTGGCAGTTTTCCTAACATTATTCACATTCTAATTCCAGATCTATTTACATTACAGAATATTCTCTCTCTCTGAACTTCCATTCTCATGCTTTCAATGAACTCAAAACCATGCCTTCTACATTTCCTATGGCAGTGTGATATTCAGAAGAACAACCACACTAATTCCATATGGGGAGAAGTTATGGATGTGATGTCCTTAAGGATTCTCCATTAGTTGATAAAAATGACAAAACATTTCTCCTTGTGGCATACTGGAAAGAGAGACATTGGCTTGGGTGTCTGAAGGTACCTAAACTCCACTGCACAGACTCATTGTGGAAGGATATAGAGCACAACCAATACTACCTCCCTCACTTTAGTTGCATTCCCTATTTTAAGAACCTATTTCTAGATAATTTTTTATTATATTGTATTAACATGAGTTAGCTAAATGGTAACTGACAGCTTACTCAGACTGCTTTATATTGCAGTGAAACCAACATACAATTTAAGAAGATAGATTTATTTTTACTCATGATTCTTTTCCTAATGTGAAATAAACAACTTTCAGAGTCTGCATTGCCCTTTGCAATCACCCTGGTAAATTCCTGCTAGCAGAGAGTATTTAGCTCTGATCAGCATGGCCAAGAGTTCTTGCATACACTACCCATGAACAGCTTTTACTCCAAGACAATGATTAGCACCAGATCTACACAGCACTTTGAGGCTGCTTAGTCTCTAGTTGTAAAATTATCTACACGTTTTACACCCCATGATCCTCTAAATACTAGAAATAAACCCATCCTCAAGGGTCAGAAAAACAGGAGTGAAAAGAAAACAGTAGATAAATATTTTTATCATGAAATAGCACGATAAACAATAGAAGTTAGTTTAAAGTAAGTTCTTCCTGATTAAGTTAAACTCCCTAGTAAAGAAATAATGCTAGTATGATTGTTTACTATTTCTTCTGAAGCAAAATTAAGAGAGCTGCAGTCTAAATGCTAGTGACAAAAGCAAACAACATATAACCATAAATACCAGTGTTACTAATGCATCACAAGACACTAAGTTTAATTTAGGACACGCAGTCCTAAAAACCAAGCAATAAACTAAAACTAGAATAGAGTGGTTGAACTAAAACAGCAAGAATGACATTCATGTAGTGACATGACTAGTCATTAAACAAAACCCTTTTAAAGTAACTCTTACTTCCAAATACTCATATTTTAAATACTCATGTATCTATCATGGGAGCACAGGTATGAGCAAAACCAGTTATGACTGTCAAATTTTGATGAAGTATACTGTAAGTAAGGCCATCCCTTTCTGCACTATTATACCAACAACTTTAAATATCTGCATCACAAAACAGAGAGCTGCCTGTACATTGACTGCCATCTGAAAGAGATGTCAGAGAATGAACTCTTCAGTGAATATGCCTTCCTAAATTTCTTACGGGGCAAAATGCAAATGTACTATATGAGCTACATATATATTTCAAACAGATGCTATTACAAAATTTAAGTCAAAAAAGTTGTATCGTTCTTATAAGCTCAACGCATACTACCGCACACTACTACAATGCATACGCTCCATACTACCTGGACTCTTGCGGTGAATGGCATCATCTGTTACACTTGAAAATCTGCTACCTGCTCTCAGTTCTGAAGCAGGTTCTGACCGCTTTGAGACACACTGTTCAAACCTCGGAGTCACTAAAGCATAATGAAGCAGCTCTTCATATTCATCCTGTCACAAAGTGATGACAAATTGTTATAAAATTACAATTACATTCTAAAAACTAGGTATATATAAGAAGGAGTGGAAATGGTTTTTGGAAATTTTTGAGAGGTTTTTTATTATTTTTATTATGGTGAAAACTAAGAGGATCTCCTTCAAAGTTGCAAAAGCAAGCTGTTTTTCCTACCATGATTATAATTTATTTTTCTCTTGTTTCATGTTCATTGTGATTACAACTAGATGCACTGCAATAGTTACACAGAAAGACTTTGATACATGCCAGAATTGGATGCTATAATAGGCAGATACTATAATGTAAGCTATTAATCACCCAATACTACTTCTAAGCATTACTATTACTGCAAAGAAAAATATAGCTACTTTTATAGCCATGACAAAGATGCTACTGCCCACAGTCACATTTCACATTCCATAACATTACAATTTCTTTACAATCTGGGAGTTGTAAAGCCAATCATCAAAAGATGCTTGATTATCCAGTATTTTTTTAGATTACATATAATTATTCTCACCTTACATTATGCATTTTTTAAATTATATAGGCACAGAGAATGTATATATATAAATAATACAAAAGCTTTCCTGTTAAAAAGTTATAAACAAATCTAACTGGCACGTGGCACTACATTATGTACCAAAGCAAGCCAATTAACAACATTTTTTTTTAAATCTCCTATTTAAACCGGTTTTCAGAATGAAATTAGAGTTCAATGTGAAATTGTGAACAATCTCTATTATAGCTTAAACATACAATTCAGTAATTAATTAAAAAAGTTACAATAGCAGCTAAATGCTGAAACTGATCAAAGCCACTAAGGAAACATTTTGAAAAAAACCCACCAGTTAGAAAGTACTAAACCAGGCCACTAGCAGTCTTTATTTCCGCCCCCCCCCCCCCTTAATACTATCGTAGTAATTCTGCTTAGCACCCTATTGAGGTCAAACCTCAGAAATCAATTGTAAATTGAAATATTATTTTCCTCTTCAAGCTGGGGAAAGTTAGAGAGGAAACAGTCAGTTAAAGGTACCAATTACATTTACTATGTTTTTGGATCTATCAGCTGAAAAGGACAGTAATTTAAAACTTCAGTGTGACCCTTACATTTATGTGGGTTTCAATTAAATAGAGAATTTAAGAAGCTAGGCTTTGTACATTTTAGATGAATTCTAGTTTCCTTTCAAATTTCCATTTCCCATCTTCTAACCTATCATTTTAAAATTAAAAGGCTAAATAAATGTATATGAAGCTTTATAATTACAAATATATAGTGTATCTTTTTGATAAGCAAACAAAAGGAAGTATCACATTCCAAGTAAAAGGTATAGGTAGTTGCGAATCAACAAGTCACCAATTTTTCCATATGCATAACTTTCTAAAGAAATACAGTTTAGGTGTTATCAGATGTCAAAAGAAGAAAACAGGTAACTCCAGATGAATTATTCAACCAGGAACTACATGGAACTGTACAAAATCCCCTGTAGCAAAACTTCAGCACAGTAAAAAAGCCAACATATTAGCCTTTACCTTAACTCATCTAAATTAAGTGATTGTGCAGAAGACATTACATCACTTCTCTGTCTTCTTCAAAGAGATCGCGTGGCCAAGTAGGAACTTAAAACTAATTCTTCACCCCCAAACCAGTTAAGTTTTCAGTCAGAGCCGATCCAGCTGCTTCCATGATTACCTTATCCAATTCAAGGGACACAGTAGGTCAGATGTCAAGTGCAAGTAGGTGGCTCATTTTGAGTCACACAATTTAATCATTAGCACACAGTCTGTCTTACTATAGACATCCTGATCATTCAAAATATACATATCAAGTTATGGCAGGAAATTTATCTAGTCTTTCAAATTCTAACACTCTTATTAAAACCCAAACAATCCACTATGTGCACGAATACACACTCTTACACACCAACAGAAAGTGTCATTAGACAGGATCCCGTGGAAAACCTGTAAATAAACACTTAAAAATTACAATATTACAACACTGTTGGAAATAAGTTGAAAGCAAGTATCAAAGAAAACACAGTATCCCAAGTGTAACCAGAAACTTAGACACAAAAAAAAAAATAAATCCTGGAGACTGCAGTAAGAATATGTAAAACAGAAATGGAAACATCGAGTGATTAAAACTATTATCTCAATCCTGAGTATTCCATAACAAGGATGTTGCAACTGGAATGCGATATTGACCAATAATTTCAAATGAAAGCATAATAAAATAAAATTAACAATACAACTTTGGTTTACTTAGTATCATTGTTCTGCTTTAAACAAAACTTTCAAGCTGTTCTGTCAACTACAAAAATTCTGTTAGAGCATAAAACTACAGGAATATAGTTCTAAGGCCTGAAGGTCAGAGGAGTTTTCATCATTTAATGCATACTACCTTGGTTTTGTAGAAGTAAATAAATTAGTACTGCAACGAGCAATTGGCACAAGAGCATTCAGAGGGGTGGTTTTTTTAAATTCCTTCTCAAAACATTATAAAAATCTACAGATGCTGTATAGAATTTGTCCTTAGGATTGCAGTCAAAGTTACTAAAAAACATGAGAAGAATGGATTGAATGGACAAAGTCTTGCACAACTGAATTATAAGAAAATGGAAATTCTCTAAGAGCCAGTGGATTTTTTTTATAAGGAAAAAGTAATGACCTGGCCTCTACTTAAAAGCATGAAATTACCAAAAAGGCCCAAACAAAACAAAACAAAAAGGCCCTTCAAAATTACATAAAAGGAGTAGAGTACTTCCATGTCAACATTCATATTGCTTAGCTGTAACCCCAGTGTTGTTCTCTTTCAACAGTAATAGACTCCAACAAGGAGTGGCTAAGAACTTTTGGGCTTGTCTAGTTTGGAGAGAGGGAGCTGCAGAGCTTTTCTCCGTGGGATCCAGTGATAGGATGCATGAGAATGGTTCAAAGGTGCGCCAGGGGAGATTTAGACTGGACATGAGGAAGCATTTCTTTATGAAGAGGGTGGTCAAACCCTGGAACAGGCTTCGTAGAGAGGTGGTCAATGCCCCAAGCCTGTCAGTGTTAAGAGGCGTTTGGACAATGCCCTTAATAACAGGCTTTAACTTCTGGTCAGCCCTGAATTGGTCAGGCAGTTCAACTAAATGATCGTTGTAGGTCCCTTCCAACTGGAACTACTCTATTCTAGTCTAGATGTGTCCTCATTTGCAAAGCAGTCATTCATCATTAGTTTACTTAATCATTCTCTACAAGGTGGCCTTAGAACCTCCTTGATAATCAACCAGATCATAAAAGAAAATTCTGGTCTTTCAAAATTTGTTGCACAATGCCTTCATTCTGTTTTCCAACTACAAAAGGCATTGGAAACACAGATGAACTACTATTGCTGAACAAAGATTAAGAGAACTTATCCATGACATATGACCACAAATACAGAAGAATACGAAATGCAGAAATGAATTGCCCATAAACAGGTAATTTCAAAGGGACGAAGTAAATCCACATGAAGAAAAAACCACCTTATTTTAACAGTGCTTCTGCTGTAAATGCCATTCCAACAGGTGACAGAAGTGGAGACAAATTTCTGCAGGGCAACTAGCAAAACTTATTTTTGTCAAAACTAGCCTGTTTTGGATAGAATCCTATCAAGGGAAATAACCTCACCCACTACTCAAATAGGAATAAGCCAATTACTAAACGATGAAAATCTGCTGCTTTTAAAAGAATGGGGACAAAGGCTTTATCCAGTATCTTTGCATTCTCTGAAAGAATGCTGAGCACAGAAAAACTCCCAACATTAGAATTCCAGCATATCTTGGCATATTTGACGCAGAAAAAAGAAAAAAAAAGCATTTATTTTCTGAGATTAACTTGTCCACACTCCTACTCCAAAGGAAATAAATCCATTAAAAAAAATTCAGTTCTTACAATGTTGTGTAAGAAGCCTAACACATAGTTACAATTCATCCCTCAGAAACAATGGGTTGCTATCCTACTGTGTCAAATTTATGCTTCTTGATAAGACTTAACACACACAAAAAATAACACCAGGGGAAAAAATAGGTAAGAAAACAGTACTATTTTACTTGTAGCTGTCATTGATCAACCTCTTAAATTTACATAAGAATTTTCACATAAATTGAAATGTCTTGTGGAATGCCCAAAAGGTAATCCAAGTGAAGAGATATTAATCTCAATGTCTAATTTCCTTCTTTTCACTGACTTCTTTATTATTTTCCCATACAGGTAAAACATAAAAAAAGATGCAAGTTTTGTTAGATTTCGTCATAATTATCCTTTGACAAATAAAATGCCATGACAATGAACCAAATGAGGATACCTCTTTCCTACCTGAAGATCAGAAGAAACAGAACTGCCCCAAACAGAGTCTTTTGGCAAAACTGGACTTGTGCTTTTCTCCTCATCTGACGACATTCTGCACAAAGTTAGTCTATAAAACAGCAGAAGCTGAACTTCATTTTTCAATTCCAATATGTTTACTGCATGTTCACCAACATTTTCCCCAGAAATGGAGATTCTGCTGTAGAAACTACATCAACGCCTACTCTGTGGGCTAAACTGATCATATAGTCTCATTATATAATGCTAGGTAGGAAGCTTTCTTATCCAAACCATGCTCAGAACAATGAAAAGACTTCCACTAACTTTCAAAGAAAACAATGGGAGACTCAAAAGCAACAATATGAAAGTTTTCTCTTATTTCACATTGACTGAATAAGTTTAATATCTAATGCTTCATGATATACAATATAAAATTTTACATCAATGGTAACTAAAATACACTGCAGAGGAAAAAAAGAAGAAACAGATATATCAAGAATAACAGAAACCTTTATCAAGAATAACAGAAGCCTTAATTTACAGATACATTCCTGTGTCAATCCCTCCTTCTTATTCATACTGTATTGTTTTGGAGCTTATCAGCTTGCTTCAGTACTATTTCTTATAGTGACACAGGACTAACTAAGCTACGCTGTGATTTTTTTCCCCCTGAACTACCTCAGCCACAGCCCAAGCTGAGACCATGCCCTGAACGCTCCAGTTCAATACCCTGAAGCCTTCAGATAGTGGCCAACATCAGTCTCCCTTCACTTTTTTGACTCTTCTTGCCTTATAGGCCCAGGAAGATGAGCAGATATGGAAGGACAGGTAGTGCCTTCAGTTCAGGGAATGCCAATCATTCCAGCAATTTCTAAGCACGGCAGTGAGGTATTCTTTGAACATTTGGGAAGCAGACGATGTTGTAGAACTGATAAGAAACTTGAAGACTTTTTGAAAGATATATGTATCTTTTAATCTACTGTAGCCTTGAACAAGTCGTTCAGTAAAGAACTGAAGCTCTTGTGATAAAACTTGATAGGATATGGGGAAAAAGAACTCAAAAGGATATCGTGGGGGGAATGAAAGGAATTACAGAATTGGGAGTGGGAACTGAGTATCAAGCAAGGTGAATTTGTTAATGAATAAATGGCAGAGTCATATAGTTGCCTGATGCACATGAAAAATAATCAATCAGATTGAGCAGCGAGTTGTCAGCAGAGAGTAAGCTTGGGAAGAAGACCATCATAAATTACCAGAGGAACTGACTGCTTGTGCAATGTAGCAAACAACCATGCAGGAAAAGTTTATTTTTGGAGAGACCTTTAAAATTGTCAATTATAATATTCTCAGTTGTTTTTTAAACAGATGCATTTTCTGACAGAAATGTTATTTTTAAATTGCTGACATTAAATTGGCAGGAACATCCTCCTTAAGCACCATCATCTTTTTTCAAAGCGTCAAAAACCCACAATAATCTCATAGTTCTCTATATAGGAATACAGATGGAAATGAATTGCCTTTTTGTTCTTTGAGTTATTCTAGATGCTGATTCTTCCTGCACCACGAAAGCTCTCTCTGCCGCGGTGGCTATACCTTTCAGACTGGGAAGTTCATTTCTGTGCTGAAGATGGACATTTTAAAAATGGTATAAAGACAATTTTAAATGCTGAGATTTTCTATTGCCCAAGGTTCCGAAGAAGAGATTGCCATCTCCCTACTTCCTGATGAGTGCTAATATACTGACCACGTTTTTTAAACACAAAATCTGAAGTCTTAGGGAGGTTTACTAAATACTTCTATTGCTGTACACTGGTGTGTAGATGACAGAAGAAATACTAGATAGATGAATGAAGAAATACTATCTTCCTCATCTCTTCCATTTTCATTGAGAGACAAGCAATTACCATGTTCTTCTAATCTTCCCGGAGCATCTGCCAAAACATATGTCTAACTTCATTCAGGAAAGATTCCTGTTAACAGCAGTAGTTTCTTCCAAACCGTAACTGTATGATTACAATGTTAAGACACCTACTTTTAGAAACAGGATGCAACTATAAAGATCTTTGGTTTGACTCAGCATGGCTGCTCTCAACTCCTTAATTTTGAATTGCTTGAGCTGTGCTCAGGATTTTGTACTTTTGGGTTTGTTTTTGACTAAAAGTGTTGCTTTCCAAATAATCTAATGTTGCATTCAGATCCGAGGATTCCACACCTAGGGAACAGAAAACTGCTCCACCTCCCAGTTCATGCAGGACATACTCTTTCCCCTTAACTGTACATCTTTGCAAAGCAGCCCCGCTCAAGTCCGCGTTTTTAAACTTCTCACGACGGCATCTCTGCACCTACCCCCCGGGGCCTGCAGAGCTGATACTACAGTGGCCACCGCTGTCGCGTCAGCAATCGACGATAAGGGCGAGCCGCAGGGAGCCACACAGACACCTGGCAGCCACAGCCGGGCAGGGACACGGGCGGACAGGCACGAAGGAGCACAATTCCCTACGTAAACTGGAGAGTTTTCTTTTATTTTTTTTTTCCTTAAAACAGGGCCTTTAAGGCTACCAGACCAGCTACCCGGGGGCTGGGAGTGCCCACAGGCCCCCTCAGAGGGCGGTGGGAAGCCCGGGGGGGAGAAGGGAGGGGTGCGGGTAAGGAACAGGGGGATTATGGAAAAGGTATTGTGGAGGTGACGGCACCCCCGGCCGCCCCCCACCACCCACTCTCACCTGCAGGCAGCAGCCGCCCCCGGCCACCGAGCCAGACGGTTTCAAACTACCGGAGCGGAAGAAGAAGCGCACCTGTGATAGGCTGAGGGCGCGTTTACAAAGCATCCTCCGATTGGGCAGTTTGGCGGCGAAACAGCCAATTGCAGAGCTCAGCCGGCGGGCCAGTCCGTCCCACCACCCCTCCCTCTTTCGCCTGCGCCCGCTTCACCTCCCACCGCCTCCTGCCTGTCAGCGGCTGCCGCGCGCTGATTGGCCTGCGGCGTTCCCGGGGCTGGCGCGCGGGCCGCGGACGGCCGTTGGCGGGGCCGCGAAGGGGCTGCGCGCGGGGCGGGCCTGTGGTAGCCTTACCGGTGGCGAGGGGCACTGGCCGGCACCGCGTAACTGCCATCGCCACGGTGGGCCGGTGGGAGGAAGTTCCGCACCTTCCCCTCAGCGAACCGGCCCTGTCAGTGTTCGTGGCGGGGCGTGGCAGCCTAAAAGCTTGGGCTAAGCAAGGTTGAGGGAGCCTGGTGTTCTCCGGGTTGGAGAACAGCTGCTAAAGGGTAGGCCTGTGGAGAATGAATGTTTTAAAAAAAGAAGATTCTTAGCTGGAACTACTTCATTCTTAACTGTTTCCACCTATGTTAGTTGTTAGTTATGGAGCTAGAAAAGTTCCCTGAGGTGCCTTTTTTTTTTTCCCCTTTTTTTTTTTTTTTCTTCAGTGTAACAGAAGGTGTGTTGGGCTTTGGTTCCCAGCGTTTCTCCCCCATCCAACCCCCATAGGTAGACACACTAAATGGATTCATGTGTTAAATTCGGTCTGTCCTGTGGTAGTGAGCTGTGTAGCACACCCCATCTGAGGGAAAGCTGCTGGGCCAGCAGTTGGAGCAGTGACAGGTCAGAGTGATCCCAGAGAGAATTGCTTTTATTGCTGTTGTCTGAGGGCTATAATAAACAGAAATTCAACACCAAGTTTTAAAGACTTTCTGTCAGGCATCAAGGAGTAGGGAGTCCTTCTGTTTGCTATCCTCCATTTATCCTGATACCATCTTAATGGTTAGTTTTATAACGCAAGCTGTGACATCATAGAAAATATTTTCAAAATAATCTACAGCGCTGAACTCTGGCTACAGGTGTGTACCATCTGGTATACTAGAGCCACAAACATCCCGGTAAAGCTCCATAGTGAGTGGATATACTTTATATTGCACCAACATTTTGTCTGATAACATGAGAAAGACAGCATAGACAGGAAATCTCCAAACATCCACAAAATTACAATTTATAATTTGCCCTTTATAAACCTTTACAGCAATGTATGTGTCTTGTTCTAGAATCTTTTGCATCTGTGAAACACAGTTAAACAAGTCAAGAAGCCATCACAAAATCTCACCTCTCTTAGAGGCATTAAGTTCTTCTAAAGTAATCCTTTTTCCATATTAAAAGGTCTACTTCAGCTTCCCCCTACCTTGCAAAAAAACCCAAACAAACCCCAACCTCTTGGCTATTGCAGCATCCACGTATTTGCCAATTTTACCTGATGCGAAGCTTCACTAATATAGAGTGCTTTTGCTTCTGCTGCTGCGCACTCTTAGGTCTGAGTCATACAGAACATGGTCAAACCCAAGGCTTCAGTTGCTCTTTTTAGAGTACTTTTCAAACTGTGTAAGATATATCAATGCAAAAAGGTCTGCTTTCTAGGTCATCTCTAAAAAAAAGACCACTGCACCCTCTAGAACAATAAATAGTTTTAAACTACCCCAGGAATAATTTGTTAAAATTAGTAGGCTGGTAGAAATATGATGTTTGTGGTTTTTTTTTTTTTTTAACAGTTTTTTTCCAAGGATTTCAAGATAAATCTTTTATCATGGCATATATCAGGCACATTTTTTACACTTTCATAATGTTTCTTTTTTTATATATGTTTCATTGTTCTCTGTTGTATTTATAATGTCTGTGTATTTTTGGTGCAAAATTGATTGCCCACATCTTACCTCAAGCTCAGCCCTAATCACAACCAGGTGGCTGAGGTCTATGTAGGCATCAACATAACATATTTCCTTACCCCAGTCATATGCTTTCATGCAGTAAACTAAATTCTTCATTCCTACTTCTCTGAAACCTTACATTTAATCCCAGTCATAACTTCAATCTGTAGCAAGTGACCAACAGCTATCATAATTAACAAAAAGCATTGCCCCTTATCAGCCTCAATTCTCCGTTCTAGCAATCTACACAGTAAGCGTCTGTTAACTTGACGTATTCTATTTTTCTTCTCTAAAGACTTAACCATAATTTCAGTTTAGTGTTAGCTAAGGAGAGATGCTGACTTTGTTAATACTAAAGGCTTTAGCAATTGATACATTAGACTTCCCCTTAGGCCTAGGAGCTCAAGGAATAAAGCAAATTTCCCATATTTTTCTGTAAATTTGTAACACTAACTACACCTAGAACCCTTCCTAGGTTATAATAAAATGAGATTAGCATCTTCTAAAATTAATTTGAAATCATTCCTACCTATTAATACCACTATAGGATCAGTAGTGTAGTCTGTTGAGGATCCTGCAATGAGCCAAACCTTTCTGCTCTTGATTAACAAATAATAATCCAGCCCCAACCTTAAAACTTGTCTAAGTCTTAACCAGTACATCCATATTTGTTCCAAACCCAAGCATTATATTTCACCCTTGCCTGTGTTAGCTTCCATCTTAGCTAAGTTTCAGAACTGAGGAATAAACAGGCATTCAGTCATTCCTTTTACAATACTTGGGCCTGAGAACATCCCTGCTTTTAGTCTTGGCCATAGCCAAATCAGCGATGTCTGCACCAAACCTAAACACAAATAATTGGTTATATTATCATAAACTGTATTTATTGTCAATGGCTCGATGTCCATGTGGAAACCCGTGACAAGTGGCGCTCCTCAGGGGTCAGTACTGGGACCGGTGCTGTTTAACGTCTTTGTCGGTGACATGGACAGTGGGATTGAGTGCACCCTCAGCAAGTTTGCCAACACCACCAAACTGTGTGGTGCAGTTTACACACTGGAGGGAAAGGATAGCATCCAGAGGGACCTGGACAGGCTTGAGAGGTGGGCCCGTGCAAATCTCATGAAGTTCAACAAAGCCAAGTGCAAGGTCCTGCACCTGGGTCATGGCAATCCCAAGCAGACATACAGGTTGGGTGGAAATGGCTTGAGAGCAGCCCTGAGGAGAAGGACTTGGGGGTGTTGATGGATGAGAAGCTCAATATGAGCCGGCAATGTGCACTCGTAGCCCAGAAAGCCAACCACATCCTGGGCTGCATCAAAAGAAGCATGGCCAGTGGGTTGAGGGAGGTCATTCTGCTGTTCTACTCTGCTCTCATGGGACCCCACCTGGAGTGCTGTGAACAGCCCTGGGGCCCCCAACATAAGAAGGACATGGACCTGTTGGAACGGGTCCAGAGGAGGGCCACCAAGATGATCAGAGGGCTGGAGCACCTCTCCTGTGAGGACAAGCTGAGAGAGTTGTGGTTGTTCAGCCTGAAGAAGAGAAGGCTCCGAGGAGACCTTATAGCAGCCTTCCAGTACCTAAAGGGGGCCTACAGGAAAGATGGGGAGGGACTCTTGATCAGGGATTGTAGCGATAGGATGAGGGGTAACAGTTTTAAACTGAAGGAGGGTAGGTTTAGATTAGATACTAGGAAGAAATTCTTTGCTGTGAGGGGATGTGACACTGGAACAGGTTTCCCAGGGAAGTTGTGGGTGCTCCATCCCTGGAAGTGTTGAAGGCCAGGAAGTGTTGGGGCTTTGAGCAACCTGGTCTAGTGGGAGGTGTTCCTGCCCATGGCAGAGAGGTTGGAACTAGATGATCTTTAAGGTCCCTTCCTACTCTAACCATTCTATGATTCTATGATTGCCTGAGACCTAGGATGGGACCTTCTGTTGGAAGAAGTGACAAGCTTCTGACTGGGTTTGCTGCACATGTGCTTTATTAGACCCTGGTTATGACTGAAAAAGGGAGAGGGGTTTGGTTCAGTCTTGAACCCAGCAGGGTTGAAGATGAGTTTCATTCCAGGGTACTGTGAGGTCTCCAGGAAGGCGGTGGAGGCTCCTATGTATAGAAATGACTGTCTGGTCACTGTTTTTGTGGGCTTTGTAAAATTTGTTTAATAATAGTTTGGAGACATTTGGATTTAGGATTTAGAGAAAGCTGCAATGGAGGGTTATTTTTAACTGCAGCATCTGGTAAGGTCTGCGTGATTTGATGAGCAAAAGCTCTAGCCTAATTATCGTGCAGGCATTGTGTTTCATTAAGACCCATGATGATGCTTATTGAGGTTAGTTTCCAGAAAAGCAGAATGGAAGGACTGCATTTACTGATGGATGGTAGTAGGCATGAAGGAGCGGATGGTTTCAGAGATCTGGTTCTATGTATGATAGGGTCTTTGGTTCTAGTTAGGGTTCAATTTAGGATAAAGAGGACCTGCAGTTTGTAATGTCTGCATGAATGTGAAGAGCACTGGCCTCAGAGCTTGTCCTGGCAGTATTCCTTTTTTTTGAATGCTAAACTGAACCTAACATCCAGGTGTAATCATGGTTACCAATGCCTACAGCAAAGCAAGGCATAATCTATTTTCCCTTGCCACAACTGGCTTTTCTGCAAGGTTACAGCTGAGGGAGGATTTTTTAATAAACCAAAGTATTCCTGGACAAAAGGAAGTACGGCTGTTCCTGTACCCTAACATGAATTTGTACGATTGGACCATCTCTAAATTCTAAAATAAGGGTTGTGAGGAATAACACTGTTCAGCACTGGACTGAGTGGCCTCCATATCAAAGGGCAGGGGGCACAGTGGCATTCGTAGTCATGAAGCATGGCAAGACGTCTGGTCACAGGACTTCCTCTACCCATATCTCTAGTATTTAAGAGGCAATATAATTAATTTCAAGAGAAAAGGTCCTCCAAAGAGCAATTTCAGATCACTGAATCCAAATGAGCTTTTCTTACCCCTCCAATTAATAAAAATCAGCCTTCAAATTTAGGTATTTGTTTTGTTTGAAATAAAGTCATATGAATGTAGAACTGCTGCAATGTTTTGAAATGCTTGTCAGCATCTAACTTTTTAACAAAGCTTATGTTTGTCTGGTGCACATTAGTGAAACAGAGCACAAGTTCCTTGTCTCAGACCAAATAATGTAAGACCATTATCCCAAATAAAGAGATAGCATATGCCTCTATCATGCCGTTCACACTAATTTGTGTTGCACACTGATGGTGTAAAAAATATGATGAATCTTTCTGCATAAAATGGGTTTTTAAATACATCGCTGCTATTGGTACTGAAGACGTAGCCTTTAAATATGTGTTTACTTTTCAGTCTTAACATTTTTGGGAAAATGCAGACATTTGAAAATTGGAGGAGACTGAAATGGGTACTCAAACCAGTCTTTATGATGCAAACATCTACTGCTACTTTGTAATTAGATGGATAAAAAGCAAAGGACATCAAATGGTATAAAGCTGATTACTAGTATAAAGAGCTAATTGTAGATAGTTAGAGAGAGAGCAATGAAATGACAATAATTACGCGACTCCCACACTGTGGATTTTATGGAGTATCTGATAAAACCTTCTGTTGAAACTTTCTGATTCTGAATTATATGTCAAAAATATGAGTCATCTTTAATATTGGATTCTATAGTACAATAGAATGTACAATTATTTTCACAGAGGGAAGGAGATTTTTCCACGCTTTTGTGACCGCTTATGTTCATATGCTGCTCTAGCCAAGCAAATACCACAGCAGTGACTGGAGCCAGGAAGAGTACAGTCATCTGTGCAGACTAGGAATTAATTTTGGAATTGTTACTGTCCTGTGCTTTTTCGAAGGAAACAGGGAGAAGGGACCCAGGAGGAAGGAGGCTGAACTAATTGAATAGCATTAGCACATCTACAAAAGTTCATCTCTTTGTTCTTTGAAAGTTTTTTGAAGGATTCAGAGTGAAAAGTGAACACAGTCTTTTATATGGTTTATATGAAATGTTAATGAATTTTTAGTGTTGTCCGTAATTCTATAGTTTGTTGAAATACCTTTTCAGGGTTTTCTTTTCTGTTTTTCCCCTGTATCTATCATGATTACTGTGATGAAAAAGCAGATGCTTTGTAATAACTTAAGTGTGGATGCTGGAGTGATTACTGTTTGGTTCTACCAGATTAACTATTTGGCTGTTTACTGTGCAAACGCAAGATCTGTCTCCTCTCATGAGCAGTGTTAGATGAAGCTCTGGTCTCCAGGTAGGTCTGTGCCTTGTACAATAGTCGCACAATCTCTCTTCTGCTCCATGGCTCCACCATGCCTCAGACAGAAGCATCAAGTGTCTGGAGGCAAAGAGCCAGGCAGGAGGCACTGAGCTGCATCTTTTGGGGCTTTACATTCAAAGGACTGTCACGTTGTGGCTACTGCCTTGTGCAGTGGCACCTTCATAATTTGCATGGTCCAGGACCATTCCTTTCCCATCACGTGAACTGAAATAATAAATATAGCTGATTGGCAGATCACCCATTTCAAGATTCAAATCAAATTTTTTGTTCCAACTGAAATAAGGAAATATTTTTCAAAATACAAACAGTTTAGGCACAATTGAAATGTTAATTTTAGACAAAAAATAATGGCTAGAGATAATGTATATGGGCACTGTGACAATGCAGTTTCACATATTTTGGAAGCTACTGTCATTCTTTTATTGTGATAACGATAGTAGTAACAGTCATATCCTGTGAATATGGGACACCTCAGTGTCAAAAGCTTCTGTCTTCTATCTAATATCCCGCTCTCCCTTTGTAGAAATGCTGTTGTGACTATGTCATCTGTTATATAATGGTCAGCAAATATATCAAGTATATATCCTTTTCAGAGAACAGATGTGAATTGGAATTAGTGTAGAGAGACTGAAAATAGTCTGGAGTCTAGTATTTGCTGTGTCTGAAAATACATTCTCCCATTTTTTTTCACAGACATATCATCTTAGAGCTTGACAGGCGCTTACAGGAGTGTTTGTTGATGAGGCTACAGGCTATAGGCCTAGTGAATATGTTCATATGTACTTAAAAGTTTCTCTTGAGTTTTCACTCAAATAAGCTTTTCCAATCAGTCTTCTCCCCATCAGTAACAGAACCTATCATGACTGAAGTTATGAATGGATTTTGCACGAATTGCAAGTCTTTTTCTACCACAATGACTTATTGGCATGTTAGATAAAGATTTTCTGTTACACGGAAAAAAGGCCTTCTCTTACAGTGAATTGAGTAACAATACATTCACCATTTTTTCAAGTCTCTAACTTTTTTCTGACATGATAACAGATGAAACAAGATCAGTGGCTTTGGGTGAATTTAAGGGGAACGCTTCCCTCAAGATTATTTAATCTTTGGCAGGTTTTTCTCCTTAAGCTAGAGAAATACCAGCAACTTGTGCTGTGTTTAGCCTTTAGTGGGAGAAATAGGAGACCAGCAGATTAAAAGGAAGGCGTTTCGATGATTGTTTGGTTCTGAATGTTGAAAAGAATTGGAATGGAAGAAGCCCGGATATTCTTGCTTGCACTCTGTGTTCTAAATTCTGTTACATGGCTAAATATGACTTCACTAATCAGTTCTTGCTCTGTGGCAAATAATGATAGTCCTACAGTCATTAGAAATGAACGAACTACTGTTTCAGTGAAATAACCACCTATGGAAAGTACTTAATAGCAATACATTGTTTATGTTTTTAATAATTAAAAGAATAATTTTTCTAGCAAACTTCTGAATTGAAAAAAAACTTATAAGCATCTTGATAAAATTTTACAATGCCATGGATACTCTGCATAAGTCAAAAGAGCATTGGAAGTCATGGGCTCATGGGTATGTTCCTGCTAGAAGCAACACTCTTGAACTGGTCCAAAAAAGACTTGTCAACAATTTTGCCAAAAAGCACCTGGTATATTTCTGTGGTAACACTACTTTTCTCCTTTTAAACTGTAGGGAACAGATGATCAGTTAAATCTCTTCTGATAGGAAATCAAAAGATCAACTTCCTTAGAGATCTTTCTGTGGCAGGGTGCACATGTACAAAATATTTATGATGACATATTCTGCTGCAGGGGCAGTAGAACACTACTGCGCTGTAGAGTGTTGAATGACCATAAAATGCACAGCATCAGCTTCTTTCAAGACTAGCATTAAGGCTGCCCATAAATCCGCTATTGAAAATCATATCTGAAGAAAGAATACTGGTTTTGGTTTTGTAATTGTTCTTCACAGCAGCATATGGGGTTTTAAAGAAAGGGAAAACCATATTTCTTACAGGAGTCTATAGAAAGCATTTGGCAGCAATTTAACTGTTTTATCTGAAAATAAGTAAAAGGTTTTCCAAGCTTAATTATATTAATGATCTGTTCCTAAGCAAAACACAATCTTTATAAATACCAATTGTAATGCTTATTGCTGTCTTTAAAAAATCTATACACCGTACTTGCTTTACCACTTTTAAGAGGTTCTTTGCACAAAGGAATACTAGGCAGGTTATTTGAATGAGGTTTCCATTATAAAGCACAGATACGTTTGGCAAATGGTGTGTAAGAAAAGCTTGAAATGATTAATGTGAAGCAGACTTTCATCCTCCCTCCAAGAGCCCCCCATTTAAGCGAGTAATTGTGTAAGTCATAATGTTTCAGCATCTCTCCAGCATCTTGTGGCAGGATCAACATGTCAGCTGTTGACAGCTGTAAACATGTATATTTGCATTCTGGTTTGAGTGCTGCCAGCTCCTTTGCCTGTAGCCATCACTCTCTCGTTCCCTTTTCTCAGGCAAGTTCTGCAGTCCCTGTGCTCGCCCGCTCCGCATCATCGCAGGCTGAAGGGCAGTGTCTTTCCTCAGAGCTGGTTTCTTCCCAAGACGTGAGTCAGCAGGCAAGCGAGCTGACGGCATTGTCGGGATGGTCCACGCGGAGATGTGCCTCTGCAGTGACGCAGCCTTTGCTCATACAGGAGTCAGCAAGGATTTTTGCATCACCTCTACACCAGGTGGCAACATATCATGCTGGATTTAAAGAAACAAACACAACATGCAGCAGTCTGTAGAATTCAGTCAGCACAGAAAGGAAAAATCAGCTTGAGATGCTGAATCCTCACTTGTTCATATTCTGTCCACTGCTTATCCCCTGGCCCCCTAGCTCTTTTATTAATCTTTAAAGGAGTTTTGCCATTTTAAAGAGCTCTGAAAACTCCCCAATCAGCTTGAGATGTTCAGCAAGAGGTGTTATGACATTCAGCTATAGGATAGCTCTCTAGTCACGTCACAGGATTTGGAGTGTACTAGGATGAGAATATACTAGGCTGAAGCTTGAGCTTGCATTGCTTAAGATGTGTAGAAACACAAAGCTGTCTAGACGCCAACTATCTGTTGTCCCACTGTGCTTGCCAGGATGAGAAAGCAACAGAGGTCACTTTAGTCAGTTTGGTCCCTCTCCCTTAGGTGACAATATAGAATACGGCCAAATGTTTTCATACCTTCTAGAGCTATAGAATTTTTTAGAATTTGGGCCTTAGTGGAAACTTTTGACTTTTTGACAGTCACAAAATAAGACTCAATATAAGTAACCGTTCTTGATTCTCCTTGAATCAAGAACATAGTAGCAATATACTGGCTCTGCTGCCCCTTCCTTTTTTTTTGGAAATCAGATTGCTTCTGGGATTTTTATTGTTATATAATATAATATTAACATCATTATATTATATATATAGTTCTATTCTATTCTATTCTATTCTATTCTATTCTATTCTATTCTATTCTATTCATGTTGACAAAGCCTGGTGGAATGCCATTAACTGAAAGGAAGAAAGTAATTAGATGGTCTAGATGATGTAAGAGTGTACACCAAAGGTACCATTTTAAGTTTTAGAGAGAATTGCTGGCATTCATTTTAGGATGCAAAATACTATACATTATGACGGTTTTTTCTTGCAAATTTTCTGGTGCCTAGTTAATCAGTAAGTTCTCTCTGCTAATAAAGAAAGATTCCCAGTCTTTGAAAGACCATCACCCCCAATTCAGACTGGAATAAAAACTTAGATTGCTATTAAAATGTCTTTCAAGCAAGTGTTCAGAAAGGCTGTCTGTCTGTATATGTCTGTGACATTCAGGCTGAAATGTTTTGTGTGGTATTCATCTTGCTAACTTAAGGCCTTATTGCAGACATATTCTTCTGGGCTATTCATTCTGGTTTCCCCTTATAGTTGCTTAAGGGACATCTGAGATAGCCTCATCTGAAAATTCTTTTAGTCTTTTATAGTCCTAGCAGAGAAACAAGTGCCTGCAGGGTTCAGTTGATCTCATACATTTCCAAAAGGTCAGATGAATCATACCACAAAAGTGCTTATCTCTCTGTTGTGACCGTAGTGTCTAGACAACTAGTTCAGATATCAACGTTTTAGACATTTGCGTTTGCTCAGATGATTCCTATCTTTTGAATTCAATTGTACTTCAAATAGAACTACAGACTCTCAGAGGATTTGATTATTATAACCCAGAATTTGTCAGTTTGGCACCCAAATTCTGCAAGTCTGGCTTAAATATTGATCGCAGTAATTCTAAAGCATTTTTGGAGTATGTAGACATAAGTCCCATCAAGGGAGGGATGAATCTAGTAGGACCTGTCTGACTCTGTTCCGGAGCACTGTATTAACATAATAAAAACATAGTAAAAGCAATGGAAGGGAAGAGCCTTTGTTAAAGGTTTAAACGGCTTATTCTGGGGGGATTTTAGAACAAATGCAAGAAGCAAAATGTAGCTGTGGTTAAACAAAAGTTTGTGAAGTATTTAAAATGCAAATAACAAGCAAACTCACAAATGAGACATTTACAGAAGGCAGTATTATGAAAAAGAATGGGAAGATAAATGGTATATGAAAGAAATTATATAGGTAAGATCTAATCCATGAATATGAACTGAAATTACAGGAAAAAAGTGCTTAGGAGAATTTTTGCAGCCTTAAATGAAAGATGAAGGAGGAGAGGTAGGAAGATAAAGGCACGTGTGTAGATAAGTGACATTATTTTAGGGAGAATGTCAAAAGCTTTGACATTGGGGTGAAGCCAAACAGAATCAGTGACAGGGTGGAATGTGAGCTTGTATAGGACTACTTTACAATTAATTGATTAATCAGCAAAGTCAAAGGCTACTGTTCTGGAAATCCTGCAGGAATAACTGGGTTTTAATTATTAATTTTTGGAGTCCATAAGCTACCACTTAGCAAAGTTTTATTTCAAGGGTACTAGCAGTGCAGGGTAAAGTAAACGCTGCCTAGCACTCACAGACCAGCTCCGATTATCTTTACAAGAAGACTTTGAGACAGTGATTGGAGGTTGAGGTGGCAAATGTAGATAAATATATCGTGATGCGCATAAAAACACCCCCAACTTTACACATAACATGTTGGATTTTGAGCTGCCTTTGCACATAACATGTTGGATTTTGAGACTGAGGAACAAGGTCTTCAGTTTACAACAGATTTTATAAGAATGTGAGTTTGGTTCTTAACTATTGTTATTCCTTCCTCTTAAAAAAGCTACTTTCTTTACAAAGAAAGTTAGAAAGGATGGTCTAAAATATGAAGTGGCTACAATAGAAAGAAAATTAGGCAAAGCAAAGTTGTTCAGTCTAGAGAAAAGACTATTCCACAGTACTGTTAATAGTGGGCTAAAAAACCCCAAGTGGTATGAAGGTGATGCATTAGGGATTTCTTGTTTACTCTCTCTTCCAATAAAAAGGCTGGGAAGCATCAACTGAAGTTAACAGAAGCCTTATTAAAAGCAAACAAGGAGACTTGATTCTTCATCTTGTTTTAACATCTGCAATATCTTTTGCAAGAAGCTCCACAAATTTGCTCTACAGTTCACATGCATTCAGGAGAAGAGTGGACAAATTCATGTAAGTAAATCCACTAATACCTATTGAATACCCAGACATTATCACTGACTGAGTAACTTCCAATGTTAAGTATTTTTGGAGGTTAGGAGATCATTTGGGAGAAGTGCCACTACATGCTATATTGTTCTTTTTTTACTTTGGGTGCACTTCTGGAGACGGGATACTAATCTTGATGAATCACTAGCCTTTGCTCTGACCTAGAATCACAGTTATGTTAGAAACAGTGCTGATTTTAAAGAATAACAGATTTAACTGATTGTGTTAAAATAGATTTACAACAAAAGTAATTGATATTGAGATATTTTTCAGATAACTATAGGGAATTTATCAGATTCCATTTAAGGTAGAGTGAATGCCTTTTAATCTGTGTGTGAATTGCAGTTGTCCTTATTGTCATTTCAGGAGTATGTTTAAGAAAAAGTTGAAAGTTTTTAAATATGTCAGTCCTGTAGCAAAAACAGTGAAGATGATAAACAGGAGAATAAATGGCGAAGGGACGTTACATTTAACTCTGCTGTTTTCTTGTTTTCTTCCTCAGAAATACATATTTTGCTTCTCTTTTTGGTTTAGTTTGCTAGGTTTTGTTTAATTTGCTATTTCCCACTTGCTTTAGACGAGCAGTAAGCGTAGTTGTGCCAAAATGAAGAACACTCACTGCCTATTTTCCATTTTTATCAGTGTGTTTCTTTTTCATTTATGGGAGAGTATATCTACTCAGTAGTACCAAATCTGTGTTAAATGCTGCAATCACTCACATTTTCCTGCTTCTCTTCTTCAGATTGCAGATTATACACTTTCCAGCATGTTATGTGTATGCATATGTGGCTCTTCTATTTGTGGGGAATAACAGCAGAGTGATAAGAAATTTGACCTGGAAGAAAAAAACAAAAGGAAACAAACAATTTTGCTTTGATAGTGTTGTGGCAATGTATGGGAGACTTGAGAGGGGAAAGGCATCTCTTCAATGTAATTTTCATTTTAACAGAATTTTTAAATGTGTGAGCATAAAAGTAGTTAGCATTACCCGCCCTACAGTCTTATATCTGGTATGATGCAGAAAGTGAGAAGTAACATACAGAAATTAGCATTCAATTGATGGTGAATTGCTTATATTCAATTATATCTATTAATATGATGACAATAATTTAGAACACCTTTAAATACATTAGATTTCTCTACCATCAAGCTCATACTCATTAAGGCCTATTATGATACTGCCATGTGGGAATTTCTTTTTGCAGTACGCAGTAACATACCACCCATCTGTAGGCAGGCATGAAAGTTCTCCCAGTTTTTTTTTTCCATTACATAATTAATCGGTACTCAAAATTGTGTTGAAAAAGAGTTTTTCAGCAGACAACCTGCAAAAAATAGCATCACATATCAAGAGCCTTTGTCAAGCCATGCATAGTCATCAGTGACTGAATGATTGTAGAAGGAAACAGACCTTTAAAGAATGCCTCAAACGGATGACCTCTTGGGTTGCATCAGTCTTAACTGTGTTGAAGTAGAGAAATTAATTCCAGTAATGTATCTGACCAGAATTGGTACATGTTAGTGCCAATCTCTTTTTGGGATGTAAGTTGACTTTGATGGATGGTATCTAGGGGAAGGAGGAAAAAGTGGAGAAGGAGATGCAGCAGAGGAGTAGTAAACCTCACAATTTATAACTCTCCTAGTTTAGACAAACACAGAGGCCAATGCAAAAGCAATCAAACAACCTCTTCCCTAAAAAAAAAAAAAAAAGAAGAAGAAAAAAGGAGATACTCCATGCCGATTTAGAAGACATTGTAAACATTTGGGATGAGATTCTGCTTGCATCGCTTTATACAAGTTGGACTTACTTGTCCAACTTCTAGCTTCTAGATTTTTGACTTCTAGCTTACTTCTGAGCTAGAAGTCAAAAATACCTTTCCCATCAGTGGAGAGAAAAAGCACGTTTAACATGTAATTTATTTAATCCTAAATTAGAAATCTAAAACCCCTTACGGGACTCAGGTGACTAGTTCAGATGCAGACATCTAAAGTGAGTATTCCATTCTTTGCCAGTGTAAGGGTGCCCTTACTGTGCTGTTGTTCAGGAAGAGGACAGTGGGGAGTGGGGAGAAAAGAAGTTTCTTTATTTCAGACTCGAGTTCAGGAGACACAATATTCATGATTTTGTTTTCATGAGAATGTTACATTGGGAGATGGATCACTGTAATTTCTTTAGCTTAACAGAATCATAGTTGCGTGTATTGACTCTTGAAAGAAGGAGATGGCCTGAAAAGAAATATAAAAGCAGCATGGAAATTTCTAATGAGAGGTCTTGGACTGGAAACAGCGGTGCTCAGAATGTGGTTTCACACAGTGAGAAATTGCTCTGCTGGCATCAAAACCTAAGCAAGAAGCATCCTTACAGCTGGAAGCAGCGCGGTGCCTACGTCCAGCTAGTGAACTGTCAATACAGGCTGCAACAATACACACCCGCACTTGGGGTGTGCATATGTGAAGAGTGGGGTTCTTTTGCACTGCTGTGTGATTCAGTGGGTTTTAAGGACAGATACACAGAAAGCCAGAGCACCCACACCTCTAGCAGGGGATGTGTAAGGAGGGGAACCAGAGCTCCCAAATGAGAGGTGTGTGCTTATAAACACTCACAGGTCCTGTGAGAGAGAGATGCGCGCATGTCAGCATGTCACTCTGTTCATATGCGTGTGATTAGACCATTTTGGGGAGGTTGTTGTAGGAGGTTGGTTTTGTATGTATGTATAATAAACATTTCATATGCATCCAAGATTGTGGGTTATTAGCATTTTGTATGCATCTGATATTGTGGTTTACTTGTATTGCTGAATCTTAAATATACAGCTCACTGATTGATGGTTAATTATGTATTGTTAATAACTTGCTTCAATTCTGATTTTGGTGTAAACTGAGCATAAACTGCAATAACGTTTCATGTTTAGCAGAACTCTGAGGCCATTATACTGTTACTGCTGCTGTGCTGTAAGCACCGCTGTGGAGTACAGCACCATAGAAGAGGAAGGACAGAGTTCTGCTGTAAAGTAATAGCAAAGTTAATAGTTAGATGATAAATAAGTTTTTGATTTATGCTTGTCTCTGAAATGCCTACCATTGAAACTTTAAAAAAATTGCCTATATATACAATGAAAATATCAAATAAGGTTCTTAGTTTTGTATCGGTTTTATACAGTAGTTCTTGAGGGATAGAGGAGAATGCTTCTAAAAGTAGGAGCTTGATTAAGAAACATATTTCAGAAAAGAAAGGTCGTAGTCCATTCATTATGACTTGAGTAAAAAGGGAAGTAGAATAAGCATCGCTGATGGTAATTAATAATGCACCAAGAACATTTCCTGTGAGACACTCTGCAAAGTGCTGCCTTCTGGAGTTTTATGGTGAATAGATTCTTCAAAGACAAAGTCTTGATTAAAACCTTGGAAATAAAAGAGATAACTGAATAATGGTTGGGATCAATTTTCCTTTAGTTAGATGACATAGTTAAGATATGTTTCAGTATTTCTAACCATTTCTAGAGCTTGTATCAAGTTCATAGGCTTTAGTTTTTAAAATGTTATGACAATTTTAATTGACTTAAAGCTTTGAACTTCCCCATTTGAGATACTGTGTGTGAATAGATTTTGATATTAAGACGCTCTGTTAAAAAACCCTGAAGCTATGTGTACAGTAAGCCAAGACTGTGATCTGTGTTGAGACTTTTAAAATAAGTTGAGGAAATAAGGCATTGTCTTAGCCATAGTTGTGAAGCACAGTTGTGCAATCCTTAAATAATTAATTTTTAGTCATTCAGATGTTGTTTGCAAGATTGCATCTTAATTTTCTTCTTCATGTTGCTTCACGCTGCAGTTTATTTCAGCTTTAGTTCTTACAAAGATACTGGTGTGTCTTGAAAAGAACATTTTCCTTTACTTCTAAAGGGAGCAATTGAAATGTGATATTAAGTAGATTGCATAAAGACTCTAACTAGCTGGTGGCCTTGGCAACCCTTAAGAAAATTCACATTGTTATGCAAAAAGTAGTTTTTTCTTTTTTTTTTTCCTGATCATTCAGATGTAGCATTGCATCAGTGCAGAGCAGTTAAGTATTATAATCACTGATATTATATGGCAAGAATATATCATGTCTAGACACTGTCAGAGTCCTGTTTGGATTTCTGTATACTGAATGCAGATGGGACATCAGGTTTTCAGCTCTGTAGCTCATTTTACTCCACGTACCTCAGGGACAATTTTAAATATAGAAGTGTTTATATGTTGTTATATATGTAATCAGAGATGGGGGTTTTGGCTAGCCCTTCAGTGATATAGATTCTTCAATTTTCTCTATGTCATAATGCCTACATCTGTTCCTAATATTAGGCATGCGTTATTCTCTGGTTTTGTGTACAGAAAATCATGATTTCTTGAGATACTCCTGCCTATCCATGCTAATATTTGATACAGAAAAGGATCTAATGTTCCTGACAGACAAAATAATTGTCATTAAGTTCTCTGTTGTTGCTTGATATTCTAACATGTTTGTGAAGCACTTTGAAATCTTGCTAGAAAATATGCTAATTTGTACAGCAAAGTATCCCTATCTGTTAGATAATCCTTTTTCATAATGAGTAATCAAATCCAACACACTTTTTCATCTGTTTGTCTTTTTATTTATCCTTTCTACATTCAGGTCACGAACACTATTCAATGAGACCAGAAGCTCAACGCAATGAGAAATGGTAAATTTTAAAGGACAGCTTAGGGAAACCAAGCAAATGCTTATGGCTGGGAAAGCAACAAGGTGTATGGATTCCTAATTAGTGACTTTGAGAGGCATTAACTGTTCTGTTCTTTTTTGACCACACATAGAAGCCTGCATTTCTAAAACCTTTGAGGGTCATAATTTGTTTGACTAATTGATTTATTGCTATAGTACATCTTCCAAACTCTATATTATTCCCTTTTTACTAATGTCTGGTGGTAGCTTACCTTAGCAGAGCAGCACTTATGCAGTTAATTTCAAATTTAGGATTGACTTCTGTGGTGCCAAACCATCACCAGAATATTCTGATACAGCATCTCCCAGTAAACAGTACTAATGTGATGGTTACACTTGTCAGGATAATTACAATTATTCTTTTTTTTTCTTTTCATTTTTTTTCCCTTGAGGTTACATGAATTTTAGCATTCATATGAAGTGAAAATTATTTTTATCCTCTTATCTGATCTTGTCTTCCCATTGCACAATGTTTGTTATGAAGATCTCTTCAAATTTTGTCATTAGTATTTCAGTTATGATGTGTTGCAGATCTAGCACTTTCACATTGTGTCATCTTCCTCCCCTGTCTGCATAAATTGATAGCACTGTGAGGTCTCCTTTGGATTTGGTAATATTCATAATACAGATTCTCTGAGCGTTTGTGTAGTTTGCTTTGTGTTGTCTCCTTTCCGAAAATAAGTTAATACGTAAGCACCTGAAAATGTGGTAGTGAGAGGGATAATGATTAGAATTTTTGACTTTTATTTTGTTTGATAGCCTGTGTAATTATTTGTTTGTTTACCAATTTATTTCACATAATCTTGCATACCAACCGATTTAGGCTTTTGGGACCATTTTTGTGGTTAGAATTTCTAGGTACTTTGGCGGTATTTTTGGAGAAAGGCTGCTTTTCTCGGGGAAGTATGTGAAATTTCAAAAATAACTTTTCCAGCAAACATGTTGTCCCACATTTTGAAAAAGGAGAAAAGTGAATGAAGAAAGGTGGTGATGTCCATAAGAAATGTCTCAATGGAACAAATATTGACCTGGTCAAGAGGAAGTTTTGGGTTAGCCTTGTATTCCTGCAACTGCTGGGTCTTCATTGTGGTTTGGTATTCAAATATTACTTAATGATGAAGTAGCTAAATATTCATCAGTACTGTTACTGGGCTTTAAGAAACTAAGAAATTGAAATGTAGAGAATTGCAATCTTACAGTTTTCAAATCAGCTGTTAATTTTGCATGTGCCCATTTGGATGTGCTGACTACAAGATAAACAAGAAAGAATTTGATAGAAAGGTCCTCCACTGAAGACAGAACTTCACATTGTTTTTCTTCAAATGTGCTTAGTACTCAGGTTATTTCAAAAGCAGTAGAAGCTGCAAGTGTCTGCTGCATGTGGAGCTGAACAGTACATGTGAATTTGCTTGCCAGCTAGTATTATTGCATACTTGGAAATGTTTACTAGTCACAAGCCATTCCTTTCCTTCACTCACGTAAAATACACACTTAATGAATAGCTGGTCTTAAAGTCGTGTGTGAAGGAACTGTGACTTCCAGAGCTTGGCCAGTAAGATTCTTAGAGATCCCAGTGCTTTTCATCAGGAGTAAGGTTAGCTAGCCCAGTGACGTTCAGCCTAATCATTTTCTTAGTGCCTGTTAGCTTCTCTGATGATGAGCCAGATCTCTGCTGATATAAATACCTGTAGTGGAGCAACTGGCTGTGAGAAAAGCCAGCAACATACAGCTAGCTGTGACAATGTACAGCAACTGGCTGTGACAAGACTCAGACCTGGGATTCTTTTTTCTTCTAAATTGACATCATTGCTGGGTACTTTTTAATTGTTTCAGCCCAATTCTTCAACAAAAGAATTATGGGAAAACGTGCTATGGTTTTCACATATTTTTTTTTTTTTCAACAGAGCATTTTTACTCAACAAAGCATTTTATAGTTTTCTTATAACAGTAAATGAAAAAACAATTTGAGCTATTTGAGCTTCCAAAAGAAATGCAGTTTTCTTATGTGAAGACATGTTTTGCTGAAGAGATGTTTTTGATAGAAAACATGCCTATTTTGTAGCAGGAACATTTGCAATTTGAAAGGTAGGAAGGAGGGAAAAATGTGCTGTAAAATCCATCCCGTTTGAAAGGTGGTGATATAAGCTCTACAAAAAGGTAAATTTTAAAATACAGTATGTCCTGCAATGTCATGAGTAGATGCAAACTTCTAATCATTGGCACAAGTACTGCATATGTGATACAAAATAGGAGGAGGAAGACCAGTAAAGGTGTGATGAGTCCTTTCTGCTTATTTCTTTACTTCTCTCCCATTAACCTCTCCAGCTCCTCCCTTGAACATGGTTCTGTAGTGTGACTGTTGGCAATTAGCTTTTTGCTGCCAGTGCTTTCGTGACATTTGTTATATGCACCAGTACTGGGTTCACTCCAAAATGAACTCTCTTACCACTGCATTTGAATGTTTATTGAGTATTATCATCACATACATGCCCAATCCTGTGTGTCCTACCTCCTTGGAGGCTGCAAGAAACATTTTTTTTCTTGAAGTTGGTATAATATATAAAAGATGAGAAATTGGAGTCAACTAAAATATAATCTTAAATTCTGGAGGTCTGTAAATTGAAGATGGAAATCGAATTAGAAGTTTTTCAAGGCCACGATACCATCAAACTCAATAAGATACTAGCCTGTTCCTTGACTTGATGAAAGTCTTTCTAATCTGACTCTTTAAAAGTCTGCATCATTTTTCGCTCAGTGAATTTGAGAGAAGGTTTAAGAGGAGATACAAATATGCCAAGCACTGTGGTACTTTCAGTCTCCGTCAACTATTCTGGCTGTTACCAAAGGGCAATGCAATATTATCTTGAACATAAGCCTGGATGTAGCCTTCTGGAAGTGTAACCCTGGATGTTTTAACCATGTTTTAGCCTATAGTGAAATTAAGAAATAGAACAGTTACATAGTTTCCTGTTATAGCGCCTTTGTTTAATAATTGCTGTTACAGTGGATTAAGGAAGTCAGTTGTGTTCTAGGATTAGCAATTATTCATCACCTTGGAAGAATGTTATCCTTGGTTGATAGTGTATTTAGGATAGTCCATTACTACATCTTTATGAAAAACAGGAGCATTTCATTTTTAGGAGAATGACTTTCTTCTTACAGTCACCTGGTATTTGCATATGGATTTTTTTAGATACATTTAGATATATCTGCTTTCTCACAATAACTGTAGCAACTCCTACAGGCCCATATTGTGAAGCTTTTTCTTTAAGGAAACAGCATTTCATGTTCCAAAGAACTTCTGGTCTAAGAAGGTCCACTGAATAGACACTGGGTGGTTCTCTTCTTCGGTAAGTCAATGAACATCATGGTACATTGTCTTTAATGTTACTTCTGGCATGCAGAATTAAACAAGTCATCCTCTTAGTGGTTGAAATTCATAACTTTACTGCCATTAAGTGTGGATACTACTTTCAGTATCAATTTAATCTTAAATGGAGCACTGGGCTCATAGGCTTACACTGAACCTTTTGCATAAAGGGGAGTTTTAGGGAGTGTGAAGATTTGTTTCAAACAGTGAAATAAGATTTTTTCTTCAGGGCTTTTAATTATGAAAGGTGATGTATGCTTGGCTTGTATAAACTGTTTTTTCTCAATTTTATATTTTTTAAAGAACTTTTGTGGACTTGTGGCTCACTGAATTATATTTTTTCATAATTTCAAGCATGTGCATTTTCAAACCCGTTCATTAATCACTAACTTCATAGCAGTTTTGCCTGTGAATTGAATATACTGAGTGACAGTATCTTGAATATATAGTTAATGTTTTTCCTATTGTAATTCTTCAAATTTCAACAGCCTTAATCTTAGTTTATTTCCTAAAGTACAAATAAATCTTTTCCCCATTTTTATGTGTAGTTAATGGCATAGTACTTTTCTCAATATAAACTGTACTTAGTCTGTTAAATAAACAAAATCCTTAATATGAACAGGTAGACATAGTCTGATATAATGACAGATGGAATTAAGATGACAAATTATCCAGCATAAATGTGGATGACACCATTTTTGCAGAAAACTGAAATATTTGTACCCTACAGCCAGGGAGTGTTCTTCAGTATTCCGTGAGAAATCTCAACTCAGAAAGTAGTTTCTAAGTTTTATGTCACTCCAACTCTTTTTTATGGCATAACTCCTTGGCATAGTAGACAGCATTTCCATTTTTCCTGGTTACTTGAATATCTTTCTAGAAGATTCAAACACAAGTTCTGGGCTCAACTCAAAAGCCACTGGGGTGGCTCACTGAACTGCCTTAAGCAAAAGGTCTGATGATAGTAGTTCCCTTCAGTCATGAAACCTGTCTTCTGTTTTGCACGGAGTAAACACAGACCCTGTTCTCTTGGTATGAGTTATTGTGACATTCAGGGCCTGGACTCACAGAAGTATTAGTTTGACTGGGTTTATGGATCATAAAAGCCAAAGAGTTAATTTGTACCTTTCATCACCTTAATATCATATAATTTGGATGAGTTAGATTTAAATTAATTGGCTCTTTTTAATTGAAAGGCATACAAATAAAGATTTTTTTTTCAGAGTGTGTGTCTAGACTCTCTTCTCAATTTCAGCATTGTCCTCAAGACCATGCTCACAGGGTATGCAGGAACCTGACTACAAATACTAGTTCAGTTGCGAAAGCCCCGTGGGATCGGTGTGTCCAGAAAGCCCAGTGGATTAACACATTGCCAGTCCAGGTCTGCATTGCCTTACTACCTTTAATGTTTCTCTCCCTAAGCAAGCTTCTGAGAGCTTCACTGAAAGCAGGCTAATGCTGCGTGGGCTGCATCAGTCAAGGTCTGCAGAAGAAAAAGCAAAATCATATCTGCACTCCCCAAGCCACTCTCTGCCCTGTTGGAAGTCAGCACAATAAAGCCGGCACTTGGGTGTTCCAGAGATTACCTGGCAGAAAGGTGAAAGACAGAAAAAAGAACAAATGAAGTTAGGATACCTGTACACTGGCTGCAATTCCTTCCAATATCCTCATTCTTTCTATCATTTTCCATAGGGAGAAAATGACTTGGAGGTTAGTGACGTAACATATGGGGCCTCTGAGCCATTATCACTCTCTGGGAAGATTCCAGAGCTCTTTTCTCTTCTCTTCGAAAGTGCAGCATAGTAGCTAGTTAGGATACTAAAACCAGAAGTCAGTCATCCTTGATGGAACAGAAAGCTGCTGCAGAGACTATGAAACAAAAGTAGGCATAGCTGCTGACTGCTGAGATAATTTATCCTGTATATTCAGCTTTTTTCCACCTTTGGAAATGAGAAAATGCTGACATTTAAATTGTTGAAATTAATTAAGTGTTGGAGTAAAGCTGGCAAAGAAATGTGTTCATGCCTTCTTTTTGTCCTGTGGAAAGCTGAAATCTTTCGGGGAAGCCTTTCCTGAGATTCCAGCCCTAGGGAATAAGGTGTTGGCATTTTGTTCATGGCCAAAGGTGGTGAACTGAAAACACAAATAAATAATGTTGTTTAGGAAAACTATGCAGCTGTGATACCCCTGAGACACTGCCTCAGGGAATGTAATCCTTTTTTTGAAAAGTTAAGGAGTACTGCAGTACTTTCAGATCTTTTAAACAAATGCAGTTGACCGTACGATGGTGCAGTACAGGACATCTCAAGGATTTTTGGTTGTGTGCAGTGATTTTAAATATTGGACTTCTTCCTAAAAGTGAAGGAACTGGACTTGGTGACTTTACAGAGGTTAATTGCCTTTCATGGTGGATTGTTAAAATTTGATCTACAAAAACTTTTTTCTTCTAAAAATATATGAAAATTGTCATTATACAAAAAATGGAATAAAAGGAGATGTCTAAATAAATGTAAGAAGGAAGCAGATTAAATAGCCATTGATCTTAGAAGCATCAATATATGCAAGAAAAAGCTAGACAAACCAAAGCAGAAAGTAAATAATGGAGGATTATGGAGGAAAAAAAAGGAACATGATATGAGAATGCAGTAATTTTGTTGTTGTTTTGTATCATCTGAGATAACTTTTCTTTTTCTTTTCTACTGAAAGTACCATATGTTGATAGCATTTTAATAAAGGGATTGTTCCTTTTTCATTTTCATGAAGAAATAGAGTAGGATTTTCTGTGATTAAAAGCAGCTGCCGGAGATCTATGCTTAAGAGATGGGAGCGGGGTGATGCGCCATATGTGATAAGAGCAGCATTCATCAGCAGGAGAACTCAGTAGAAGCTTTAGCTGGTGTAAGACATACCTTCAGTGTGTATACCTGACATGGACTTTGACATCACCACTGTAGGAAATGAATCTTACCCAGTTTTGGGAGTGTGTTGAACCTTACACAGCTGCAATGACAGGTAAGAGTCCAAGTTCTGGTGTAACACTGCCTGTAAGTTGTGTACTTCCATGGGAAAGATTCATGTGAGGTCACTGGAGTGGTAGGGATCTGCTAGCACCTGTCCCCAGCTCTCTCCAAGGGCTGTGCCCCGACTGCACACACGTGGCTAGGGGCAGAAGCTATTAAGAGCCTCATAACACGTGTGTAGCTTTGCTGTGAAGACCTGGCACCTGTCCTTTCTTAAATAAGTAGCAATTTCACAGTTCCTTTGGGGGACTTGGGAGGACAGCTCAGCTGACCCTCTAAAGCAGTAAGCATTCTGCTGGCCTTGAGACCGACCGTGTGGAAGGACCTCAAGTCCACAACCTATTGTGGATGGCCTTTGTGCTGGATACTTGGAAGAAGTGGTTTGTACCTCCTAAGTGATGTGCCCCTCTACCCTAGGCAGGCACCAGCCTGGCTTGTGGGGACAGAAGGATGAGTATGGGAATGGAGTTCTTAATGTCTTAATGTCTTTTGCAAACATATCTAGCTTTATATTAATCCCCAGTTACGATTGATTAGGGCTTGATGTTTTCAACTAAGGGTATTGATTAATATTTGTGGAGCTTATTAGAAGCATGATCATACATCCGCATACGTATCCTATTAAGACGTGCAATATAACTTGCAATGCAATTAGCTGCGGGGCAATGAAGATTAGGCAGCATAGGATCTTTCTTCCAAATTGTAGGCTGCTGTTTATTATTTCTGGGAGTGCAGTTCTCTCTCCTCAGTCTGATTCATTCTGAGTCATACAAAACACGTCCTCATTGAAATGGGGTGCACAGCAGCAAGGGCTGTCATGCTAGTTCTGCACCATTAGGTAATTGTTTGAGTCTTTTCTAGTGGAGATGTCTGTTACACAGCAGTACAAAAAGACTAGGAGAATGTGGGCGTCTGGTAGGAGGATTCAAAGTTAGAGGAAAAATATCTATTAGAAAAACTTCAGCTTGAGCTTGCTTATTAGGAACTCACCAATATTCCCATTTAAAAATATTTGTAGAATGTAATTTGAGATATGGAAATGGTTGTTCATATGCAGAACTAATCCTCTTTATTACAGTGAAAAAGGACCATGAAGATTCATCTGTTTGCAGGTAGATTTGGGGCACAATGTGGTATTGGATCAGTTCTTATGACAGACATTAGTGAAATGGTATTTAAAGTGTGTCTCAGAAATCAGAAAGAGGTCTGTTAGTAGTGTTGGTGATGTTTATGGATTAACTCATCACTTCTACTGATAACAGCACAGCAACTTTTATGCATTGTTTTAATCTTTTAGTTTCATTTCGTAAGAAATTTAATAGGGCATATTCTGATTTACAAACAGGGTTACCCTCCTTGTTATGAAAGGTAGAATTTGAAGCAGATAGTACTACAGTAAATGTATTTTAAATTGATTTTCTCATCTACTGAATAAAATTCCAAAGCTGTTTACTCGGAAATAGGCAGCCGACTCCTCCACTGCTTGGAGAGATATCAGATTAAAGAAAACAGCCACCAAGGACAGCACATCAGAAATGACGTCTGCAGTCACAAAGGGAGGTATTTATGCAGGGATGAGGCACTTCCCTCCCCCATGCTGTGAGCAAGTCAAGACCGATCATTATGGATAGCTGAAAAATCACCTCTTCCCTCATCTTGCTGATGGGAAAAGAAGAAAATGTCTCAATGGTTGATTGGGAGTAAGAAGTAGAGCAAAACAGAATGGTTGACATGAAATATGCTTTATTTTTGAAGTGTTGATTGAAGAACAGTTGATTTGATTTGCTCTGGTAGCAGCAGGGACTTGTATTAGATAGAAACATGAACAGAACTACATCAACAAGAAGAAGGGACTGTTACAGTGTTGGTGCAAAAAAGGCAGAACACAACACTATTAAAGAAAATATTTAAAATAAAAGTAAATAATATTATTGTTTTTCCTTTCTTGCAAGTAGAGTACTATATAAAGATAAAACATGTGAGTCTATTCTTTTACACGTAGTACATCTCTTATTTATTTTAAATCCCTTTTTGCTTTGAGATACCTTCCACGGCTATGAATTATGAGAGTGTCTTTTTTAACTGTGTAGCTTTCGGTAAAATCCATTATCAGTTCTTAGTTTGAATTCAGTTCACATCATCTTCTCATAGGCTATAAAGAGGTTCAATCTGTTCCAGAACAGTAATCACAGTCCATTAAACTCTGTTCCCTGTAGTCTTTGTTCCCAGTTACATGTGATGCTGTAATTGCGTGTGTGTGAGAGGGAGAAAAATCTTTAGGCAGCCTTGCAAAATTGTCATGAAGATTTACCAGGCCAGGCAAAACATATGCTTGCCTGCCCTTTAGAGTGATGATGATTTCCCTGGAAAATTTGAAAGCGTTTCACTTGCCCAATTAAAAAACCAGAAAAGCACCCCCCAGCTACCTCCCCAAACCAACCCCATCCTGGAGGAGCAGATTTTCACAAATCTGTATCTCAAAGAAGTATTCCTATATTAACTCATTAGCATTCTTGATCACCAGATTAATCTGCACGCCATGAAGACAAGCCAGAAAAATACAGCCTTTCATATTAGCTGCAGAGATAATGGAGTTAATGATCTAAAAGGTCGTCTCTGTAGATTGAAGGCCTGATATTTTTCTGCTACATCAAACCTGTTTTGAACAGCTTTAAAGCCATTGATTTCAGCAGGGCAGATCACAAATCTGGTGTAAGATCATAAGTTTATTGACAGATTTAAGTTAAATAATAAATACAGTAATAAAGGATGTTAGATTAAAGCTGCAGCCCTATGTGGTTTTCAATGTGTTTTCAGTGCAGAGGGGTGAAGCGCCTCAAAAACAGATGTCAGCTGAGCTGCCTGTCTGATCATAGTAGTTGAGAGAGCTGCAGAAGTAGTATATTTTTACTGGTTTTCCATGCCCTTTCTACTGTTAACTACGCTATTCTCAGGATAGTGCAGTATGCTGTGGAGAGCTTCAGAGAAGCTAGGGTATTTTGCCTTTTATTTAGCTGTGTAAGATAAATCTGTTCAAATGAAGAATACTGAAAGAATGAGTTTCATCAGAAATGTTGATCTGATTACCATTTTAGCCCCAGCTTATTCATATATTTGACCTGAAATGAGTGAGCGAGTTAGTTTGGTTTCAATGGGCTAGTCCCATAGAGTTCAAATCTTTAATTGTTTTACTGAAATAACACCAATGTGTTCTATAGTTAATAGGCTTAGTCTAATAGTGTCAGAGCTATAATGAGCTCCACATCTTGCATAATATGGCTTGAGGTCTTTGGTCTTTTGTGTAGGCTGACTTTTCCACAACCTGCTGGACAATAAATTCATGCAGTGTTGTTACAACCAGCTTTAACTTCTTGTCTTAATCTGAAAGAGAAAATACTCATGGGTTAGTGGAAAAATAATTGCAAGAAGTTTCAAGAGAGCAAGAACTCTGATGCTGAATGGTAAGGTGCTGGACAAGAGAGCACCCTGGGGCATCCTGTTCCTGCATTAAGCTGCTGGGAGTCATGGAAATGTAGCCTGTTCCTTTCAAGGCACCAGGGAGTCCCTGGAATTGGTGGTGGATTCCGCCTTGAGGAGTATCGGCTATTACAGAATGGAAAGGAGCTCTAAAGATAATATATGGGGAATTGCCATAGGTATTCCTCTTTTTATAAAAACAAGCACAATCAAACTGCAATATCTACCTATTCTTTTCTTCCCAAAATAAATGCTTTTCTGGTGTTTTCTAAAAAGAATGAATACCTGCCAGCAAGCTATTATTCCTGAGGAACCATACAGGAACATGCAGTGTATATACATGGAGGAAAGACAGAAGTTTGGTGAAGAAATAGATTTCAATTTTCAGTATTAAATTCTTTATAAAAAAAGAAAAAAGCCTGTTTTATGAAAATATTTTGACAGTGTCCTTTTAAAGTAAGCTTTGATTTCAAGGCATTTAATTTTCAGCATGGTTTGACTGTGAAACAGACATAGTAATTATCTGCCCTATTCTTCCTTTTTTGTATAACAAATTAATTTAATTAGAAATTGGATAGCAACGTGAAACCAACTATACTTGGTGTGTATTTGGGTGAAATGGAAAGGACCGAGAGTGAAAAAAGCATGTATTACACAGTAGACAGGTGTACTATGTACTGGAGGCTTCATTTATTGGTGCTGGGGTAGTAGTTTAAGAAAGACAAGGGAGATGTCGGTTTATATACTGTTAGAAAATATGATTCAGATAGATGATCTGAACCTGTATATTAGAGTAATGAATAGGGGATTGGACATGGTCAGTGATCAAACGATCAGCTTAAAGGGCTATTGTGAGCCATCTTAGCATGGTCTTAGCCTACTATAGATGTGAAATATTTCATATTATTTTCTTGTACAATTAATGAGGTTCAGTCCTAGGCAAAGAGAAAATTCCACTAAATATACATGTTACGTGGATCAGCCATTTTGTCTGTGGAAATGTATAATATACTTAATATAAAGTAGCATCCATATATATACTATATGTAAAAAAACACTGGCAACTGAAGGTTAAAGTTGATTTTTATGTAATTTCCATTGAGATGAGCTTCTGATTTTATTTTAGTTTGCATATAAGCCTTCAATAACTATATATGTATTAAATTTTAAGGTTTGTAGTTTGTAGTTTCGGAGAAAAACTGAGGAACAATGCATAGGTATGCATTGAATGTGCAAGATGCTGCTGTCTGAAATTTAACATAAGAAGTATTCCTTTGTCAAATTGCAAGAGAGCCTTCATAACATGTGTAGTTCCAGAAATACCAGCACAAATACAAAGTTTACGCTCCTATTTATTCCTGTCCTAGAGGTAAATCACGGAATCATAGAATGGCTTGGGTTGGAAGGGACCTTACAGATCATCTAGTTCCAACCCCCCTGCCATGGGCAGGGACACCTCCCACTAGACCAGGTTGCTCAAAGCCCCATCCAGCCTGGCCTTGAACACTTCCAGGGATGGGGCATCCACAGCTTCTCTGGGAAACCTGTTCCAGTGTCGCACCACTCTCAGAGTAAAGAATTTCTCCCTAGTATCTAATCTAAATCTACCCTCCTTTAGTTTAAAACTGTTACCCCTTGTCCTATCAGTACACTCCCTGATCAAGAGTCCCTCCCCACCTTTCCTGTAGGCCCCCTGCTATAAGGTCTCCCTGGAGCCTTCTCTTCTCCAGGCTGAACAACCCCAACTCTCTCAGCCTGTCCTCACAGGGGAGGTGCTCCAGCCCTCTGATCATTTTGGTGGCCTTCTTCTGGACCTGTTCCAACAGCTCCATGTCCTTCTTATGTTGGGGGCCCCAGGGCTGGATGCAGTACCCCAGGTGGGGTCTCATGCGAGCAGAGTAGAGGGTCAGAATCACCTCCGTCGACCTGCTGGCCACACTTCTGATGCAGCCCAGGATGTGGTTGGCTTTCTGGGCTGCAAGTACACATTGCCGGCTCATGTTGAGCTTCTCATCCACCAACACCCCCAAGTCCTTCTCCTCAGGGCTGCTCTCAAGCCATTCTCCACCCAGCCTGTCTTTGTGCTTGGGATTGCCCCGACCCACATACAGACCCTTGCACTTGCCCTTGTTGAACTTCATGAGGTTTGCATGGGCCCACCTTTCAAGCCTGTCCAGGTCCCTCTAGATGCCATCCTTTCCCTCCAGTGTGTCAACTGCACCACACAGCCTGGTGTTGGCAGACTTGCTGAAGGTGCACTCAATCCCACTGTCCATGTCACCAACAAAGGTGTTAAACAACACCGGTTCCATTATCAGCCCTTGAGGAATGCCGCTTATCACTGCTCACCATTTGGACATCGAGCCAATAACACTGGCATAACACTTGGACATCAAGCCATAATACTGACATCTTAGGGATCAAAGCTCCTTTTTAAAAAATACTTTCATTTTATGCTTTAATACACATAAAGCCTAACAAAAATGCACAATTTGAGAGGAAAATAGCTTTAAAGGATTATTAATGTTGAAAGGTAAATCTCTGAAAAGCACCTCAATTAGAATTTATTATTTATATAGTATGTATGTACCAATACTATAGCTGTAGTACAATAAAATCTTGAATTGTAAGTCCTGTTTCTTAAAACACTTCAATATAGCAGCATAGCATTTTATTCAATCAACCAAATTACACAGATGTATCAGCTTGTAATACTGTGTGCCATTTTATTTGCGCCAAGTAAACTGACTGTCGTAGGCACACAATAGAATGTTCCATGTATGGAGAACAGAGTCTGGCTCCTACAATAATATTCCCATTTGTTCAGGGTTTTCAATATAGTATTTGGTAGTGGTACTGTTACCTTTTCTAAAATTGTTCGCTGTTTCCTATGTTGCTTATAATTGCCCCAGATTTTGATTTTTTGGTCTAGAAGCTTTTTATAGCTTGTTTACTTCAATATTATATTTGTTTTCAGCCATTCTTAGGAATAAGATAGCAAAAAAGTGCCTTTCCACATTGCTTAACGTAAGGGTAAATAAAAGTTCTTTAATCTGCCATTCCTATGGCTTTTGAGAGGGTATTCAAATTCTCCGTAAGAGCAGCCTTTCAGTCAAAGATACACTTATTTTGTTCTTATAACATTCAGTTTATATAAATCCACAAAGGATTCTAATTTGCATATGCACAGGTCTTTTAGTATTACTCAACACAAATTGCAAATCCTGGTCTGTCAGGGCATGCTTCAGTTTCACATAGCTTCTAGTGCTGACACGGCCATGCATGACATATTCAGGCAGAGCAATTATGTCTGCTGCAGTCTCTCAGTGATGCTCTCGCCTGCTCTGCAGCAGGTTGAGGCTGGGCATTGGAACCGGTGTTCCTCACCTCTTCCTTACCTAGGTGTTGGCATCTGCACCATATAGAGCAGTCAGTCTGACAGGTTCCTAAGGAGCGAGGAGCCAAGGGCAATAACATGGATGGCAGGGCACTCGCTTGCCAGCCGAGGCCCTGTCCCACTGCCCCCAGTGAGGTGAGCAGGGAAGGCCAGAAGATGATAGCCAATTTCAACCAAGAGTCCAGGTCACCATGCAAGTGAATGGCGACAAGGCAGATCCAATGTCAAGCTGGTAAGTCAACCTGCAGGTCATGGTCTGCACCAATGTAGAGAGAGAGGATGGAAAGAATTAGATTTAATTAATTACAGAGACCGAGGGCAAGGACTAAGGGCAACTAGAAATGACATTGCACTCCGGGACTTGAGTGAGGTTGAAAAAAGTCTGCCTGGATGAGAAGACTTGGACTGTGAGGAGGACCCTGGGTACCAGAGGCATTAAACAAAGAGAATAAGAGCCAGACTGGGTCAAGGGCAAGGACTTATTGAAGGGAATAATGCAAAAGGTCCAAATTTAGAGGAATTGGTTGAAAAATATACATCCATTGAAGAAAATTTGTCTCTGTCTTGTGAAATGGTAGTGAAAAATTCAATTCCTGTGTTCAAATATGGAGATATTTGTGGAACACACTGAGATACTTAGGAGAACGACTGCCTGTCTGAGGTTACTCTGTTTAAGTGGCATAGGTATGACTCACAGAGGTGTTACTAAAATAGTTTATGCAGGATTTTGGATTTTCAGTTTTCTTCCATTAAAATAAGTTTGTGTATGTATTTTCTTTATTAAAATCTCACAAAGATACAAAAGATGAGATTGCAACTCTCCCACCCCCTAAGAAAAACCTGAAAACAATATGACCTCCACTTTGCAGATAATCCGTACCACAGTCTTTAATACCAGACTCATGTTCTGTTTTTTCCAGATAATTGTTGAAATTGTGCTGTAGACAGAGACCTAGGGTTTGTAGGATTCTGCCTCATTTATTGCACGAATTGGAAACTTCACAATGAATGCAGAGGGGGACTGTAGTAAGGGGGTGGAGTATCATGAAAATAAGCTTTACAAAGTTTAGATCGGTTGCATGAACATAGGCATTTGTGGTAGTGTAAACTTGCACTACTTGCACTGTAGATCCTGTGTCATATGGCAGCCTTGTGCAGGCAGCTCATGTTTTCTATAGAATAGCACTAGACATCTATATTTAGGCACTTGAATTGAGACCTTAATTTGTACAAAACACTTAGATATTAAAGTAATGACTATACTGAAAAAAAATCAACAGATAATACTGATCTGGACGTCAGAGAAATGTTGGAGTGGAATGCTGTAGATTAGATTTAGGGTCGTGCACTGAACAACGTAGAGAAAACCAAATAGATGATTACTAAATAAGTATAATCCATTTGGTGTGGAATGGGGTAGGCACTGTGTATAAGAAACAGGAGAATAGGAATGTAATTGATTATTTTCATACAAATGCTCAGATCAAGTTTGCATAGGCACCATAGACCTCAATTTTTGGTCCTTTGCTTTAGAGGCTTTTACTCTTTCAACAGTTTTCATGTGGAAGCATGTGACAGAAATTAGTGAGAAAATTTTGATTTTTCTCTATTCACAATGAAATCCACAACGGAGTTAAGTACTTCACTTCTGGTGTGACAGAAAGTGATGCTGCTGGCTGAAGTCTGTGCAGTGAAAAAACCCCTCTAAATATAGCCTTCAAAAGAGTACCTATCTAAATGTCTCAATCTGCATTGCAAACCCTCTGATAATTGCTGTAAGGAGAAAGCAATGAAAACCATACAAATAACAACATAGAGCCATTTAAGATTAGGAAATATTGCACGTGTATACTAGTTGAACTATGCTGTACTTGTCAAGAAATGCCATCAAATACATATACAAGGGTTAAAGTTTCACATTACAAATCCTGACCCAGGTAGTCAGCCTTCCTGTTTGCGTTCTGAGCACCTGTGAAAGGTGCCTTTTCGTGATACTTATTCTCTCTGTCTCAACTCTCAGGCTGCCCAAGTCCCCATTTACCTTGTGGTCCATCTAAAGATATAATGGGCCATTCCAAGTTGCGTCCAGCTGTGACAGCCACTGTGGATCTGCTGTTGACAGCTAAAAAATACTTTGGTACTGAGGGACATGAACTTTCCAGCCATATACTTTTGACAGCCAGACTGTCAAATGCCCTCTTATGTTCCCCTACATTGAAGGAAATTCTGTAACAAAAATCATGCCAACTTTACAGCAAGTAAGGTTTGCTACTTAAGCATTCAGGATGATCTTTGGTTCTCTGATGGTGTAATACCCAAAGTCTGATCCATAAAATGTGTCAGAAGCAACAGTTTTGTTTTTCATTGGCAATATGCCACCATTATTTTGGAATTGTAAAGATAAACATGATTTGGTATAAATTGCAAACAAAGTGTTGAGCCTCCAATCTTTCCTTTCTTTCTCCCTCTGTTTCCCCCCCTGCCTCATTTCTCACTTATTTTTGGTTGGAAATCAAAAGAAGGGACCAGAATGCTAAAAGCTTTTCTCCCAGCAGTGTGTGTGTATACTTGTATGTGTTATGAAAGCCTGCGCTGATTGCAGCAGCAGGAGCCAGCTTCAGGGAACAAAAGCTGTTTTCTCTCCCTGCCATTTCCTGTCCAGAAATTAATCTTGCATGCCCGTGTGTGCATGCATACACGCACACACACACACATGCACGCACCTGGAAACAGAATGGGGGCTGGAATTCACTTCATCAATGTGTTCCCCATAGCTCTGTGTGAGCTAATCTCAATTGTAATATATAATCTTTTTTGCTCTTGCAACTTTTATTTTTAATACACTGTTGATTTTGCGTTTCAGTAAACCTAAAAAATATTTTTTGACAAAGAACATCATTTATTCTAATACCGCATATCATTCGTCCTGTCCAGAAAGAAGCAGCTGCATATGCTATTTCTTTTTCAATAAAAGGTGCACTAGATGGGGTTTTCTGTTTGACAGCCCGGAATGAGAAATTTGAAATAGAAGTGCCAGGAGTCAGCTCATCAGTTACCAGGGGAAAACTGGGGAAGGACATCAAAATGAGACTTTAGAGATGTGAATTATATCACTTGTGGTAGTGTCCAAATAAAGTGAAAATGTCAAAAATTCTTTCTTAAAAGGTTGTGTATAAAAAATTGCAGGTGTGCCAATTATGCTGTGAACCTACAGCCATGCTGACATTTTTAACTACTTTAAACCTGTGCTTCTTAAAATAATACAATGGTGGAAAATGTTATGTTAGTAGAAGACATCAACATTTATGGACATTTAGATGAAGAACTGAATGCCCATTTCACAGGTGTGTAAATTCAATATGCTTTTTTGTTTGTAGTCTTATTCTATACTTGGGGTGGAAGGCTAAATTTTCAACCAGTAATGGAGAAAAATACTTAGAAGATTCTTCCTTTGTAGGTACAGAATTGGTTAAAATACAAAAGTGACAGGAAGGATTTGAGAAAAATAGACAGTAGTAACTGAAGGACATTGTCATCCAAATTCTGGGCTGGATATTAGTATATTGGTTTCATTTTTGCTTCTCAGTACTAACATATGCAAACCTTTTATGTAAATCTTATTCAGCATTTCTGCTTCCATAAAGACATTCAAGTGATATTTCTTAAATCACTGAAATATAACAGTGTGTACTTACGGGTTTCTTTCATGACTGCAACTCTGACATTCCTGTTGTGGTAGAAGAGCTAAAAAGGAAAAAGAAGCTGCAGATACACCAGAAGATTCTTCTTGCTTTTAATGAAAGAAGAAAAGGTCTGGTGAAATTGCAGTATCCAAGGTGTTACTGCTTTCAGCCTTTCATGGGATATTACTGGTTTTTGAAATCCATCCAAAACCTGATTTTTACTGTGTGAAATACATGTACAGTCCTGTCATGCAACTGTCTTTCTTTTTCTAATGGAAGGGAAGTGGTAACAGAATGTTAACTAAAGAAAACTCTAATATTAGCGCTGAGAAATGAAGTTTTGAAATAAGTTTGTGTAGGAATTAATTTGTTAGTTTCCACTTGATTCTTGGATAGTGGTCAGCTGCTCTTCAGTCAAATCAATGCCGCAACCCAGTGTCTAATACCTTTCTTGTAAACAGTGGTTGGAAGCAGCATTTCTTCTTGAGGCTTAGTTGTCTTCTCAAAATTGGCTTTGTCAGCTTCTGTGACGTATGAAGACAACTAAGTGATGATTGCTTGGCTGAAGCATTTAAATGAATTGTAAAATGAATCTTTAGGAAGGTTTTTGTTTATTTTCTAGCATCTAGCATGCTCACATATGTGACCAGTCTTCCATCTGATAATAATTTGAATGCATGAATGGGAAAAATTTAAAGAAGAACATGTTGAGGTTCTGCACTTGCAAAAGCACATCTCATGCTGTGTGTATCAAGTTAATCTCTGCCTCCCCTTTTATCACCTGCCTTAAATGGAAATTTGCAAAAAATGATAATAATGCAAATTACTTGTATCACTAACTTTGGAAAGAATTTGAACAAATTTTTATATCATGCTGGGGACGGTTTAGCTTAAACATATGCTTAAAGGACCCCAGACTTTGCTGAATAGGTATCAGACTTATTCATATACTTAAAGATGTTCCTTGACTGGAATATTTGTTAGATTTTTGTCACATTTGCCTTTTTTTACAGCTTGTTTATTTAGTTTTGACTTGTGTTTAAAGTAAAGCAGTTCGGGTTAAAAGTCCTTGACGGTGTGGTTCTCTAGTTAGTATGTTGGGTGATAACTGGGAAATTTTGAAATGACTTGTGAAAGGCTGTATGAAACTTTAGGAATGAAGAGAAAATAAATAATACCATCTGATACTAGAAATATGGGAGTATGGACATAACTGGAGAGTTACCAGATTGGGAGTGGGATGAAGTTATGATTGTGATTATAACTGTAGCAGAAAAAATCTTGTGTAAGTATAATTTTCTCTGTGTTTGGGAGCATGTGTTCCTCAAGAGGGATGGAGCAATTTCTTTTTGCAATGATCTTTTCCATGAATGTGCCCTGTTTGGGCCAGCAATATTCAGGCCAGTGAAATAATGGGAACTCATCTCTGCATGCAGAAAGTCATTGGACACTCTTATTTAGTAAGTCGTCTCTGCCTCAAATAGTCAGTGAAGATAATTGAGCATATTGGAAACGTGCAATAATTTAACTTAAATATTACATTGGTATTCAGTAATGTAGCTCTAAAAGTGACATTTTAATGAGTATTTTTGACTCTATGCTGAAGAGTTTTTCCAGGTTTATATTTTTTCACTGCAGGTTGGATTTAGAAATGTCTGGCTCAAAACTTTTTAGTGACATACCTGGAATGCAGTTTTGCCATCCAGACAGTAGAAGACTGAAACCAAATTAGGATTCAACTGTTGCTGGTACATTTAATGAAAGAGAAGTGTCAGATCTGGGCTGCAGATCTAAGAAGGAGTCCTGGACAGTCAAGCTTGCTATTCCTCAAGTGAAAGGAAGATATTTATGTCTACTGGGAGGGATCGTTTTTCTTCTCATGTTTCCCCTAGTAGTAGTTGCTGATTCATCTCTCAGTGGTGGCAGCGGCAGTAAAGATTTTTTAGGGCTCTGATAGAGGTAAAGTAGTAGACTATGACAATTTTACTGCCTCTTCTGGACTTGTCAATTCCAAACTTTGTTTATGACTAGCACGAGTCCTGCCTTTCAGTCTAGCATCTTATTTGGTCTTTTTAGTTTTGATAGTATATATGTTTTGAATGGCTTTTATCTCATTTTTAACAAAACCAGTTGTTGCGGGTTGTGCAATATATATGGGGACACATGCAAAATGCGTCTTATTTGGAAAGTGCCATTACCTGTTCAGCTAATCTTTTTGAGACTATAGCACTCAGAGGACTAATTATGACCTGAGGCTCCCTTTAAAGAAAAAGTAATATGTGCAGGGCCAAAAAATATCCATGTAATGATGTGCCTAATAGCCAAAAGAAATTGTATTTGTGAAAGTACTTCTATTGTCATCCAGTCGTCTGCTGGTATCTGGTCCTACTTCTGACCTGCTGGAACATGTCTCTCATTAATGTTATGGACATCAGTTTTCCAATTCCCAGGATTCTTCTTTATGCCTCCTGTTAAAGTGCACTAGTAATAGTCTCAAAATTTGAAATATTCAGAAGGAGTATGGCTTCCCCTGGAAATGGGATTATTACAATATCTTACTGACAAGGACCAAAGTATTTACCTCCTGCATAATTAAATTTCTCATTTTTTTTTTCCTTTGGGAAGTTCTTGCTGTCTTGCAGAGTAACAGGGAAAAGAACATCACTGTAAATTATATTACTTCTTTGAAGTTAAGAAAATGTACCAGTCATATTGTTTTACTATCCTTGTGCTGAGTCATGAGAGAAGATTCATCTAGAAGACAAGAAACCTCCTTTAGTTTATATTGGTGGGTACTACTTGCTCTTCCCATCATATAACTCATACTGGTGACTAACTTATCTGTTTATATCAAGCTTTGTGTTACATACCAATTGCACTTGGTTTGCTTGACATATTGTGGTTTTAATGGGTCCACATTTTTTTTTTTGTTTGCTTCTCCTGACGTCTTCTCCTGATTTATTTTTTTCATTACATATTTAGTCCAGAGTAAAAGTTTGGCTGCATTTTTTCTGCTAGCTCTTCCATTCTAACCTCAATGATAATAAAATATGTTTAGGATCTAATTTTTCTGGATCACTATGAAAACATAGGTGCTTACCAGTTGGGGGTAGATGCTAAATACTGGCAAATATGCTGAAAACCCCCCACAAACCTGTTGTCAAGTTTATGAGGAAAAAATCCACGTGCCATGGTTTTCCAGTTCTGCTAGTAGTACATAACTCTCCTGTCTGTGACGTGTCCCACTTCACAATGCCTAGATGTAATTTTTATTCCAGTTTATAAACAGTATCACAGTTTGTATTTTGTTTTCCTTTTTACCAAGAAAGTGTTTTGTTTGCTTGACTTTTCATGTTAATTGTTTTAATTTTAAGTGTGGTTTTATAGTACGTAGAGTAAAACCAAGTTAAACTGAGTCAATCCGAGGCCCAGGCCTTCACGGGGAAAGAAACTGAGAAACCAAGAAACCACATTTTTAAATTCTGAGGCTGCCACTTCCCTTGGAGGAAAGAAAGCAGCAAACCAAATTCCTCCTTCCTGTCATTTAGCTGAAGTAAATGGAGTTCTGCCACAAAATAATTTGGATCAACCTGTCACAAAGGTCACATGACTTCCCCCCACCCTCCTAAGTTCAAAAATGTGCATATGTAATGGGAATGATGAAGCATTGAAGAAAATAAGCTTTTAATTTAGTCTATATAAATATTGAAAATTTAAGGTAAAGCAGTAACAATACACTACCTCCTCCATCATGTTTTTCTAATTATTATGTGTTCATGAAAGGTCTACAGGAAACTTGACTTTGATAAAAAAGATGGATTTCTTCAACGTTTATGTTTTTGGAGTATTCTTTGGAGAGAATTATTTCCGTAGGGTGCATTTGAAGATGATGCACTGTGTTCTGTACCTGGCATTCCAGCATCCTGACCTGTGTCTGAATATCCTGTTATCATGTAATGGCAGAAGTCCTGATTCCCAGCTCACAAGACAGTATATGGTCCAGTTTTCTTCCAGCCAATCCTTTTATGCAGGCCTCTTTTCATCTCTTCCCATCTCCGGGAGGGAAGGGAATGGGACAGGAAGAATCTGATAGGTGATGCATGCCTGAATCTTGCCCCACCGTCGTTTGAGGTGGAAAAGTTCTACAAGTAGACCAGCAGCATTCAGGAATGCTCACGTGTCCCGTACCTTAGGTATAGCCTACCATGCAATAAAAAATAATGCTTTTGCATTATTCCTTGTCCCATACAGTATGTGCTTGCTATTTCAGTTTTTGTTACCATAGCTCCGTATTTTATTGTTCATTATTTTGAGAGTACTATCATTTTGCATGCTGATGAGCACATGAGTAATATACCATTATTAGATTGGCTGGAGAAATGTTTTGTGCTTTAAAAAGTGCCAGTCCTTGCATTTAATTTCTATAAACAAAGAAGCATATGCCTTGCAAAGAGACATTTTACAGCCTTGTGCCTGTGTATCATGCTGCGTTTTAGATGACTGGCTTATCTTTAAAAAGTGTGATGTTAATAAAGCTGGAGAAGTGAAGAGGTATATCAGGTAATGCAGGAGTACTCATAAAAGGACTAATGTGCAGCTAGTAGAAAAACTATATATCATTAACTGGTTGTATGGAATGTTGTGGGTTTTTTCCCCATTGATTCCATTCTTACCATTTACATTCCAGCCCTGCAAGTAATTTGTAAAACTGTTGTAAAAGCAAAATTTAATCCCAGGAGATCTTCTGTAGGCCTAGTTTTATGCTTCCAGTTCTGATGGTTTAGTAAACCTGTCTGGAATCTGGCTTGGATGCAGGAGGAAATGAAGGCCACCTGAAGAAAGGCACAGGTCTTTAGAGAGGAAATGGTCCAGAGACCTGATTATGCATTCCATATGAACTGGAGGAAAACCAGTACATATTACCGAAATCAAACTAGGGTAATGTTTATGAGGTTTAGTGTTTGTATCAGTCTTATAAATAAATCTCAACACTCCCCTAGTATGCATGACTGTGAGAGGGTCAATGCAATTTCCACTCAGAAAATTGGTTTTGTTAAAATGTAACTGCTACTATTTTTACTGGGCTTTCTCTGATTTTTAATTTTTTTTCCAGGTCCTCAATATAGTAAAAATCTTTCAAGTTTTTGAGAGTTTAACATTTTAGTGGGGTTTATACTAAGACTGTATTTGCTTAGTACTGAAAGTTGATTTTTGTAGCCCATCAAACTATTAGGCATCGCTGCCATGATACTAAAAACCCCAGCTGTTGGGAAGCTGACATATTAAAACATTATTTGTGCCTATTATTTACATATAATCTTCCTGTGAAAATATGAGGTTTTAAGTATATAATCTGTTCCTTTCTCTGCATATGTGGTGTCCCTCACTCTTAGATGAAGCCAGTCACACAGCCTGACTTCCAGTTCTACTTCTGCAGTGTTCTTCTGGGTTCTGAGCTCTGCAGAACAAGCCAGAGAAGGGAAATGAAAGAGAAATTAGTTCTATAAAATCAATGAATTCTTCCAATTTTCTAAAGGTTTCCCACAAGCTACCATGCCAGCTAGTGTTTACCGCTTTTTAGGATCCTGTTTGGCATGATCAACCGTGGCACAGAGTGCAAGTTGTTCCTAAGGACAATGGCAGTCTGAGTGACTAGGTGATGACAGGCAGTGCTACCACAGGGAGGAAGATATACTAATAAGCAGTTAAAAAAGCTTAAAAAAAATGTGCTGCATTTAAATGTTCTTGCTTTGGGTGGGAAATTTACCTTTTTGTGAAGGTATTTCTCTCGAAATACAAACATCATGGCCAATAAAGGTGAACAAATTTGCATGTTTTTTATATCGCATAAATTAATGAATAAACCCAAGTGAAACCCAGGTTTTTGAGAGGCATCTTTAAGTATTTCTTAAAGCATCTGGCCTCCCTCAGACAAATGCATTTTATCAAAATAGTTATTGCAGAGGGGAGCAAGTAAATATTCCATTTCAGCAAGTAATTTTCCTTTTGTCAATTCCATTTCTGCTACCCAATACGTTTGGTCTTCATGTCTGTTGTTAACCATTCTGATTTTGTGTCTGTCATTGCTGGCTTTGTGTCTTTTCTCTTTCTGTGTCACGTATCCTTCTGTATGTTCCCATTGTTCATCTGAGCTTTGTGGTTTCACTTTAGTAAAATATGCAAATATCAGTTCCACGGAAGCTTAAAATGAAGTTGCTGCTTATAACCAGGTTTCTGTATTACCGTCTGATGATAATTGCCTTTCTAGTTCTTTCCTTTTTGTCTAATGAATTGTATATTTGTGGATAGCAGCTTCCTCAAGAACTGACAAACTCATTTATCTTCTTTTCTATGAATACAGTGGGTGATGTTTTGTTAGAAGAGGGTATAAATCTTCAAAGGATTTTAAAAAATTTCTTGTAAATGTACCAAGTTATTTTTATTGTCTGTTTATCAGGAAGAGACTTTACAAGATGAAATGTTCTGAGGAGGACAATGAGTGAAATCTCCCTGTGTGATGGATGACTAACATCCCAAAAGTAGCCCTCATTAATTGGTAGGCTTTTAACTTACAACCATAAGAAGACAATATGTGATTTAGAGTCCTACAGGGAAGGATTTTACGTATCTTGGTTTTACAAGGGAAGAGCACCTCTCTCATGCTTTAGGAAGCTAACAAAGAGACAGACAGCATGTTCACAATATGGGTCACTGCAGTGGCAAGGAAATGCTCACAAGTCAGTTGCAGCCTACGCTATTGTGGCCTTTCAAACCTCATATGAAACCTTGTAGTAAAGTCACTGGTTTGAGAAATGAGTTGATCTTTAGAGCATCATACAAACCAAAAGTACAAGAATAGAATTTAGGGAGAAAAAACCCAGCAGTGCTCTTTTATCTATTTATGACATCAGAAGAAATCAGTATATGGACAAAAACATAAAAATTTTCATAGAATTATATTACTGCCTCTTCCCTGTGGGAACAGGGATATCACTTTAGTGAATTATTTAAAGACTTGTCTGGGCTACTACCTCTTGCCCAGCAGCAGACTGAGCAAGGAACATCAGATAGAAAATTCCTTCAGTAGGAGGATTTTAGGGGCCTACCCATACTACTTGAGATCACCGTAAGAATTGAAGTAAGCGCTGTAAAAGACTAATTTCAGAAAAAAACCCCACCCAGCACCTGATCCTGGAACACTAGGTGGCAGTCACTGGGCCAATGATATTGACTTCTTCCACCTTCTGATGTTTGCGTTTTATTTGTGTAAAAAATACTATCTTGTTCTTTAGAAAAAATATTTTAATTTGAAACACATCAGTTTTGAGACTGAGTAAGATTAAAGCCGTGGACAAGGGAATGTGAGATGTGTGTGTTTAACACTTAAAAGTCAACGTCTTGTGGTGCCTATTTTTTGGTGTACTGTATAGAATTCTTGTCATATTCAAATTCTGTGACATTACACCATTGGCTTTTTGCTCACAACTGTTTACTCCTGAATAGCAGCAAGAGCCTAGAAGACATGGTGCAAACTGTGGCTGAGCACTTTCTGAAGAGGGAAAGCTGGTTTTCAAACCCTTTAATCAACAACATTTATTGCTTCTTCAAAAAGGCACTATATTGATATTAACACATTTCATAACAACTGATAAAGCTGCTAGACTGCCTTTTGGAAAAGGTGGTAAGAAGTGATAAAAAGCAGTGATAAGCCGAATTCAGCATCAAGTGGTTTTCAAAGATGCACACCGAATATTAACACATGCATAATAACCTCGGTATTGTGGAGCCACCTAGGACAACAGAGTGGTCTACATATCCATAGTCTATATAATTATTAGACTTATCAGCAACCTTCAGTATTATTGACTATTGAGTACTACTATCCGAATATTTACTAAAAGTACAACCCACATACGCTGTGATATCAAAATAAACATGCTTGTCCCTAATCTTTAGCATTGATGTCAACTGGCTTGGAGTGACCTGTGTCCATGCTATTGACTTTTCTTACCTGCCAAACCAGATTAATCACATCCAAACTACCTACTAGGAAAAGTGTCTAGCCTGTGCTAGTTCACAAACCTGTTGTTGTTTGCGAAAGTACTAGCTGTCACAGGTTCAGGCACCATTCTAACAACCAAAAGGAACAGATGGTCAAATTCCAGCTCCCAGGAGCATTGCCTAGTACTGTTTAATTGACTTACATACATACCTGCTCATTCTATTCAGACTTGAAACATGTCTGGCTTTGACTTTGCTGTTAAAGTGTCAGAGAGACAGAGTTAACTCAGATTATTTAGTCTGTAAATGAGCAACTTCTAGTCTTATCTTCCCATTCTGAATGTTACAAGAGCTATTGCTGCTTGGTGTTTGGCTTATGTTGGATTAGATGTCTTATGGCAGCAGATATTTTTGAAAACTATTCAGAATTATTATCTCATTCAGAATTGAAGCTGCAGAAGGATTTTTCAGTACCGTTTTGTGACTAGTTCAGAAATGTAGGACTGAAAGCTTTTGCTGGAAAGGGTTGGTTATGATCGGTTTGCTGATGAACTTCAGAAGAAAAGCCCAAATAGATTGAGCATTAAAAGATCGTGCCTTTTCCCATGGCTTTCCTTTCAAATAAGACTTCTGCTTTTCTTGACCCAGGAATGCTGCACAATGGCAGACTAGCTTTTTTTCCCCACAAAGATGGTGTTCAGAAACTTAGAAAAGAAAAGCAGGGAAATCACTTTTTGTGATCTTTTGTGGTATTTTTTTCTCCAGTTCACCACCTGGGCTAATAACTGAGAACAGGAGAGTGACTCTGCAACAGCTGCTACTGATGCACACCACTAGCTCATCTCTAATTAGAATAAAAGACTTTCTCAGCAGCAGTAAATCTGCAATAACTTAAAAAATAATAATGAGAGCACAGAAGGAACAAATTTCCTGCTGTGTGCTCTTGCTCGTCTTTTTTTTTTTGAGGTTCTTTGTACACCTTCTGAATTCTTCCACTGTTTAAATAAATGCTTGAAAAAATTATTCTGCTGGTCATTTCATAGCAACAGCTGTTACCCAGATGTTTTCTATTGGGCTTGCATCTCTGCCTCACTATGAGTTAGCACTATGCTTCTGCAAATCTAAGAAATTTAATTTTATGCAATTCATCTGTAAGAAAAAACTCAGGTACAATGTTTTTTATTTTAAAGGTATTTTGGTACTTAAGAGAAAGTAATTCTGTTACTGCATTTGAATTGGCAACTTACTGGTGGCAGAAAAACAAGCACACTAGCCATTTTTTTATCATAATGGAGCTGTTACATGTCTTGGCTGAACTAACCCTCAGAAGAGTTTACTTAGATGCTCCTAATCACAACCTAACTAGCAAAAAATGCAAACGCAAATGCCTAGGTTTAAGAAAACTTTTGGGCTCCTCTCTCTGTTGTGTGTATTTCTGCAGAGGAACATAATTTTGGCTTCTTCAAGGTAGCCAGACTTGTCTGTACAACTGCTTAATCTTGCAAAGGATACAATAGTTGACCATAAGTTGTGGTGAGGAGGCATTCCAGGGCATGGACTGTGTCCCACTTTGTGACTGTGTCACATGCATATGTCATATGCATATTGTATGTACTTAATGACTGTAACAAGGAGCTGACCATGAAGCACTGCCATTAATGAGAAGGAGGGAAAATACCTTTGCGGTATGTGAAAGCTGTTAATGATTTATTTACTTTTTTAATTTTTGAGGTAGAAGTAAATCACAAAAATCATAGAAAAACTTTGGGAGCTGTGAAAGGATTTTTTGTGCATGATGAACTGTTGGTTTCTGTTATCTTGTAAGTCAGTCATTTTAACTCGTCTTCTGCACCCTGTGGTCAATGGTTACTCTCTCATCCTTAATCACTTATTAGCATCTTTTCCTTTGAACATGCAGCCACTGTTGATTCCACTGCCTTTCCTTTATGTTCTCTCTCTCCCTGTGTTCTAGCCCTATTCTTTGTAAGAAAAAATGCACCATCATTTAATATCATTCACTTCCCTTGACTTGTAAAGGGCTCAAGCAAAATTTTGAGAAGGATCATTATTAAAATGACTGTAGATGACTAACTTGATTAAAAACTTGCAAGTAAGCCAGGTATTTCTGAGACCTACTTTTAGTGATTAACCCTCCGTAGACTATTTTTAATTTTTCAGTTTGATAAATGAATCATGGAGTATATACAATTGTATATGTAGATGATGCATTCTGCCAGTTCCAGAAATACGTCATCACTAGCAAATAGGTAAAACTAAATAATTAGCTATTAACATTTAATTCAGAAGCCCAGCGTGAAGTAGTGCTTCCTTATATAGTTGAACATTCTCCCCCCCAAGTGCCCCCTCAGATCCTCAGTTTGGTCTGTTGGTCCCAGAAGAGCTGTTTGTTAGTTTTCCCAACATTCATGATAAATAGATTTAAATAGCTTTCAGGGTATATTATTTGAAATAGAATATGGGTGCAAGAAGATACCTACTCCCTATGCACGACCTGAGCAGTTGATCAGTGTTGTGTGGAGTCCTAGAAAGCAGCTTTTCTTGCCATCTGAGAAGAAAATGGATTTTATGTGCAAATAGTATTTTATGTTTGGGTAAATGTAGCTTCTGTTGCTCCTCTAAACAGATCCCACACTGCTGGCCTTTCTCTAAATCTTTGCAGAGAGATGTTTAGAGAGCCTGAATTCTGTATAGGATCTGTAGATTTTAGCACAAAACAAGGTGGGAAATACTTCTGTTCCTGCAGTTGAAGAGGGGTAAGTTTTTCCTGACTGTATGAACTTGCATAAATGCAGTAAGAAGGAAAAGAAAATATGTTCTCAAGAGTCTTTATGCAGTCAGAGTAGAAAAAAAATGGATGAAAATAAAGAATGAAGTCCATGTTCTAAAGACAAGCAAACACTGATATTCTCATTTCTATATCTTTCTGATTATTTAATCATGTTTGTTGCTTTGTGGAATAGAAGAAAGTGTCTGCCTTCTTTTCCTTAAATTAATCAACTAAAAAGCCAAATATTTTTACATTTCTTTATTCCTTTTGGTCTATGAAAAGAGAAGTCTACTTGGGAAAACAGGGGAAAAAGACAATACAGTCAAATGAAATGTTTTTACAAAATTTCAAATTTATATTTTACAGTATCTGTTCGCTGCTGACAGCGAGATACATGCTGTCTGAGTACATGTTCAAGTACTTTTGTCATCATTGTAACAGAGGAATCAGTCTTTATTATCCCAGCCATATTGCTAAAATTACAGCAATATTAGTTTTCAACTTTCAAGCTTTACTTTTTTTTCCTGAATTGATTTTGAAAATAAATCTCCCCCAATCTCATGGTTCTTTTAGACATAAAGACTATAAAGAAATTAATGAAGTTGTCACAGAAGTTAGTGGCGCAATTCTTACTGACTTCATTTAGGCCTTGATTCTGTCATGTGTTCAGAAAGTCACCAAGGTTGGACCACTGGGGAAGTGTGATGCTGTCGTTTATTAGAAGCCCAGAAAAAAATAATCATAGTCCCTAGTTCTCCAATTTACTGTGTATAGACTGAAGGTTACATCCATGCAGACACTCAGTGAAGTTAATGGTGTTTCATGCTGGCACAACAATCTGCCCATCTGCTATAATTGCAGGATCGAGACAATGACTTGTAAATTACAACATTGATGGGCCAAAGTGAAATGCTAATTCTGCCTCTGAGACTGGGGGAGCACAGTCCCGTCTTTAGCAAGAGAGCTATGCAAGAGATGTTAGTCCAGGCTATAGACAGTAGTAATGTTTTAGAGGTAAGTCACTATGTTCTTGGAAGCATTCTCACTCCATTATGCGACTACTCTGAGACATCCTAATATTTCAAACTTACTGAATTTATTTAGCTTAATCAATGTATGTAGGATATAATTGATCTCTCTCCTGTAGGAGGTAACACAGGAAAGAAATGGCATAATTCTGCACGTCTCTGTTCTGTAGTGACAGCCTGTCATTTCCTGTACTCTGCTAGAGGTTATGAATAGACAATGTATGTAGGCTGAACATAGTTGCTTGGAAACCATCTTTTTTACTTTCTTAAATGTAATTGCCTGTCTTCAGAAAAACATTGATTAGTTTAATTTCTTTTGATGTTGAAGCAATAAATTCACCTTTAACTCCTATGAGTATCTCAATAAATAGAGGGGAGGCTATTTGAAATTTCAAACTATTAATTTTCTTGGACTTTTTAAGGCAAGTCATCTAATAAATGTTAGTGTGGACATTATCATAACCACATTTATTTTTTCACTCAAGGAGAGATTATATATAACATACAGTAAACTTTGAAATTATTACACCCTGGATATTATGCAGCAGTGAAAGATTTGCAAATTTGCCACTCTTCTATTTAAAAATCAAGTTTGTTCACTAGTTAACTACATTAATATTATTATGACTGCAAAGCCACAGACAGATTCGCACCCTACTGATAAACTGTTTTGCTACTCCAGGTTAAAAAACTTGGAAGTAAACTCTGAAAAATTTGAGGAAAAACTGCTTACGTCGATGGAGAATATGTTAAAAGCCCTAAGATGAAGCACTTCCAAAGTATAAATTCATTTGGTTATGAAACTAATTTGGTCCATTCCACAGAACATATAGGAATAAACTCTGGGACATGAAGCACAACAATTTTAACAGGGTGCAGAAAACAGTCTTCAGTAAAACTCTACCAGTTTGCATCAGCTAAGGACTGCAATTTGAATATTTCAAAAATATTATTCATTACATGGAAATTAGTGGAAATATTTTATGTTTTGTTTTGTTTTGTTTTTTAATATCAGTGCAAACAAACTTTCTACATAGAATTCTGCTAAGTAAGCAGTAGCTAAAAATAAAATGCTAAAAAATATTTTACTTTTACAACAGCTTAGAGAAATCCCCAGTGCTTGGATCTCTTCCAGTGTCTCATTTGAGGGTTCATACGTTTGACAGAAAGAATCTTTTTCTTTTTACTAACTAGCTTCATCGAAGTGTGAACCATTGAATTTATAACATCTAATTGATCACCAGGAAGGTATTGTGAATGAAAATAAGTCTGTCAGAGACTGATAAATTGTTTTGCTGCTCTTTGCTCCTCACTACTTATAGTTTGGATATTTCTTCTTCGACATTTCTGTTGTTGTGATTGTATTACCTCATTATTTCCTGATGCTAAGTGCTCCTACCCACTAATCAGCTGATGAAATCTTAAAAGATGAAAGGAAGGCAAAATTTTATGTCATCCCACAGAGTATAAGCCACATTTGCTGGCAATTTTTATGGACTTTTATTACCATTGTGCCTAGGAGTCACCATTTAGGACTGCAAATAGTGGCAGTTGTTCCTAACATTTTAGTATTCGTCATGACACATGCATGAGTGTCCAGATTTCAAAGGATTTCTGTAGACTGTCCTAGAAGATCATTATGCTCAAAATTGCTCTTGTCCTATAGGGATAATTCAAGGACTGTGTAGGGACTGATTAGGAGGCAGAGAAAAATGTTATCTTGAAATGGATATATATGCTTGTGCAGTATGCAGGGTAAAGGTACCAGAAAACACACTACAAAATTGTGGGGTTTTGGGAAAAAGTTCCTAGGGCATCCAGAACTTTAGGCTGCAAAAATGTATCTGTACCTAATCAGCTGTCCCTGACATAATATACATTGTGTGGCAATTAAGAATCTTTCAGACCAGGTAGACTGAAGATTCAAAACTTCTGAATCAAACAGCCATATATTAGCGCTTTTCGCAAAGTGCATACCAGTTCTGCAGAATGTGCCTCAGAACATTTTGTCTGACCTCTAGAGTATTTTCCAGCTCTTCTCACAGAGATCATTTGGATGGACTTTGCAATTCTAGCAAGATACAGTGTTGGTTTTGAAAATGGTGATGAAAAGGGACCTCACCATTGTGTTAAATATGATAGCTATTACCTATAATTTCCCTATTAAAGTGGTATCGGCATATGGATTATTATTATTTTTGGAATTTGATATCTAACTGAACACTTAAATTATGGTTGTATAAACATCTGATCTTTCCTTTTCAACTACATACTCTAGTTTAGGATTTATTATAAAGCTGAGAGACTGGGTTTGATAGTATTCATGGCCATCCTACAGGACCAGTTCTGTTAATATCCATTTGAATTCCATACTATAATTTTGTTAGGAGGCTGTATCTCAAAGGTTTTCCATTCATCTTTATGAACACGAAAAGTATAAATCATTTGAGAATTCTACCTGTTTTCTCATCAGGTTCAGTTTGGTTAGTCTCTGTCTTTGTAGTTACAAGGATAAATTTACATGCCTTTGCTTGAAAAGGAAAAAAATATATATCTCAAACCTACAGTATAAAACATTGCTGGAAGCCTGGACTATAAAATATTGATGAGCTGATTGTGCCAATTAGAAATGTTGAAAGAAATCACCTCTCATAAACAATTTCTTTATGCTTGCAAAAATATTTTATAGGTAGAGAGAGTACAGAGAGTAGTCACATTCTGCTCTGATAGGCTTCTCTACAATACCTTACAAATACTTAAATGTTTAGGGCATTTACCAGGCTATATTGTTTGTTGGTTTGGTAAGTGAAATAACAGTGGCGTTTTCCCTGATATATCTGACAGTATGATGGGTGTATTTAACTTGCTGCTTGCATTTTTAGTTTCCATCTGTAGCTTGACTTGTCTTTTAAAATAATTACATAGGCTAGCGAGTGAGCTGTTATCAGAAGTCCAAATTGTGTCATGGATGCTATGACTCAGAAGTGTTGTTAACAGTAATTCCAGGAATTTCACATCTCCTCCTTTAGGTATGTCTTACTGGTGTAGACTTTTGTTGTGTTTTTATATGACAGATCATTCCTCAATGTCCAACTTCCTTTTGTGCCTGTTGATACTTACTGTGGCCTAAAGCCTGTAAACAGCATGTTGCTGGTATGAGGCAGACCTTAGTTTGCTCTAGCCATTTACAGGCAAATTACTACAATATAGAAGTTTCCTTTGATGAGAAAGACTACAGCTTTGATGACCGAATCAAACAATTATTGTCAGCTTCCATACTGGTCTACTGGAGCCATTGCGGGTACATGGCAATTTATGGCATGGGGCTGGCTCATATTCATGTCTAATTTGTAGCCCCCCCCAGTCACGTATTTACCTCTGTTTCTGAAGACATGTACTTCAGGAAGTCTTGTCTGTCCTGGTTGTTTTTCCAGTATTGTTTGGAGAATAATATTATAATTAAACATATGTTTTTGCCAGTAAAAATCCCTAATGTGGATACTTTATTCTGGAACAGGAGTGGGAATAGGATGATATTCTGTACGTAGCAAGCAGATGCAAAAAAAATGTGTATTTTTGCTGTTTCTTGTGTATATAAGAGGTAAGTTTAAATTTTATGTGTGTTTTTAGAATGTGAAGAAGTTCATGTAATACTTCTACAGCACAGTTTTTACTGTCTTTGTGTCAGATATTTTTAATGCACGATTTTCTTACCACTGCTTCACTTATTCCCCCTGAAAATTCTTCCAGGAAAATGGAAAGACTCTTCAGCGATATTGTTATGTAAATCTTTATTTCAAATTATGGAAAGATATTTATTATTTATCGTGTTACTGGAACACAAATCGATTAACACTGATTTATGATTTAAAACAGAAATCAGTCATATATTGTGTGAGGTGTGTGGTCTTCCAGCAGTGTTATTGTCATCTTCTTGTCTCATTATTTTTGAAGTAAACGTGGGAAATGAAAGAAATTAGGACAGATTCCAGCTTAACACTCTTTTGTTCTCTAAAATTTCAGAATATGTAATTAAATCTATATGTTCCTTTTTGAAAGACATCATTGACAAGTGATGTGCTGAGAAGATGCTAGAAACGGAACTAAACACACATGGAGTAGGATCTCATGACAGAGTGTCTGGATTGTATGTGACAGTATATTGGTCTATTCACTACTATTTAAGAATTTACATATGAGTTATATGTATAAATGCCTTTGAGGACCTTGGCCATGCACAATCTGTATTGTGGACAGCAATGTATACTGGTGCCTTCTTTCTAGAGTTAGTCACAAAGTTTCTTTTCTTCTTAATTTTACTTAGAAGTAACTTTGTGATCTGCTTTGTAGCTTGAAAGCACCTGAATCTCCACGTTCCTGTTGAGAATCCACGGAAAGTCATTAACTTTTGGCATGGGTCCTTGCTTTGTATGCTGATGTTTTATGCCATGGCTTTTTATGTTCGTACTTTACTATGACTTCGAGAACAAAATGTTGTACCCTGTGTTCTTTTTTTTTTTGTTGTGAAAGCAATGAGAGGGGAATGGTTGAACTTTTTTTTCATCTTTATGCATTCTCATTATGAAGCCTTTTAAGTTCTTTCTCAAGCAGATGCTCTGGGGATCCTCTGTCTCTAATGGTCCCATGGGAGGGGCACTTAGTGACGGAATGAAAGTTCTGCTTACAATGGAAATACCTTCTGAAAATCACAACTCTAGTGTGAATTATGTGCTTCCATAATAATCCATTTCTCCTTGAGGAGAGATGAGAAACGACCTACAATTTTTAATAGTAATTGTATTCTTAAAGGCATTGACACTCCAAGCAGACAATGGCTCTCCTGTAATTAACCACAAAAGAAAGAGGAGCACTTCAGTATTGCCTCCCTTCTTTCCCCACATCTTTAGCTGTAGCACTGTAGCTTTGGAGGTTTTTTTGTTCCTGGTAGATGATACGTATATACTGAAAATATATTAAAAAAAAAAAAGGTAAAGAAATGTTACAGATAATCTGCACCGTCTGTCAAGATTACATTGTACAGAGCAGAAGAATAGTACATATAATTAAACCTTCCTGTCTTTATCGTTGCTAATTCCGCCTACAAAGATCTCTAGGGGAATTTTTCTTATAATCACAAATATAATCAGCTTCCAACAGGGCTTTATTTCTGCAAACGTCCTCCCAACCCCTACAGAATCTCAGCAGCACTTCTGCACCAAAATTAGTAGCCTGAAAAATACCTTTGTAGAGAATAAGAAAGTCTAACTCATAAATAGACGGTATGATGAAGAAGCTAATGACTTCAAATGGAAGAGCAAAAGGGTTTAGGTTTGTAAACTACATAACCTATATCTCCATCCTTCTAAATATAAAGAATCTTTAAGATTCCTTCTTTCCCGCTGTTCTGATATTTGATCTCTCTTTTATCTGTGTGCGGGGAGACAGAAGAAATGAAAAAATATGTTGCGTCTGCATCTGTGCAAAACCAACAGTTTCATTAGACTTTTTGTGTCAAATTTGCAGGGAATGCTTGAAGGAAAGTTAGAATAGTGGATGTTTTCACTTTAAAGATACCAATCATGATTTTTAGTTGTATCCCTGTTCATAAAACCAGCCATATAATGAGCAGATAACGGCTACTATGAAAAGATGGGAGATACTCATGAGATGAAGGTATCCCTGCTTTTGAAGGAAGGGCTACCTTCTCTTCAGCTGGGTTAGTGGTATTGCGCTGCTCTCTTATTCATAAAACTATAGTGATTCTAGTTGCATTTCTATGTATAGACTGGTGTATTGTAGGACAAAAATGTAACCTTGCAGAATAATATTATTTTTATGAAAAAAGTCATGGAATTGCCTTTAAGTGCTTCCATGTTAAGTTGTTAAGTTGGAGGAGCACAGTATTTCTGAGCATAAATATATTCACCATGTGTCAGATACTATGCTAATACTTACAAGGAGAAGAGTGTATAAATAGCCATCTATCTACAGATGACTTATGATCAGACCTTAAAATAGAGTGTATAAGATGAGAACACGTGCAAATGAAATCTTTTACTTCAACGTCAGCTACAGATTGTGGATGTGGATGAATACTATGGATAGGTATTTAGTGATTTTCCTAGCTCACAGAGGTTTCTGATGTATTTAGAGACAGAGTAAGGAATTCCTACTTGCTAGCTGGGTATGATTTCTACCATTCTATCATTCACCTGGCTGAATTAAGGGCAGCTTCCAGGGTCAGGACTAGTCAAAATGTCAGGAAGTCACAGCCATTGACTGACACCCCCCCCCTCAATGCACAGACCTGCCCTTAATTTACAGTTGGCAGGATTCTGCTACTCTTGGTAGATCAATGTTGCATGGGCATGGCTGGTTTAGCTTTGAGGCTGCAAGATATCAGTGAGATAAAGAAAGAAATGGAAGCAGAAAAGAAACGGCAAGGGAAAAGATAATGAAAGAGTGAAGCATCAGAGAAATGCTCTGCAACATGGAATTATTGTAAGACTACTCCAAATTGACCCTTTTTGATTTTCAGCCTATCATCACCGAATGCAATTTTTTTGGCATTTAGTTGTTACAATAGATACAATTACATCCCCTAAGGTTTATTTGCTAAAATGTTTTTAGCAAAAGCTTTCAATTCTTTTTTTTTATCTGTACTTGTTTTTCATTGAAAAACTAAATCTATAAGGATGCCTGTTTTCTATTCTCATACAGTAACAAAATATGTAAATACTAGGTATTACTTTTTTGTGTTTTGTTTTTTGTTTTGGTTTTTTTGTTTGTTTGGGTTTTTTTCCCCCCAGATGGTGTGTTGGATAGGTTATTCTTCAGGGCTATTTATTCTTCTTCATTACTTCTCTGCAAACACATATTACTCTCCTATTTCTAGCACCCCTGATTTTATTAGCGCGTTATTAAATGTAACATTCATCCGGTATTATTTAAAACGTGCAAAGTTCACCACTGACTATTACTGAAATCTTTAAAAGAGTAGAAGCAAATGTTTTTCTTTTCAAAACCTTCTCTGTGGTGATGCTCTATGATTTTTGTGCTGTTCTTTATTGCTCAATATACACTTGATTGGAAGGAAGTAAACGTATATTAAAACTTTGTAGAGTTTGTCCCGGAAGGGTGTATATTGGCCCTGAATAACATAACCCCTTCTGTAATTCATTAGCAAATAAGAGGCATAAAGGAAGCAGGCCAGCATCTAGAGAGAATGAAATTGATAGAATATGTCTTAATTTCTCCCTTCCCACAGTTTCCCCCAAAGTAAAATCAGACACCACAGCCAGCTGCGGTGCCCATGGTAATGTGATTACCAGGTGAGCCCCAACACTGAGGAGGCTAGGAATTGAAAAGGCAGAATATCTGGTGCTGCACCTTAATGGAATGATCAGACTCCTTGACCTTACTGTTGTATAAGTAAGAGCAACCATAGTTTAGACCTGCAGCAAACCAGGTGGAGGCTATCTCTGTGCAGTGAATGGCTAAATGGTTTAGACATTATATCTATCTAAATACGGTGTGATTGAGCCTGTATCATGATGACTGGATAGGTCTTTGTGCCCAGGAGGATGCGTATGGATATATGGTTTTATTGTACAACCTCTCTATTTATTTATTTATTTGTTCCTAAATTAATGATCCATTGAACAACGCTTTAAATTTTTTGTCTTTTTATTTACATATGTGTAATTAGTCAAAGTCACTCAGGCATTATTATTCTGATTCCAAGATTTCTATCATCTTAGGCTCCATGGGTTACAGACAGATCTGGGACAGAAGAGAAGCAGTTTAAGAGAAGATTAAAGCCAGGACTAACCTGAGGAGGGTTCTCCAAATGAGAAATACTTTGGCAGAGATTATTGCTTTTGTGAGGACTGTCACGTGTAGTACAACAGTGACAGAAGCTGTCAAGTATTAAAGAACAGGAAAAAGTATCAGGTCATAAACAGTACCTGTTTGTGAGGTCCAACTTAAAAAACAAATGGAGAAAATGAGAAATTATTGGTATTTGTAGTTCATGTACAAATAGAATTCCCTATATGCTATTGTGCACTTTATTTTCTTTAAATGTCTCTACTGGTGCTTTTGAGAACAGCCCTTCCTTTCTCCTGTTTATAATCCTCCCATTATGCCTTTGCAGGAATAAAATAATCCCTTTATTCCTGTCATAAAAACCAGCGGGTAATTTATGAAGCAAAACTAAATACAGGTTTTACAGACCAAGCCATTCTACATGTACTGCCAGTGTAAACAAAAGTGCTAGAGAGGAACATTTTGGAATTACCATGACTTTTATGACTTGTATAAAAATTAAAGGAAAAATCATACTTTGGGGAAAAAGTGTTGTGAGGAGAAATTTAGGGTGATTGATTTTCATTGCAATAGACTAAAAATTGGTTATTAAAAAAATAAAGTATAGTTTAGATGGAGAAATACAATTCGATTATAGTTATGGTCTCAGAAAAATGAACAAATTACCAGGAGACAAAGAGTCTCAAGTTAATACATGAGGCGATACATCAGAATACATCAGCCAATTCACAGAAGTTGTCTGAGAGATGCTTCTGGCATTTCATGTCTTCCACTGGCAGCTAAGCTATCTTGAACGACCTCTCCTGGTAATTCTCTGCTCTCAGTTGGCTAGAAAAGCATAGATGGACAGTTTGCAAATGTAAACTGATAGGCGTTAACTAGTTAATTCCGGATAGCCTGCTTGTAACTTTAGTAACTATTATCTGAAATTATTGTTAGTCACTACAACAGTACTGTTATACAGGAGTTTTGTACACTTTTGTTTTAGCAATACAAAGATGCATTATTTTTATTAGAATTAAAATAGCCTCTAATCATGCACAGCTTGATATCAATGACATAAAAGCAATTACAGTGCAATCATGCAAAATAACATTGTTAGCAGTTTCCACTTACAGTTTTCTAAGTAACTGCATTCCAAAAGTCAAGTATTTATTAATGTTGTCATTAGACCAATCGTATACTGTATTGCTTTCTTCCCTTTAGTGAATCTATAAGCCTTAAAAAAGACACCATGATAATTTTATTGCCTGGTTTCTTGATGTGCCTTTTAAATCAAATAATGTCATCAAAAGCTAATTTCTGTGGCTCTAGACTGATATTACTTTTGTCTTATTTAATTACATTTTATATATTGCAATCCCCTGAACGGACTTTTTTCTCAACAACAGTAGTTATACTGAAGCTTCCAGTTTTGTAAACATATATTTCTAATGGAATATCTGGATTATGCACCTACTCAAAATAAAAGGAAAATGGAAAGATTTTTGACTGAACTGTGATTCAACAGAAACCAGCATTACAGTTTTTGAGATTCGTGTCACGTATTTTTAATTTAACATGTTAACATTTAAAATATGTGCTTCGTCTTGTGTATTTAGCCTATATAGGTGTAAATAAGATGATAACAGGAGTGAGTTGGCGGGATTCTCTAGTCTGCCTTGCATGGCCTATCACTACAACTGCCTTGCCATTATGACTAGCACTGCCTGTCACTACAAGCACATCTAACAGAGTATTAATGAGATCCTACCATGATATGGTCAAGGCTGTAACAGGCAGACACTATCAAAAGCTAAATATCAACAAATTCAGAATGAGAGGTGGCATAGCATTTGCTATTGGGTTTAGGGATATTTTAGGAAACATATTCTAGGAAAACATATGTGATTGTGTCAAACATAGAAGACATGGATTTACCAGAGATACTACTTCACTAATTAGCTAGAATAAAGAAGCTAGCTAGTTGTGCTTAAGTTTATCACAGCTTTGCAAGGAACCTCAGACTCATGGGTTTAATTCAGTGCCATTCCATGTAATGGAAAGGCATGAAATACATGTAAATTGGTAGACTAATTTTGAGAAAAATTTACTTAGAGTAGTCATGACCCTTAATGCAACCGATCATCTTCTCCTTTCTTTTTCCCATGACTTTCTTTTACCTCAATCAATATTTTCCTTTGTCAGAAGTGACAATAACCAGTGAACACTCCAGCTGGGAGATAGGAGAAATTACCTCTGATTTGGCACATAACCACTGTTTTCTCATTGATAGGTACCATTCTTTTCTGGCCATGAAGGAGACATATTCTCCACCTTACTTTTTGAATTATTTTTTTGGACCACATTTTACCCTTTCTTATTTTAGACTTAGTAAACTACTGAAAGATTGCATGACAGAATATCAGAGTTCTTGGAGGGAGAAAAGTAACATTTAATGTTTTAAAACATTGACTCTAATGATATGTCCAAGAAGGTTTACAGTAAATCTATTTATTCTTTGTTTGCGTATTTTTTTCTATATTAATCTCACACTTCAAGACTCATAACAAGAAACATATTCTTTTTCTCTTAGTGAGTACATATGTATGTGTATGCTGTTAGTTGAATAACCTATGGATAGCTGGTTGATGTGTGGTCTGTGTATGTTCATGGCTAATCATCCAGATGAGATCAGCCAGAAATTCCTTCCACTCTCATCTCACCAGCAACAGCCATTAACCTACTTTTGTTTCCCACTGTAATATGGAACACGAGCCACTTCTTAGGAGTATTTAGACATGTTTTTCTTCCAAACATTCGCAATCATGGGATGTAGGTATTGGAAATAGCATCTTCATTCTTCATCTGGAACATTACAGTTTTTCTACAGTTCTTAAGTTTGTTGTAAGGTGTGAGAATCATTTTGCTAAGCTGGGTTTGTGGAGTAAATGATCTTTGGGTCTTACAAAAATAAATACCCATTTTCTGCTTGTCTGCGTTCTCAGGACTTGCTGATATAAGGTGTAATTTAAGTCTGCATGACCTTTTTCCGCATTAACGAATGCTTATTTATTTGGCTTTAATGCTTACTCACTACATGCTATGCTGGGAAGGAAACACTTTAGCACTTATTTTCTTACTGGATTCCTAAGAGTTTGGTTAAGACCTCTACATGTTAGGGCTATATCCTTGTCAAAATGATACACAATAACATTTCATTTCTAATTGTTCTCAATTTCAGTTGACAACTTGACACTCAGGATTTCCTTCAGCCACAGATAATAGACTTAGTGCTGCAAAATAAAATGCTGTTGTGTCAGAGATCTGCATATCACTATAACTAATACAGATCACTTCAGAGGCAAAAGGAATTTTTCTAGTTAGTTTAATTAATAAATTGGTTGTCTGTATAGTTTTATTTTCAACTTTTAAATAAGTAAGTTGTTACGTATTCTTGAATAGTGGAGATATAGGGCTTAGTTTTTAATTCTTTTTGGTCACAGTTTCACCTGTGAGTTACCAGCATGGAATGGAATCACCATAAATGTTAGCTATGAGTAGCTGTTCAGATTTCCAGACCATACATCTGATTTGTCTTTTGCAGGTGATGATTCCTTCTTCTGGTTGATGGTATTACTAGTTTGGGGGTAGAAAGTTTGTTGCTGCTTTAGAACAGTTACTGCAGTTTGCATCTCTTATTGTACAGTCAAAATGAACATATCAAAAAAAAAAGGGTCTAATTTCTGTGAAAGGACATGCTTTGGTAAACTCATGTTAATAACTGAGATGAAATAGGCAGTATTTGAGTGCTGATATTTCCTCAAATCATCACTTTCCTGTGAAGAATTGTGTTGGAAACTCATTCACTTGCCCTGCTCTGAGTCACTTAGCCTTCCATATGTGAAAACTTGGCAAGATATCTGGGACACTGTTGGTGTTGGCACCACTTGTCTGAGGTTTCTTATTTCCTACAATATGATTCCATGCTAGGTGATAGAACATTTGAGGATAAATGGTGTGTTTGAAGTTAAAATAAGAAAAAACATACCTTAGTGTTAAATTGACTTGCCTTTACTGAATTATAAAACAGCACTAAATAAGGCATATTCAATCTTTAGTTCTAAGTGAGCCCAAGGAAGAACTAATTAAAATACAAATGAGGTAGTATAAGAGGGTGTGACACTGTGGATACATTTCTGGTACGCATCATAATACAGGGTACCGAAGCTTTGAAAGGGCTTTGAAGAGGAAAATAGAACAGTGCCAGTAGTGTATTCTACACTACCATGATTAGCTTGCTGGTGTTTGCTGTGCTATCATTACACTACTTCTCAGTGAGGAATGTGGACATACACTATTTTCAGGAAATAAGCAGAGCCCCAGAGACCTTTCATTCTTACTACAGAGGTGCATTTTTCTTGTTAGTTCATAAGGGCAAACGTTATTGTTATTACTATTAAATATCATAATTCTATAGCTATGTGAACTTGTCTGTTGTTAACTCAGCACTACAGTCATACATTATTATTATTATAAAAATGACACATGGAACTGTAAAAATAACATTATAGAATAAGTGCTCTTTCCCAGACTTACTGTTACTCATTTCCTTATGTAAGGAACTTACAGTCTCTGATAAGCCCTGAAAAAGATGATATTCTGATCTCAGTTTCTGTAAATTTGGGCTTCACATAAAATCACAGGCATATTTTCCTCTTTTCAAGGCAGCTGGCAACTAAAATAAACCCCACATGTAATTCTAGTAATGGCCATTGAAACTTATGTGACACAGGAGAAAAAAAGCAATTTAGTGAAAATCAAGACCAATATGTATATTAAACCACTTACAGACAATTTTGATTAAACTATTGACAGATTTTGCATATTACCAATGCTCTGTCTTGTTTACTGATCTGGCTATCAGGTAGACACTATAGAATTCTGGAAACCTCTTGCTTGGTTGACTCTTTCAAATATAAACAAAAACTGTCTCAAAGCTTCACTTACATGGCAGAAATGGTCATGAACCTTGGTTCCTTTGAAAGACCTGACTGTGTTCTGATCTGGCTGAAAGATAGGTGTTCCGTTTTATTCTCCCAGTGGCAAGTCTGTAATACCTTTAATACATCTTTGTCAGCTTGATGCGGCTTCAACAATTTACACATCACCTCCTTTAGCTCAGGATTCAGTACTTCGGTCCCTTAAAGTGCTTGCGTAGAACATGGGACCCAATGCAATACTGTATCAAGTACAAGTCACATTGGAAAGCAGGGCTTTGACTCTTAGGTTACAACAATTCCGTTGGTTTCATGGGTATCAATAGAAGAGTGCATAGAAGATAAAATGTAGTTGCTAATTTGTAATAACCTTCTTGTCTTGTATTTCTTGTCACTTTATGATGCAGAAGAGATGATGAGGAGAAAATCAAATATCATTACAACTTTATTTTCTGTCTTGTTCTCCCTTTCCAGCACATCTCTTAGTAAGACACTTGTTCACTAATATCTGTTGTATCTACTAAAACAGAGTACTTCAGAGGAGAAATGCCAGCAGATGGTCTTGAGCCACAAAGTAGGAGGAAGATAGAAGGAAATTATTCTACAACTTTTGCTGAGGAGCAGGATCATTTTTGTTGGAAAAGTTACAGAGAAAGTAAGTAATGGGAACAGAAAACAGAAAAAGGGAAGCCTGTGATGCAAATTAAAGCAGGAAAATTTTGGAATATTTCAGAGTACTCATTAATGGTTAACAAATCAAGCTTTGTATGCTTGTAAGCTGTGTATAAGAAAACCCACAAGTGTGTACACCATTCCTTATTGTGGTCTTATTAATGAAATCTAGCCCAAACACCCATATTCTCAATGACCTGATAGTTTTTGTCTCCTTATGAATGTTTTTCCTCCGCGTGTTAAAATCCCTGATTCATATGTTAGGGCAGATCATAACTTTACAGTCTTCTCTAAGTAAGAGTAGGACATTGTTTTAGAACTACTGTAGAATGAATGATTGCATGGAACATCAAAAAACTTTCCGTCTGCTATGGGAAATAACAGCTTTTTGCCTCTCCGTGGAGAAGCTTAGGCTCCCTAGGCACTTGACCCATGATGGCCACAAAGCACGGAATAACACAAAGACTGTATCTTCTTTAGTACACTTATATGCTCTTCTCAAAGCAGTCAAAGTTGTAAAGAAAGAAGGGTCCAGTAGCAGAGTGGAGAAGCAATCTTTGCTGGGATAAAGTAATCCATTTAAAAATGGGACACAGATTGTTTTCTGATGGAAAACTGTGCAGAATATGGCTCTGGTTTTCTACGTATAAAGAAACCATAAGAGACAGAGGTGTATGTCATGAAGCACAGAAGAAAAATGGTTATGCTAATTTTTCTTTACACATAGAATCATTGAATGGTTTAGGTTGGAAGGGACCTGTAAAGGTCATCTAGTCCAACCCCCCTGCAATGAGCAGGGACATCTTCAACTAGATCATGTTGCTCCGCGCCCTGTACAACCTCACCTTGAATGTTTTCAGAGATGGGGCATCTACAGCCTCTCTGGGCAACCTGTTCCATTGTGTCACAACTTTCCTTCACACTGTAAGATTTAAAGTCTTCTAAACTATTTTTAAGGCACATCAAGATTTTCCTTTTTCTATATGGTGCCCTGACTTTCGAAGCCCTTTTCAAGTTGGTGGCCCATACTAATTCAAACAATGTCAAAAAGAAAAGCCTTTATAGCAGCAGCGTTTTGTGAGTAGTCAGACAGTTCCTCTGGAAAACCTATTCTTCTGTGTGAAAGACTGTGGGAGTTTAAAGAAAAATGAAAGGGTACTGAAATTTTTTAGAAGATAAGAGAGTTGTTTGCCAGAGCTACACAAATATAAATTGTACGTATACTTTGGTTTTGTAATCTTTTAAAAAATAAGGACAAGTTATAGCTTGTAGCCTCGACTTCAGTAAGTTGTTTCCACTGAAGATATTAGACTTGTATGTAGCTGAAACATTGATCCAATCGAAGTTAAATGAGTTTTGCTGTTTTCAGCGAACACAGAATCCCGTTCTCCATTTTAACACTCGGTTCTCTTCAGGTTTGCATAGACCATGAGATCCCCAGATCTAATGACTGTGTCACACAGAATACTTCATAATATGATTTTCCTGCTCTTATGATCTTTTTTTAACCTTAATCTTTTCAAACCATGCAATCATAAATTGCTAGAATTACAGTATTATAATTTTTATTATATATCACTAATAGCTTGTAAATAATGAAAACAATATTGTAGCCAATTGATTTTGTTTTGTTGAGTCCTTCTTTTGAAATAAGTCTTTGGCTTTACAGTACCAGTACATTCAGTAAAAATAGCTTGTTGGTGTTTTTTTTTGTTTTATTTTTTTAATGCAGATTTCCCAATCCATGCAGAGGCTGCATTTTATGCTATCTGATATATTCCTAGGCAGTAGTAGTACTAACATGTTTTAAAATGTATTGGGTGGCAAATATGGTCTTTCACTGTCCTCTTTTTTTTCCATGACATTTTGTTCACCTGCACTGAATGAGACATAATCCGTATTCCAGTAGGAAATTAAAGTGTGGGAAAATTTTAGCCTTTATTTTTCCTCTATTCAGAAACTGAAAAGTCATCTGGATAAATCGCTGCTGAGGATTACCATGAGGATTTAAAAAGTAAGATGGATTTGTAGAAACCAGAAGTATTTCTAGAAAAACTGAAAAGTTCTAAAAGAGGCTATAGCAAGTATTATTATGTATAGCTTATTGGGTTATTGAAAGGTATTCTGTTGTCTTCATTGGAATGCGAAACAACATTGGTGGTAAACAATTTTATTTTTTTTTAAACAAATCATATTTGCAATACAAGACATCATTTAAATGTAGTTGTAGTAGTGGCCACCCAGGGTATGTTTTCAACCAAGCATATTGTACAAGCCTTTCTGTGTGCTGCTATTGTCAGGATTTTAAAGTTAATGACATTTCCATTGAGTAGTTTCTTTAATATTTTCCTTGACCTTTACAAGAATACTTTGAATATTTTCCATTTCATCTTCAATTTTTCACAGCATTTCCTTCTCTTTGCTGATGCGGAGAGTCTCTAACTTTCAGTTAATTGCTTATCTTGTAATGGCTTTCTCTTCTGTCATTCCTTTACAGATAATGCTGTCCTAACATAGACACACTGAACTAACCCTAACCATTTTGGTTGAGCCATTGGTTCAGTATGTACTGCTTTAAATCAATCCATTTTTGTGGCTTTTTTTTTTCCAGAATTGTTTGGACCTAATTCTCCCCTGTAGCATGTGCACAACTTCTTTCTCTCGAGCAAGGATGAATCAAGGATTTAGAAGCCATTCTCCAAAGGTCTTTTAATTTGGAGGACATTAAAATGGGTATGCAGACTCTGTTTTCGTGTAAGCTTATGTTTAATTATATATAGAACTACCACTTTGCTGGAAGGGCAGCTGTTAACTGTGGTTTCTCTTTGGGTGCCAAGCTGTTAGTCAGTCAATGTCACCTCATTTTGAAAACTTTATAACTTGTTTGTTGCTTTTCAGTTGTTTTCCTTAACTCAAAACAATTAACTAGACTAGATGAGCACATGTCTGTGCTCAATCATGATGGGTCCCTGTTGTGGTTTAACCCCAGCTGGCAACTAAACACCACACAGCCACTTGCTCACTCCCTCCCCAGCTGGGGGGAAAGAGAATTGGAAGGATAAAAGTGAGGAAACTCATGAGTTGAGGTAAGAACAGCTTAACAATGGAAATAAAATATAATAATAAAATACAATAATAACAATGAAAAGGAAATTAACAAAAAAAGAGAGAAATATATCCCAAGAAAGACAAATGATGCAAGCTAAAGACAATTGGTCACCACCACCCAAAAGATGCCCAACCAGTACCTGAGGAGCGGCCCCCCAGCCAACTTTGCCCCTAGTTTGTATGCTGAGCATGACATCATGTGGTATGAAATATCTATTTGGTCACCTGGGGCCAGCTGTCCTGGCTGTGTCCCCTCCCAGCTTCTTGAGCACTCCAGCCTCCTCACTGGCAGAGTGGTGTGAGGTGCAGAAAAGGCCTTGACCCTGTGTAAGCACTGCTCAGCAAGAACTAAAACATCCCTGAATTATCAACACTGTTTCCAGCGCAAATCCAAACCATAGCCCCATACTAGCTACTATGAAGAGAATTATCCCAGCCAAAACCAGCACAGTCTCATTTCTGCTCTTCCTTATACAGGATAGTTTCCATCATCAGACATATGTTATAAAATGTTGACTCCAGGTGTGTGTAACTGAGCAAGATTTAGCTTACTTGTACCTTTTTACACATAGGATGTATGCAGCAATTGCAGTTTTCTTTTATTCTCTTTTTTATACATGACAGAGGTTTTATTTTTTTTCACTTTTATGCTTGCAGACAAACTGTTTCTCCAAATAAAAAAAAACTTTCACAAAGATTTCCTCATAATTTTCTTGTAGTCTTTTCTTTAGTTGTTACTATCATCTTTCCATCTTCTCTCAACCATATCTTTCACAGCTTTGCATATGGGGTAAGTAAAACTGCTTCATTTTTTCAGTTATGATTTCATGAAATAGTATTACTGTGAAGTTTGTGGTGAAGTCTACTGGTAATAAGCATACTTGTCTCAGTTGCTTCTCAGGGATCCAAGTGTAATTGTTTATATTTGTTGGTTGTTATCTTTTGACAGTAGTAGACCTAAAGGAAAGTTCAGACATGGCTGTGCCATTTAGTTATTTGCAGTGTTGCAGTAACTCATGGGGTTTCTACAGTTAAGCATCAGAAATTTATGCTCAGGGAATTATCCAATCTGATCGTAACTACACAACCTCCAACAGAATTGCACAGAATCACAAGCAAGTTGAGGTTTGAATGGACCTCTAGAGATTGCCTACTCCAGCCCTCACCCCAGCTCAAAGCAGGGTCAGGTAGAGAAGGTTGCTCAGGGGCATGTCCAGTTGGGTTTTGAGTATCTCTAGGGTATGAAAGTCCACAGCCTTTCTGTGCAACTTGATCCAGTACTTGATTGCCCTCACAGTAAAAAAGGGTTTTTTTTGTGTTCAGATAGAAATCCTTGTATTTCTATTTGTGCCCATTGCCTCCTCTTCTATCACTGGGCACCACCTGAGAAGACTCTTGCTCCATTTTTAAACCCTGCCGTCAGATATTTATAAACATTGATAAGATTACCCAAAGCCTTCTATTTTCTAGGATAAACGATCCCCGCTCTTTCAGTCTGTTCTCATACAAGTAACATTAAAGGGTGGCTAGAGAAGATGGAGACTCCCTTTTTACAAGGAGTCACATGGAAAAGATGAGGGGTAATGGGTACAAGTTACTCCTGAGGAGATTCCAATTGGACACAAGAGGAAAAATTTTCAAAATGAGCACAATCAGCCACTGGAATAATTTTCCCGGGGAAGTGGTGGATTCCCCAACATTGGATGCTTTTAAGATTCAGCTGGACAGGGTGCTGGGCCATCTTGTCTAGACCATGCTTTTGCCGAGAAAGGTTGGACCAGGTGATCCTTGAGGTCCCTGCCAACTGGTGTTCTATGGTTCTGTAACACTCCAGTTCCTTAATTGTCTTTGTACCTTTTCAGTAGACTTGGTCCAGTAAATCCATGTCTTTCTTGTACTGGGGGAAGCTCCCCAGTACAACAAAAGGCAACCAAAAATGGAGTTTGCACTGTCTCTCTGGTAACCTGTTCCACTTCACGGTCCTCGTAGTGACTTTTTTCCCCTTCTATCCAGTCTGAACCTCTCTTGTTTTAGCAACTGCTGTCTCTCATCCTCCTAGCGTACACCACGGTGACTGGCCTGGCCTTTTTTAGATGTTGCAAGAATGCTGTCAGCTTTGCCTGAAGCCTTCCCTCCTCCATGCTGAACAAGCTTGGTTTCCTCAGTTTCTCCTCACAGGGCAAGTGTCCCAGCTCCTCAACGATCTTGGTGTCTCTCCACTGAACTCGCTCCACCTGATTCAAGTCTTTCACGTATTGGGGGGCCCAACAGTGTGTCCAGTTTTCTACATGCAGTCCAACAAGTGCTGAGTAGAGGAATAATTGCTTCCCTTGATTTACTGTCTGTGCTCCTGTTGATACAGCCCAGGATACTGTTGACCATCTTTGCTGCCTTTTCTGCAGAGCTAGTCCCTAGCCAGTCAGACCCCTGTCTCTACTCTGAGGTTGCAAGGGGTTCCTCCTTACAAAGTGGAATAATTTGCATTTTTCCTGGCATGAATTTAATTAATGATTCATGAAGTTCCTCTTGGCACATTCCTTCAATCTGTGTAGGTATTTCAGGACTTTGTTCCTCAAGAACTTGCCCTTCAGCGTATTTACCAGTTTGCCCCAAGACCCATTACTTCCTTTCTGACATGGGACTAGGCAGAACTGAAACCACCAATGCTCAGCCCTGTCCGGTCTTTTGCCTCCTATTTTATCAGTTTGTTTATTTGGGGATGGATTAATATTTAGATGCAGTTTTTTTTAATGGATAGTGGAACAACGGATGTGCAGTTTCTGCTCTGCTTCTTGCTTTCTGACCCTTTTCCACTCTTTCCCATCACAATTGTACTATACCTAGTCGCATTGTAGACCTTGGGTTTTAAATGCTGCATCAAGAAACTTTTGTTTTTATTTGCCTGTGAGATGTTTAGCAGATATTTGGACAGATTGTGAACTCTCTATTGACACTATTGAACCCTTATTTATGGAGTTAGTGTTACTGGCTTCAAAAGCTTGAATTTACATATCAAGGATTTGATCCTGTCAGTCTTTATTCATGCAGAGAGTTCCATCTTTCAAATGTGAAGTCAAAGGACATGTCTCAAATAAGACAGATTGTATACAGTCCTTAAAGAACTACCAGAAAAACTCAAGACACATTCCAGGGAGCAGGGCCTTTTTCAGGCAAGAAAGAAACTGCTCAAGGTCAATTTCAGTAACAGCAAACCTCAAATCTGGTTAGAAAAAAGTGAGGGAGGGTAGCTGGCAGCTGGAAAATTTAGACTTCTAAGTAGTAAGAAGCGCTTTGTCCAGCATTAACTGAGCAGTGAGGAACTTGAACCATATATCATCATCATTAAGGTCCATCAACCTGTTCTTCCCAGTTTTGCTAAATAAAAACTTCCTGCTTTGAAAAAACCCACAGTTTTTATCACTTCAAAATATTCAGCACAAAAAAAAATAATTTGTAACACTGTAATAGTTCTGTTAACAAATATTGCAGCATTCCCTGGTATATGAGCACAACACTAGTTTTTTCTCTTTATTTGGCATAGGAGTGACAACAGATGAAACATAATGACTGACTTACTTGTATACTGAATTTGCTGATTTTGTTGAATTTAGATTGGAGATTCTCCTAAATAGCTGTGTTATGAAGCATATCCTAGAGAAATTTGCCCTTAGACATACTAGCATAGTAATACTTTCTACAAACCCATAGCATAAGCCTGAATTTATTACACAGTACAGGTTTTCTCCTCTCTGTTCCAGCTGTACTATACCAGAGTGGGAAAACTGCAGTGGCCAGTGAAGGATCTAACTCTGATGAGGTATTTTAAGTGTAGGTATATTTATATTGGAGTCAGTGAAAAGAACAAGAGTGTAGATTAGACTACCTTTAAAATAATTACTCCTGGTAACAAATAAATATGTGCTGTAACTTCCCTATGGATCTATAGAATTAGACTCCCTACAATGGCATTTAACACAGCTCTATCCATATTCACTGTGATGTCTAATTTTAGGAGAGCTTATGGTGTTCATACAGTAAGATACAGCCCTTTAGTAGGTAGACAACAGGATCCAGAACCTAGCAGCACTGAACAGCTGTCAGTAGATGATATGAAATCTTCATTGCTCTGTCAGATTGTGAGACCTAAATCCACTCAGTAGTCTGTGCTCTTTTGTTTATTTCACTCTGCAGAGGATAGACTTGTGTTGTGGTGGAATAAGGAAAAGAAAGATGGAAAATATTTTCTTCTCATCTCAGTAATTGGAAGGAAAATTCCTCATTCTTTTTGGAAACTGAAAGAGCAGGACCTTGGAGTGGCTTCTCCACAGCTATTTGTGGTAGACTTGTCATTAGTATTGAGTTTCTCCTCATGGGTTCATGACTTCTTCAATGAAATTTCCTATCTTGGGCATTAGAAAATAACTTCTAGAGGCTTGTGCCTGTATGTGACACCAGAATCTGTCCCTTTTCCAGAATTAGCATTTCTTGAAATACTTCACTGCATTAATGGCATTAGGTCCTTTAAATAAACGGTGAGAAAACAAGGACAGTGAATTCTCACTGTGAATTCCCACTCTGAGTTGATTTCCACTTTGAATCACCGTCCTTGCAGGCAGTCTGTTTAATGCCAAATACTAGCCTCTGCCCTTTAAAGGCCAAGAGATCTGCAATGTAATTTTGCTGCTTTTGACTTTTGATTCTGTCCTGTGTTAGAGAACTCATGAAGATTCACTGCAAATGCAGAGAAAGGAAAGTTATATTTATACCCTTATTAGGCAAATTTATAATGCCATTTTGCTTAGCTAGCAGAGCTGAACAGTTTCTCCTAATCTGTCTGACTGACTAATTGTACAAGTGCAGTACATGTGCTTTCTCTTCTGAGTAGCTGTGGGTGGGCACTGAATGCAAAATATTATGTCTGCTGGCATTGCACAAAGAATTATTTCAGCAGTAGTGTAACAAGTTTATCTCACTATTTGGCAGTTTAGTACGGCATTGTTCTCAGAGTATTACCACTATAGGTCAGGTAATAGTTTTGTTCAAAGTTTTTCCAGTGATTCATGACCTTCCAAAAATTAATTTTTCACCTGGCATTTTTCTGCTTGTTCTTCATCAAAACTGATTATTTTTAATGGGAAAATTGGAAGAGAATAGTTTCAAATTATTTGAGTTATGTGAGCATAAAAATGGAGTTTCTCCTGCCATTTAAAAAATTAAACTTTTTTTTATGCTGGAGTCCTTCAAAAATCTGGATGTCTTTTTTCACTACGAACGTTTTCTTCGAGATTCAACATTCACAGTTCAAGCAAGTGTAGCGTTAAATGAATGGTTTTGCCACAGTTGTAATTTTAAAATATTAATGCATTCCTTTACTTCTTTTCTTTGGGACTGCCATTGACTTTGCCTGAGAGGGGGAAAAAAAAAAAAAGAAGTGAAGAAAAAAAGGCAAATTGCACATTATTAGCAAAACTCAGCTCTTCTGAATGGCAGTTGAGACACCATGCAAATAAAGACCACAAATTCTTCTTGTTCCGTTAAAATAGGACAAATGATCAATTACGTAAAAAACCATTTCTTCAGTAAAAACCTACAAGAGATCCTATCACTAAGATAATAAAGGGATACAGAGAGAATCAAGGCATACCATTGTTAGTAACATGTTAGTAAGTAGGGATGCCCAGAAGAAAAGCAGGTGGTTAGTTGATATGAAAACTGTTTCTTTTTAATTGTAAACCTGGAGTTAATCACAGAAAAATCTATAACCCATAGAGGCCTTCAGTTAAATTATTTTTCTGCCTCAATTTATGGAAATGAAATCTGTAAATAACATTGTAGAGATAGATAGGCCTCTGGATGCCTTAGAAAGGAGGTGCCCAAAAGAAACAATTAGTATTAAATGGAATGAATTCATAACATGACAGAACCAGTCAGAAATGTCAACATTCCTTTTTCTCTTAAGTTATCTGTAAAAGAAGATGGGAGCGTCTGTTGAGCCCGTGCTTTCACCTTGCTGGTCTAAGGTTATGTATTGGGAAACCAGGAATGCATACTTTGCTGACAAACCAATTATGGCTGAACTTCTGGTAAGATGTTAAATACTCCCATCTTGCAACAAGAGGCATGAGAGTTTACACATTCACTGATTATGAAGCCAGATAGTACCTTTGTGGTTATCTCAACTGACTGTCTCCATTCTGTAGGCTATGAGTCTTCCTTTAATTAATTGCTATGCAAACGAGTATGTCTTCAGAACAATGTCTGGCCTTAATCTAAATATGTCAAGGATGGAAAACCCCCCATCCTGTTTTTTGAAGTTGCTCAAACCATTAATTATTCTTCCTGCTAAAACGTTATGCCTATTTGTCTAATATTATCTAGTTTGAAGTTTTAGCTTTTGGTTCATGTTGTCTCACTGTATTTCAACATTAATGAGAACATACCTTTTCTTTCTTTCTGATGAGAGATTGATCTTTTGTAGGCTTTCATGAGAAGATGTGCGTTTTGACATTTTAAGGACTTCTACGGCTTTTCTCTCAATTTTTCAGCACTACTGTATATGAGAGGGACAATATTAATGTCTTTGCAGAAACTTTTCCTAGGCAGTTTGTAGCCTTTCCCATGGGTAATGAAAAGGCTTCGCTTTCTATTAGAACGGCAGCAATTGCTTCAATTCTGACTTTTCATCCAGAACTCTAAAACTGCAGTAGTACATACCACTGACAAAAATAAGATATTCAATCCTATTCTAATATACTTTATTTTAAAATAAAGTATGTTTCAGAATATGGAAAAATGCATTGATCAAAAATCTGATGATCAGCGTAGTTTTTTAATGTGTTTATTTGTATAGGACTACCACTCAATAGGACAATCACTGAAAAAAAAAGGGGTGGATTTTATCTATTTTAAGGAAATGTAGAAGTGTAGGGCTTAGCTTGAAGTTAAATATTTTTCTGTTTATAAGCTTCTGTGGTATTATGAGTTATTGAAATGCTTCTATGAAAACCATAAACGTATTTCAGAGTTCCAAATATCACAATGTTAATATTCAATATGTCTTCAAAAAATTAAAAGGCTTGTGTATTGCTGAAGTCTTTATTTTTCTATATACAACTTAGCAAAATGACATATTTATGCTCGTTTTGTTTACTAGTGTTTAAACACAAGTACTTAATTAAACTGCATTTTTAATTGAGCACTTATTCCATGGTAATGACAGCCTGTGTTCAGATTTCAGTAGCTGTTTATGTAAAATAATAGTGAAAAAAATCATGTAATCATGCAATGATTACAAGAATCTCTATGATACAGGATGCAAAGATGTGTGTTTTTTGGGAAGAGTCTTCTGTAGCACAGTTCTTGTTTTATCTGATAGCTTCTTTGGAAGGCAGGGCATGTTGGTTTCAATCTGCTTTTTGAATGTGAAATTTTTAAATCACACAGAGTAAAGTATCGACAGATGCAGCTCAGGTAAAACTGGTATTCACTCCCGAACTAATGATTCATTGATGCCTTACATGTGGACTAAAAGAGAACATTGATTAAGTATTGTTACAGGAATAAGTAAAAATCACTTCGTAACACTGAGTACGTAACCTGGGAAATGGCACCTTATTGTCACACCCCAGTTTGTTAAACACTTTTACCAGTTTCGGTATATCCCTAGTCAGACCACCAGGTGCTTAATTTCTGAAGTATACCAATATCTCTTCTCTCACTTTCCAAACCCAAATTTTGATAAAAATGAGGTAATCATTTTAATTCCAGGTTAAGAACTCAAACACTGACACAGCAGAAAGCAAATATGCTTGGAAGAGGCAGCTCAGCAAAGAAAAAACAACAAAGCTCTAAGAGCATGCAGTTCTTCCTTGGTGTTACACTTAAGGTTGTTGCAGAAGCAATAATAAAGAACAATATTGTACAAAGATTTCTGCTTTAAAATATGCTGGTTAGACATAGTCAGACCTACAAAAACTGGTTGGATTCAGCCTTATTTTCTGAAAGACAGGCAACCTTTGATTCACTAACATTGTTATTTCATTAATAATCGTAATCTGATTTTTCTTTCCTCTCAAAATCCTGTGGTTTCTTTTTTCAATACAGGCCACAGCCCTGATGTTTCTGACTTTCTTACTTTCATTTTCTGTTTTGTACTTTGAAAAAAATGGTCTTCTCACTAGAGTGTTTGCCATAAAAAAATTACAAACAGGCAACAATTAACAGGTAATTTTGAAGATGCACAGAAAGCGCCAAATGCAATGGAAAATAGAATGATGACAAGCTAGGTAGCTCATTGTGGCAAAAAAACAACCTAGGGAAAACAACACATTACACTGAAAACTTCTTTGTCTTTTTTCTTTATTTCTACACCTCACAGCCTTGATTCTGAGTGGAGCAGAAAGGCATGTGGCAGGTCAACACCTGGTTTCACAGCCGACATCACGTGCAAGGCTTTGTCTTTGATAACTACTTGGTTCATTTTGGTGAATAAAAAACACAGGGAAGAGATGGAGTGTCATGGCGGGGCAAGAGCACCTTTACCAACAAGTGAGGAAGATTTTAGTCTAGGTTTTCCGGGGAATGTTGACCAAAGCCTCAAGAGAAGTATAGTGAGGCATGAGAAGCAGTAATGAAGTGCCTGGGAACACATCATGAAAGAGGCTGTCATATTTCCACTGAGAAAACAGTGTGACTGCAGGCCCATTTCAGACACCTGTGCATCAATTCACACAGCAGGGGAAACACACAGCTCAAATGTACATGTTTATGTGAAAACGAGCATCAAAGAGTCAACAAGAATTACTTCATGGTGGAAGTCTGCTACAGCCCACCTAATAAGTAGCAGATGAAGCTTTCTTTAGACACTGGAAGAAGCCTCACAGGTGCAGGCCCTGATTCTAGTGAGGAATATGAGGAAACCTTCTGAAAGGTGGCTGGGCAGAAGCAATCCAGGAGATTTCTGCAGTGTGTTTAATACAATTTCTTGAGGGACAAGCTGACCTTGGAAGACGCTGTACTGGATCTATTACTCTAAAAAAGAACTGGTTGGGATTGTGAAGGTCATAGCAGTCTTGGCTTTAGCCATTGTGAAATGGTTGAGTTTAAGATCATGAGAGTAGGTTAATAACAGAATAAAACAATGGACTTCAGGAGAGCAGAAACATGATGAATTAAAAAGATAAACCAGGCTTCTTTTACTACAGACTTACTATGTTAACTTGGTACCAAGCACCAACTGTCTGTGGCGTCATTCATCCTATTTGGCTGCATCTGTGTGTGTGTGTAGTTTATCAGACAGCCAGTTAGAGCTAAAGCTTTAGATTCAGCCTCCTTCTCACATTTTTACAATTGAATATATCCACTAAACACAAGGCCTCTTTGAAACTAATTTATTTATTACCTTTTTCCCGCTTAAAGCCGGTATTTTCCTGATTTCATTGTAGATTAATTTAAAAAGAAATCATTTAATCCCTTATGTGAAAAGAGGATATGAGTTCTTGGAATTGATTTTCTAGTTCCAAATCATGTGTGCACTATATAATGAAATGTCACTGACAAGAATGAATGAAGAGGTCAATAGGTGAAATGTGGAAATGAAGTGCTATAATCCTGTGGAAACCACACAGTGAATTTTCCTGGTTTATGAGGCTGTCATAATTTCTAACATTTAGAACCAAACTACGTGAGAAGATCAAGTGCTGCTGTGCGTCAGATTTACTTCATAGAAGTTGCACACGCTTTGTTCCAAACCCATTTTTCTCCACAAACTTTTCTTATGGAATGATGAGAGCAAAACCTCCCTTAAAAGCCCCATGCATTTTCTCTTTCTTTCCTGGTCTCTAATTTATATTTAATGACAGCTTTGCAGGTGAGGCAGTTAACAGTACCAGCAGGAGAATTTCAGGCTTCATCAGTCTGTCTGGCACACAGAACTTATAATCAGACTTTCCAGTATGCTTAGGGCACCTTCACAGTCTTCTGCTAGCATAGTCTGCTTTTGCGCCGGTGCTGCACCACTGAAAACTTTAACTTAATTTTTAAATGCTTTCTTATGGCCTCAGATTCAACCCCCAAGTTAGATGCCCTCTCTCCCTGTATGTTGCTTGGGGAGTGTCAGGTATGTAAACATGGTATTCATGAAGACATTTTGCTGCCATTTTAAGAGTATCATTATGCTAATGTACAGACCTATGCTTAGGCCACATTTCTAAGAGAAATATTTTTATCCAGAGAGAAGAAATTTCAAGATAGTTCTTCCAGCTTCTGAATGAGTGCTCTATTTGGTGGTAGAGGATGAGAAGCGCAAGGTAGCATACCTTTTTGACCATGTTTTGTGGGACAGTTTGTCACTTTCTGAGCACTACTAGTAGGCTTTGGACCCCAGAGGTAAGCTATGTGGGGAATTCCTTCTATGTGATTCTTGTTTGAGCTTAGCATGACAGAAACTGAACTTAAGTGGTTCTGTTGTTGCCCGGTAGCAGAAACTTAGAGTTCTGACAACTATAATGAGAAAACTCATAGGCCTCCAGGTGAATTGATGGTGAATTTTAAGGGACATATTTTGGACATGGGTGGCCATGGTGTCATATAAATAGCTCTAGCCTCCCTAAGACTATAACTTGAAGTATGTAGAGTATTTTTTATAATCTAAGAAAGATAAGAGATCTTAGAAAGGTAAGAGATAAGAAGGGCTAATGTGATTTTCAGATATCTGCTTCTTTATGTTACTTTCTTCTAGTTTGAGCCACTTAGTGTTCCTTCTTTTTGGTCTGAAGTACATTCCTTTGCAGGACAAGGAAGAGGCTCCAATTTTCTGAGAGCAATTCACTGGCTAAAAGAAATGTAGTCCTGACACAGTGATCCAGAGAGAATTCTGTGCAGCTCTCAGGAACTATAACAAACCGTCAACTTCAAGTGATTCCTTCCACCCGCATACTTACTATTGTCTGTTGTGGCACAGAAAGAAGAAGAAATATAAGGCTAAGTGAGCATTACAGTAAGACTAGATCTGCAGTATGATGCTCCAACCTTGTGAACTCTGAGCTAGAGTTCTCGGGTGCTACTTCTGTGGTGCACTGGCTTTTTGTAATAAATTACATACACTCAAGAAAAGTAAAATATTAGGGCCTTTGACCAAAGGAAATGAAAACAAAATGAATACTTTTTCACTGAATGTTAGGTACATGCTGTGGCAAGTCTTGGAGTCCTGATGCTCAGAGCCATGTCGTGGATCTCTTCTAGCACACATCCACATTTCCTTTCCATCGAAGGCAATGTCTGAGGAGAAGGGGATTCGTATCCTTGATATCTGATGGTACTGCTACTAGGATAGGCATTTGGGCTCAGTAACTAAGAATAAATCCTGGATATTTTGGATGTTGCTGAAGGGTTAACTATCTTAACTGATATAACTGAGTTTTTATGGAAACGTCTAATCAACTCCAAGGTCAGATTTCCTCTTACAGGTTAATAGAAAGAAGATCCTGATCTTCTGAGAACACTCCATCCCTGATCCAGAGACTTGGGTCGGGTCCATCAAACAAGGTAGGTACAAACTCTGTTAACTCAGTTGAAGTGTTTCAGGTTTTCAGTAGTACAGCCAGAAGAGATTTAAGCCTGGATTTGTTTCCTCTGAAGGAATGATGAAATGCACGGTGAAGTTACAATAACCAAATAAGTAACCAAGGCTCGCTGTTGATGTGAACCTGGTAAAAGTGACATGTATAGCCATTAAAAGTAACTTGTTATGTACTCAGTTCAGCTTAGAAATAGTTGGTAAATCAGTATTAAAATACATGACATAGAACAATGGTGTTTCTAAATACCATACCATGTTCCTTCTGGTAGCCTGGATTAGAGTAGGTAAACAGCTCTAGTTTTAACCATAAAGCACATTACTTCTACTTTCTCTGTTATTGCTTTAACTGCTCAAAATCCTTCTGCAGTAATTTTAGTCTGTTCAGAAATTAGCTTATCACCAGCTAGCTAGCCATCAGCTAACTACTTCAGGATCCCAGCTGTTAACTTGATGCAGCACTACCAATACAATTATGTATTGGTGATTGCTACTAGCCTTGAAGTTTCTTCACATTCTGTTGAGCAACAAACATACTCTCAAGCAGTTATGCCCATGTTCTGAATGGTGTCTTTAGGCACTTGACTGTTGCATTGCAATATCAAATAAGCAATGCTGAAGTCTAAACATGGATTTTTCTTTTGATATTTCCAAGTGACGTCAAAACTTCTAAAAACATTCTGGTTTAGTATGGCTTGTGACACCAAGACCCACAACATCATCATTTAGAAGCTGAGAAAGTATGTCTGGACGAGTGAATTGCTGGATGAATTGAAAATTGGCTGGACACTGAGCTCAATGGCTTGGTATATTGTTGTCAGCCAGTAAGTAGCAAGGGGAGTACTCCAGGGGCCAATACTGAGGCCAGCATTGTTCAGTGTCTTCACCAGTGACCTGGATAATGAGACAAAATACACCCTCAGCAAATATGTGAATGATACTTGCTGGGAGGGCCTACATACCTGATGATAGAGCTGCATTCCAGAGAGTCCTTGAGAAACTTGAAGTTTGGATTAATCCATCAATTAATGGATTGAATTGTCAAATTCAATGAAGAGAAGTCCAGAGTTCTGTACCTGGGGTGGAATAACCTTGTGCATAGGTACAGACTATGTACCAAGTGGCTGAGCAGTAGCCCAAATAGGGGTTACAACTAATACAAAGTTGAATCTAAGCCAAAATAGTGCTCTTAATGAAAAAAGTCACATGACGGTCTACATTACGAGGCATGTGACCAATGGGTTGAGAGAAGTTGCTCTTCCTTTACAGTTAGTGTTGGTGAAACTGGAGCTCCTGGAATACTCTGTCTGGTTTGGGATGCCCTGTTCAAAACAGATGCAGAGAAACTGGGGGAAGATTTATCAGAATCCAACAAAGATGGTCGGGGGCTAGAGCACATGATCTATGGATGGGGACTGAGGGAGGAGGGCTTGTTCAGTTCAAAGAGGAAGCTAAGGGCAATGTGATAGCGGCTTGCAACAACATACTGGAGGAGTTAGAAAGGGGAGTTAGAAAGATAAAGCCAAATTCTTCTTGGAGTAATGACCACAAATTGCAGTTTGAGAGATTCAGATTATGGTTTAGGAAAAACTTCTTCACCCTAAGGTTAATGAAGCACTAGAATGGGTTGCCCCAGGGAGTTTGTAGAATCTCTGTATTGAGAGATTTACAAAATTCAGCTGGATGTATCCACAACTAGACTGCTCTACAGTTGGCAATGCTCCTACCATGAGCAGGAAGCTACCCTAGATGTCTTCTAGAGGTCTTGTACAGACAACATTGCCATGATTGTATGAGTTGGTCTGAACAATTCACCTGATGATATTTTAAAAATATTATTTTTATGATATTCCTGATCTACGTGGCTTTTCTTTCTTTTCAAACCAAAAAGTATAATTAATCCTCCAAACAAGATAGTATCTTAGGGTACATAATAAATAGAGAAACCAAGAAGCTGAAGCTAGTTAGAATTTCTTGTCTCTTAGTTCTCTTCTCAAAACCACAGGTCTTGTCTCCATCCTTAACTATTTTAATGACAGAATTATCTTACACCAAATTATTAATGATTCATTAGGGAAGGTGTACAAAATCATACAACATATCTCATGTTTTTATTGTGTGAACCATGTAAGGACACACATTTATTGTTAAAATCATTCAATACAGACAGTTTTGGAAATCCATGCAGAATATCTTTTTTCTTCTCTTTTTCCAGGTATTACCAGCTTATTTCATAACTCAGGAGTTCCAAGATCATTCAACCAGCTTAAATTTACATTCATTTGTTTAAAAGAATGATTTCGGTAATTTATGTGAAGTAATGCTGTTCCTGAATCGCTAATCTGTGAGACCTTGCTTCATATTGATCTTACTCATAAAAGTTAGACATGGCAAGTCATACGGGCAAAAACTGATGTTTGTTATTTTCAAGAACCCAAAATAATGCCAAGGGCTGTCACATAAACCTTCTTTAAAATACTCTGATGTTTATAACAACAAAACCTAATTATTAAAGTAGAGTATTGGTTAACGGAGAAAGACTGGGTGAACTACAAAAAGCAATCTGGGGAATCACAAGAAATGGAAAGACAGTCCAGTAATTTATTCTCCAGTAACTTACAGCCGCACATGCTTGGTTTTTTACTTGTGCTCTATGACATTTGAAGCCAAAACAATGTTATGACCTATGTTATGATCACTAGCAGTATACCTTGTGATATATGTCACTCCATTCTGCATTACTGGGATTGAACTGGGAATGTTTCATCTATGTTTTATTTTTAGAAGGATTTTCTTACAATTTTCCTCTGTGAAGTAATATCAAATGTAGACTTTGTATATGGCTAATTGGGATCCTTGGACAGATTACCTTGGAAAGGTTTCTAAGTTTGGATAGGAATCTAAATGCTGTTTCAGTATTATAGAAAAAAGAGAGATTTATGATCATGACTTTATTTTTTACATTTTTATGTAATGTCTAGTTTTTTTGGCTGAATATCTAAACAGCTAGTAGTTTGGGCATTTTCAAACTACAGTTATTCCTGCCTCTTTGAAATTCTCTGAACTTTAGGAGAAAAATGTAATATATTTGGATTCCTTAGAGAATAATCAACAATGTATTTTTGTAACCAAGAAAGATCTAGGTACATATATATATTCTGTTAAATATTTAAAGATAATGAGAACATTTGTTATTTTAGTGAGATAAGGCCAAAAGAAAAGAAAAAACAAAGGGTAAATTAGTTACCCTTAGAATTGATTTTGCTTTTGGATATAAATAGATCTGAGAGCCAGGCTCATTTTAACCTTCAAGCTTGGTTGAAACTCTAATATGGATAGAAGAGGAGATGCAGCCAGCAGCCATTGCTATAGCATTTGAAAAGAGGCAGTGCTACGGTGCAAAGTGTCAGGGGGAGGGGGAGAGCAGAGGGGATCTGTCTACCTCAGAAAATCCACACTGCATGACATCTCTTATGTATCCTGGGGATCTTGATCTAAACCAGAAAAGGGAGTGATGCCTGCTTTTCATTTACTTGCATCTTAATTTTTTTTTTTTTTTCTACATTATTTAGCAAGGTCAGCTACACAGTTATTTCTCTTTTGATGGAGTTAATAAACTATGGTGAGTAATGTCTTAAAATGTACTGTTTTACCAGAAAACATTCACAAGAAGGAATGACTTATTCGGTTAATTACTTACCTCACCTTTCAGAGCTAAAGGCTGATATTTCTGACAAACCATCTATTTACAAATCAATTCCAAATACAGTAATGAAAAAAGGGTTGTGGTTGCATGAGGAATCTTTGAACAGGTCATATGCATTGCAAGCTATTCGGTGGCATTGGCAAAGATTTATGCATGTATTTTGTTTATGACCTAGTAGGCTTGTTGTGCATAAATTAGTTAGCTGCATATGTCTTCACAGGACCGATCCTGAAAGCATAGGCAACTTATACATATCAGCAATTAGTCCTGTGGCACATCAGAACTGGAGACACTTGAGTTTTAATCTCTACAAACCAAGTTAAAAAGAAAGTACAAGCTTTTGAGAACACGTACTCAAAAGCAGAATTCAAAACATTTGGAAGGAGCTACCAGCAATATACATGGTTATATATTGCTCATCTTGTGAAATAAAACTATGTAATTGATGACCAAACATTATAAAAATCCCATTTCACTAGTTACCAATGCAGTTTTAAAAAGCAGGAATGAAAATGCATGTTCCTCCACTCTGCTCCTTTGCTATGACCATTCAGGATACTTATAAAATCACAATTCCTTTTCTTTGAATGTTCCTATCTCGGCTTTTGAGTAGGTATTGGCCAATTCCTCAAAGAGCAGATCCAGATCAGAATCTGCTTTGGGTTGGGTGAGTTAGGTTTCATTAAATGTGAGGTGAGGCTTTGGGATACCAAGTCACTGAGATCTTAAAACTTTGAATTTCAGTTTTGCATTCATGTTTCCACTGACTCATAAATGATGACAGGTCATTTTTTTCCTCTCTATATTGAACTACTTAATAGCATTTTGATCCCAAGGAAATGGTAAAAATTGACAGCATAACCATCAACCCCTTGCTATCTGTGGAAACAGTTCAAGTTTATATAAGGATATTTATAAGGTATTTTAGTTAAAATATTTTTATATAGCATATTTAAAAACACGACAAAAGCCTTTCTACCTAGGCTGCAAGTATAGTTCTGAGGTGCAAATTAATTGATCTCTGGCAGTTTTAGTTGATCCATTCATCTCTTCTCTGTGACTTGGCAACAGGAATAATTCTTCAAAATTGTTTTGTTTATCCTTACATCATACCTTAGATAAATCAATAAAACTTCGTTCATTTTTTCCCTTGCATAACCAATGGGAATCTGTGTTCCATTTAACTTTTAGCTTGTTATTTTTTGTCTAATTTATGGCTAAGGCCTACCTTTACTGTGCAAGTCATGAGTCATATTTGCATATTTATTTAAATGAAATATTTTAGGTTTCCATTACACAGAAGTGACACAAATGAAAAAACCATAAACTTCAATTCAGCTTGTGAAATTATATGGTTATGCCCTCCTAGTAGAGGAAAATTCAAGAATCATTTATCACCGTACGAAGGCTTATGCATTGGGATATGTAGTACATTGTCATTTTAAGGTGAAAATTCTGCATTTTACATACTAAAAGTTACAGCAAGGTTAGTAGTAATTTCTTGCAGGGACTTTTCTAGATGTTGGTTCAGAATTTTTTCCAGGGCTCTTATTTGAAATCCTACATAGTAATTATGAAATGCAGACAATAAGAAAGTGAATAGCTGAAAGACTCTTTTCAGATCTATTACTTATGACTTGCTCATGACATTTTAAAATGAGGTTTAGAAGAAAGAAATTGGAGATCAGGTCCTTGTTACTTAACACTAAAGGATGTTCATACAGCTATTACTATTGGTATGTGATTATGGATAATTGCACAGAAAATAGCTTTTCCACATCTTCATTTTGAAATCATTAAATACCCTTTTTAATTTTATTTTTTTTAGGTACAGCAACCTCATACTTTCAGAGTGTTCATTTTCGTCATATTTAACAGTAATAGAAAGTGAGAAATCAGAATAAAATAAAATAAATTCTGAAGAAGGCGCAAAGTGCTTGGCTGTATCTAGGTTGAAGAAGAAAGGGCTGTTAGCTGCCATGGACAGATATCCCCTAGAAATATGAAGGTCCAGTACACAAAATAATTCCATGGTTTGGCAACAGTTGCAAGCACACAAAATTCAAAACATACCAGTGAATTGTTGCCATTTTTACCTCTTTCTGTCAGTTGTTAGAGCTTCCTGCTTCTTCTAAGATCTTCGATGAGATGTGTCATGGATAAAGTAATCACTAACTTTTTAATTAGTTGTAGAATGACACACTTGGGAGACTCCTGACTCACCAACACATACCAAATGCTAATGAGCTCAATAGACTTTAGCCCGTCTAACCTAGTTGCTTGTAATCCCTTAATATCTAATGGATAGAAGCAGGTGTCTAGGATGGCAACCATTACATCCTGAGATGAGTGTCTACGAGAAATATGAGGAATCACCTTACAGTTGTCCCTGCCATGCTTAGTTAACTGCAAAGAAAGCTTACACAACCAGTATAAGTGCAAACGTAGATATAAATGTTAGATGAGGTGAATTCACTCTTGGTACGAGGTTAGTAGAAAGACTAGTGTTAAGAACATTATTTTCTGAATCCAGATCTTTATGTCTTAAGTAAAAAACACTAAAAGATTTTCAGATTAACAGAGATCGTAAATGTGCCTATTTGGTTCATTTTTGTCTCCCTGTTCATTTTCACTCCAGAGCAATAAGGAGCAATCTCACCTTTTATGACTTCTGCTGTTCTCAGAAGATATCATATCACTTCAAAATGTAGAGAAAGCAGGTCACCCTTCAAGCGGTAATTGAAGAAAATAAACACTGTATCCTGACAGTCTGATAAACAATCTGGAATTCTCCCCACGCCTCCCATCACAGATGTAAATCCAGCTTTTTTTTTCTCTTAAGTAGTAAGTTGTTCTTCCAAGTTCAGGATGCTTAGTCTCCTTTTGAAAGGAAAGATGCATCTTTCAGAGCTGGAACTAAAAGCAAATCTCAGAGAAGAATGAGAAATAATGTTTTTAATTCTTTGTATCAAAACAGTATGCAGCCATTTCATGAAATAAATTACTAGCTTAGGATAAAGCAGCAATACACTGATTTAGAAGGCCAAAGTGGTTCTGCTCTTCTTTCAGACATACCTATAATGTAAGATATACTTTGCACATAACCACATCTGAGTAGATTTTTGTTCCTAAAAGTATTTTCTTTTATATTTTTATGGATGGGGGAACTTTTCTTACATTCCTTCAGATTTTCCAAAGCTTTCATGTGTTGTTGTTTTTTTTTTATTCCAAATAAGTTTGTTGTTTCTGACATGTATTGATTTTGTTCTGATTTACATTTTTCTTTAATTTGGGCCCCTGTATATACTTACTGTAAGCTACTACTTCTATGTGAGGTACATACATTGTTTCCAAAGTAGTAATTTTTTCTTCTCCCTTTTGTTTTTGAAAAACTAATATTTAGAGCTAATATGGCTCTCAATCAAACTAGACATTTTTGTGATGATTATGCTTTAGTACTTCTTGATTTGGGAGACTCACCAGTCATTAGCACAATCTGTCTGTTTTTATTAAGAAACTGAATCCATTTTTAATTAAGCAATTGAATACAAATCTAACTGTTTTCAGGGAGACACAAATGACCTTTTTGAATGGTGTGCAGTGGAAGGTCATTATCCAGCCTCGTAGGCAGCAGCATAAACTACAAAAGCAAAATAAGCTGTCTTTTTCAGTAAAGTCTGGAGGGGAAATCTGAGGTTCTGAATCTGATGTCCAATGCATCTCTGAAAGCTCATCGACAACAGTAGGAGTTCCCCATGGATGCTTGAGGAGAGAATGTAGTTGTTGTGCTGACAACACTTTGTGCCATAAAGCAAAATTATAATGACAGAGTAATTCTCAACTTCAGGCACACAAGGAGATTAAAAAAAGAAGTCAATCTTTTATTTTAGACTTTCAACTAAGAAGATTCATTTTGGATCATCAAACTGAAACTTATCATGTGTCCTTACCTTTTCGGTATCTGTGTATATGGAGTCAAACAATGGATGACGTACCAGTTTGTGGCACTTTTTCAGTAGAATTAAATTATCAGTTTTATTTTTCAGTTGGAAAATCAACTGAAACAATCATTGATTTCACAGGAAATTGCCATGGGTGTTAAATTTCCAAGGACTAATAATAATAATAATAAAGTATCTCTCTCAGATTTAATTTAGGATTTTGTATGCTGCACAAATATCTGCACAGTATGAACATTCCATTCGGGCAGTGTTTGTACCCAAAGAGGAGATGCCTCCTCATTCAATAAAAGCCTTCACTTCAGTTTTAACATGTGGAGTGTGGTGAATTCATGGCAGCCTTGGAATGCTTTTCTCCCTTCCCACGTAAGCTGATCGGAGCTGATGGCTGCTTTTACTCATTGCCATGAAGAGCAATCAATTAATGCTCCCCTTCTTTTTAGACCTCAACTTGCCTTACCACAATTCTTTGTCCGTTCTTCTCCTTCCACTGTACTACGTGAATTTTCTGGAGAATGCTGAAGTCACTGCAACAGCATAAACACAGGCCTTAAGGTGGGTCAGGAGTGGAGGAGATTGAGATGAAGTTCTCCTAATTTGTGCTTGGGTAACACAACACTAAGCAAACATTTTTAATTCCAGACCTGTCATAAGTCACTGAGGTTACCTGTAATACAATGTGACTACTCTTACTGTACACCATTATACAACAACAGCAAATACATTGAGGCTAAACAGGTTTTATATTTCTTAACGAGTGGTTAAATAGTTTTCCTGTGAACACAGTTGGATGTGTTTAATGGAAGACTCCAAAGCAGCCTGGTTCTTTTAGTGGCAATTCTCATTTAGTGGTGATGTGAAAAGATGGCTAAAAAGAAGTGATGTACACCAAACATGACGCTGTTAAGTTTGATTTATTAGGCAGACCAAGTGAGTGAAAGCTGGTGTCAGGGAGAACTTCTCATTCGTACTCAGACATATCAGCTTCATATCATCAACTTCGAACTGCCCCAGTTACCACTCTGACTAAGTGGTGCAACTGACCTTCAAAAAACGTGACCATCTCCATGTTGGGCTTGGGCAACAGCTTAGCTCCAGTATGTTACAATTCATTTAGCTGGGCATGCTCTTTCTCTGTGGTGTTGGACATATGCATGCAGATGTGCTCCTGCTCTCTACCTTTGCAGATTGTTCTCCTGTTGGTTGTTGCTGTTTACATTCTGTTCCTCCTTGCCATGGCTTATTATACTAATTTCTGGTGCACTTTATACTTGGATCTTGGCCAAGGCAAGACCGTATTACTCCCTTGTCAGAAAGGGAAGACAAAAGTAACTCATAAGAAAACCATCATTCATCACAATAAAATCATACTCATACCACACATTTGTTGGATGTGTAAAGGTCTATCCCAGAATCACAGTCCTCATATATTCCTTTCAGGTATTTATATGCCATCTTTCATGCTGCATGCATGAAAGATGAATGCACTGTCTTTCATGCTATTTCACAAATAGCATTATTTGTCTTAGAATTCTATAAAAAAGACACTTTCAGGAAGTCACATCATACATACCAGTAGTCTCATTTGGGATACGTTGCCACCATAGCAGAAAATATATAATGAACAATTATTCATTACTGTTAAAAATGTCTTTTTGCTGTCTTTATTAAGTGAATATTATATCTTGTTTTGCTGTTGGCTCCATGAGTCACTTAATTTCTTCCCTTAATATTAATTGCTTCTTTGAAATAATTCACAATAGATTTGATTCCTTGAGGAAATATCAGAACACCTCTCTCCTTTAGAATATTCTTCAGTAAACTCTATGGAAGAATGAACTCATCCCCGATAGCAATACCTTTCTATATGATCACAAATGCATCATGAGTCTAATTACTGTATATTTCTGAACCTTTTTTCAGAGTTGCCAATGGTCTGTTTTAAACATGGCCTTTCTCTCTCAAAGTTTATCGCCTTGGTAGTAGAATCCTTGTTTCTGAACTGTGATTTCATGATGTGTTGTTTTTGACTGGCATAAAGTTAATTTTCTTCCTAGTAGCTAGTATGGGGCTATGTTTTGGATTTTTGCTGAAAACAGTGTCGATATTTTTGTTATTGCTGGGCAGTGCTTACACAGAGTCAAGGCCTTTTCTGCTCCTCACACTGTCCCACCAGCAAGGAGGCTGGGGGTGCACAAGAAGCTGGGAGGAGACACAGCTGGGACAGCTGACCTCACCTGACCAAAGAGATATTCCATGCCAAGTGACGTTGTCCTGGTTTGATGACAGATGTCATGCTCAGGAATAAAAAGCTGGGAGAAGAAGAAGGAAGAGAAGACCACATTGGGAGTGATGGCATTTTATCTTCCCAAGGAGATTACGTATGGTGCTTCCCATTACACATGATGAAGCCCTGCTTTCCTGGAGATGGCTGAACACCTGCCTGCTGATGGGAAGCAGTAAATTAATTCTTTGTTTTGCTTTGCTTGTGTGGAAGCTTTTGCTTTACCTATTAAAATGTCTTTATCTCAACCCACAAGTTTTCCTGACTTTTATTCTTCTGATTCTCTCCCCCATCCCACCGGCGGGGGGAGTAAGCGAGCAGCTGCGTGGGGCTTAAGTGCTGCCTGGGGTTGAACCCATGATCATTGAATGAACACATGATCATTGGTCTTTCAACAGGTTATGTCTGCACAAGTAGTGCCTTGTCTAGAATTGGAAGTGTTAAATGGAAAAATTCTCTACCTTTAAGTCAAATCTTCTGACGTCTTCAGAAGCATATCTATGGTAGGAAAATCCCTTATTAAAATACATTCTGTTTTGTATTAGAGAAGAAACACGGTAAATACTACAGTAATGAATGCTTTTTAAAAGAAATAGTGTTTACTTGTCAGATATAGGATACCAGATGTGATGTAATAGGGTGTCGCACCTCTATGTAGCAAAGGGCTGAAAAAATCTTGGATCGGGAGGTCCAATATGCTCAAGGGTCCTAATTAATTTGAGGGGTGGACTTGATAAAACACAACAGCCATGTGTGCAGAAGGTTGCTTTCAAGTATTCTTTGCTCCATTTTCCAAAAATAAGGAGATTTGTGATCATAGGGCCTTTATACACAGTCTGGTAGATTGGAGGAAGGAGGGGCTTGGGGATATAAGAAGGACCAAATCTGGCCATGCATGGATACATAAGGGACCTTTAGCCCCGTTGCAGTAAGACACCCTTTAGGTGTAAGCTGATCCTCTCTAATGTTCCCATCGCAACATGTTAATATATAAGAAGTAATAACAAGAACCTGCAATGCAAAGTTTTAGGTAACTCTGTAGCTTGTGAAAGATGAAGTAATAAACAATATGAGGTGTTTTCCCCAGATCCCTCATTGTAACAGACATACGTATTTACCACACAAAAGAAATCTGTTTACAGCTTATATCAGGAGGAGGGTCTGCATCATTTGTTAGATCATCCTTTGATGTTTGACTTGAATGAACATACAGTGTTGTCATACACTGGCATACGCAGGCCTGTTCATGTACAGGGTTCTCTGAATTTCTTGTGTGTGGGGGACACACTCATCTGTTTGACTGTCAGATATTCTTTTAGTTTATTTTTGGAGTACTGAGAAGTCTGTTGAGTTCTAATTCAGCAGATAAAATCAAGCATTCTGATGAGATATTTCTACATGTGCAGCTAAACATCATCACATGATTGAATAGTGTCTGACAATTACAATATATAAAACATATGTAAGAATTATCACTATTTTTAATGGAATAGTCTTATGCACTCCCCATGTAGTCAGCTTTTTGTTGTAGTCTGTTGTTGTCGCTTGTAGCACAGAATCCCAAGGTGGCAAGATCTGTTGTGTTATGATATGGGATGAAACAAGGCTCTGGACTCTGCTTTTCCCTCCTGCCTCCATTTGAGACTGCAAGCACCCGCAGCCATAATGAATCGTGTGTCAGAGATGCTTCTTCCTTAAATTTAGTTTCTGGTGGATAATTGTCAATATATCATCCTGAATGTATGTACATGGAAAAACCACTGTGAGTATATAGCTTGCTGTTCATTTTGTCAAAAAGCATTTCAGTGGAGGAAGAAAGAAAGAGACTTTTTAAAAACTTGAAGCATTTATATTTTGTTATGTTGTGATCTGGCTTGTGTCTCAGAAGGTGAGGTGCATTTAATCTGCTGTGAACAAAGATCTTTCAGAAGAACTATCCGTGTCCTTTCATTGCTCTCAAGTTTAATGCCTATATCTTTTTACCATCTTTCTCAGCAATACTGAATCAATCATGCATGTTTTCCAACTGTATCTCGAAAAGAGAGACAGGTTGACTGCTCAGTTGACTTCATTTGAATACAATGAACTTCTTAAATGGAGTTTCGAAGATTTCTTGTAAACCTGCCTGGCTCTTTCACTAATGTATTCATTTTCTGCTACTGTTTTTTTTTGGTGTAAACTTTTCTGTATATTTTCCATTGCTGCTTGCTGCTTCCTTACATACACATTTATGTTGAGTTGTTTAATAATATAACTCCATTGAGATAATTCACATGTTTATTCTTCCACTTACTCAAGAACATGCAATGATAGAACTGTTCGCTTTTTAAAGATACTTTGTCAATCAAGTATTTTCCTGTATGCTGTTTCTTTGAATAATCTTCCATGGGGAAATGGACTGCAGTTTGATAGTCTTACTTAAGGAAGTACTAAGCTTTTAACATTGTTTCACAGAAAAGTCCTGTCACCTTCATGTTATTTGCTCTCTGGCCTTTTTCGTTTACTCTCAATTTTGTATATGACATGAATTTTCATTTACTTGCAATTGCGTATTTAAAAACTATGCTTTAAGCATGCAGTACAGGAAAATTTTGATAACGTATTAAACTTGAGTATGTTTTGAAATACCACATAATGAGAAACCCTCTTTCAAGGGCAATTGTGTTTTATGAAGGTTGTCTTTTAATTCATACTGATAAGGAAGTATCAGTATTAAATTTGAAAGTATCACATATACATTTCAGATATTTCATTTCATATACATTTCAGATATTCAGAGAATTTCAGATAACAATGGACTGGTAACAATAAGAAAAAACTGCCCACTTGACTCTTCACAGGTAGGCTGTATCACTATTGTCAAGCCAATAATTGAGACTGAAGAGGATATTGGACCCTAATACAGAGCTAGAGAAGGACAAGGTGTTTTGAAAATACAGAAAATATCTGTCCATCTGACAGATTGCCTTTGACCCACAGACAGGAGGCATACATTTTAGATCTGTCTGCTTCTGCTTCACCTCACCATAGATGGGTTTAGCTGAGGGGAAAGAAAGAGATTGTAGAAGCAACCAGGGAAAGTTTTGAAGATGCAAATAAGATCCAAACTAGAGATATATGGCTTTTCCTACTCTTTCTATGGATTTTTTTTTTATTATTATTTTTTCTGTGTAAGCATTGTGGATTTTTTTTGGAACTACAATGGAAATAGGTCATTTGGATTTCCAGAGATGAAGTAACATAGATGTAAAGTCAAATGTAGGTTATTGTGTTAGCTTCTTTGTGGAATTAGGGTGATGAATGCCTAGAGGAGTCAAAGAATGTTCAAACTACATGGCTGCCCTGAGCTGATCATCTACAGGGTATACCTAAAAGCAACTGTTCTCAAATGCAGGTGTGGTTTGTCCTTTTGCACTGACAGCACCTTCAGAGACCCATAAGCAGATTAACCTTGACTGGATGGTAATGTTGGCAATGATTGCTAATGGGGGCGGTCAGAACTACTTGCTTTTCTAAAAGACAAGACTTGTGAGATGATTTTATAACCTGAAATATGAGAGTTCTATGTTGTTTCGGTATCAGAAATGGAATAAATGTGAACACATTATAAGCTCTGCAATGGGGAGGTGTCCCCCATTGTTCTCCAGCTACTTCAAAAACTTACCACTGACTGTTGTTGTAGGGTTTTATTCTGTTCCTGTATAGAAAGATAGGTATGACAGATGGAACCCTAATTGTGTGGGAAGAAAAATGCAAGAATCATCAAGGCTTACTCTCCCATCCCTCCAAAGAACATGTCTCCAAATGGCAGCCCTATCTGGTTCTCAGAGATTATTTTGCTTTGAGGAGGTGTACTATTGATTGCCCTGATGAATAAGGCAATCAATAGCTATCAGATTAATAGCTGTCAGATAGGGCAAAAATGGAATAGCATGAACACACCAAGAAACATATTATTGGAGCAAGGTAAGTTTCACAGTCATCTTACTGTTACAAGCGGAAGAATAGAGTGCAATTACTTTGCTCTCGTTCTATTATCTATATAAAAAATTATAAAATTTATCTAAAACTGACAATATCAAGAAGGTAAGACTTTGCCTTTTCACCTCTTACCTCTTAAAGTAATATATGGGTTTTCATTTTGATTTCATGTGCTAGCAGTATTACCCACAGCAGCACCCTGAAAGCTTCTATATTTAGTTTTATAACTTTTCAAAGAATATCAGTCAGATTTTATCTGACATAAAATTAACAATAAATGACTTTTTCTTCACTTGAGTTAATGATGTCATTTCCTCATTGAAAATGACATCTCCGTGGGTTATGAACCAGTGAAAAATTCTAATATATTTAGTATCTTTTATATCAGTGTTATTCCCCCTTTGCATTCTGCATGTTCATATAAAATTAATATGAGTGAGATAATAATCTCCCATATTTTGTTGGATGTTAATGGCAGCTCTGTCTTGTTCATGTTTTTGTGGCTGACCCTGACTTTAGTAAATTAATTTCCCCTATAATTTTCAAAATGTCAGGATACAAAACAGAAAAAATGATCTTTTTAAAATCTATTTGACATTTTAAATATGGGCATAAACTGTAGTTTATAATGAAGCTCTCTATGTCAGACACAAGACCTGGAGATCAGTTTTACTATGGATTTCATGTTGAACCATAGCTCTAAAGAAGATGTGCTGGAGTTATGACACCAGTTGGCCTCCTAAATGACATGTGTTTCTATTGAGCTGATGAACTCTAACTGCTCACTGTATTTGCATACTGAGTGATAAGAATTGTTGATACATACCCTTTCAGAAAGTGTGTGACACATTTATATTAGACTGAACTGTCTGAATAAGGGACCAGGTTGTGTTGCTAAGGATACAAGAAAGAGAGAACACTGCAGCCACTGCTGTGCTGGAAGATTACCTTTATCGTTATAAAGGGAAAACAAGAATAATCAATTTTGATACGCAGATTCAGGTGGCTGTCCAACTATTCACTAAAAAATAATGATACAGTTTTGACATTTTTATATTAAATTCTTTGTGTGGAATTACCTTCTAGACAGGAAGCCAGAAAAGATGCAATATTGCCTCAAGTGTGAAACAGTGTAATTTAAAAAATGCCATTATGACTACATTAGTATTAATAATTGCAATAAATATTACAAAAAAATCTTTTCCACCCTCAAAAAGCAGCTTTTATAGTTGTTGTGTTTGAAAAGCTGCAGATTCAGCATGTTGTGAAGAGATCTTTTCTGTGAGTAAAATATCGATGCGATCAAAGTCAGATGTAAAACCCTCACTAATTTGAGGAGGCAAAGGTTTCACCTCATAAATACCACATTAACATTTCCTAAACTAAATCGTAACTGCGAGCATGTTTCTGATGATTATAAAATTTTTGACTTTTTTTTTTTAAATGGGCAGTCTGTTAACCACACAATTCAACACTAAAGGAAAAAGAAAAGATAATGACTGTACAATAGCATTTACAAAATCCATGAACATGCAGGCAACTGAGCATCTCCAGTGTCTAAGTTGGCATAAATAGGGAGTATAAGTGACTTGCATTTCCTTCAGGTTGTTCCCGTGGCTGGAAAGGAGGCCAGAAACAAACAAACAAATTGATAGACATTCTCACAGTGAGAACAGATTAATAGCAATATCTGAAAATGTTAGTAAAGGAATAAACAATCACCATTATGTACATTCTGGTCTCTCAGACGCAGATCTCCAGGCAGGCGTCATCATTGCCCACATTAAGTTATTCATTTTGCCATTTGAATTTGAAATATTGTTTTGTGGCCTCTGCTCTGGCTCATACCATGAGATGTGTGGTGCCTGTGGCATTTTAATTTATGTTCCAGGACCAGCAGAACATATCACAAAACAAAAGTCAGGCAAGCTAAAACCAAGAGAAAAGAAATAAGAAATCCTGGGACAAAAGCCCCAAAAGGAATATGCAGAATGGACACAAATGTCCTTAGACGATTTCAGTACCAAAAATGCCTCTCGTTAATTTTACCATGGAGGAAGAAATCACTGCCTGACAATTGGGACAGCCATGTTTTCTTCCTGCATATGCTTATTTCAAATCTCTGCTGCTCCTACATAGATGATCATACTATTGTCCTTGTTTACCAAATTCGTTGAAAGAACTTGAACTTCACAAGCCTATCTCTGTTCTCAAGGAAATGTTGCCTTTGCTGTTGCTCATTTGTATTTATTTACATGACTCCTAAGTTGTATTTGAGAGAGGAGAGAGTGAATTTCCCTGTTAAGGGCAAGAAAGGTAGTGTTTCTCGGGCAAACAGAGCTTAAATAGTTAGACCCTGCACAGCTGTTAGAATGGTTCAATTTAGAGGTCAACTCTGAAGTCTTCTTTTAAATAAATCTTGGAGCTTTCATGATTCATTATTGTCCAGGAAGCCTGCCAAGTCTGAGGGTTGAAACTTCCATTATAGGCTAGTTTTCTAGTGGATGTGCAAGTAGTTAAAGTTGAGCTGACTTTTATGAGGTTTGGAAATGAAATAACTTAGTTTTAAAAAATGTCACTGTGTTTCCACAGACATCTTCATTAATCTGGGATCCTCTTTTAGAACAAATGCAGAAAAAACCACCCCTCAAAAATAAAAGGATGGTGAACTTACAACTGCACTTGTTTTAATGAGTCCATGTCTTAACAGAATTTGAAGTTGTACAGGTTTAAAAACAGAACATTCAGAATATAAGATGACCCAGTTTTCTGAGCCTCTTTGGAGTGTGTTCATTGGGCTGCTAAAATTAAAATCATTGGGTTACATGAAATAGTTCTGTAAATAAACAGAATTTTGGTTAAGGGCCCAGAGTTCTGCTCTTAAATGCCTGTTTGTTTCAAATCTACTTTACTTCAGACCAGTTAATGCAATTTTGCAGAAGGTTTATTGCCAACAGAATTGGTAAATGAACCAATTAAAAAGACCAAAATGGATGCCCATCTCCCTTAATCTTGTTTTGATTTTACCCTAGCTCTTCCTCCTAAATTGTGAAGAATACTGCAGCATTCGTGTTAATGTAAGCTAATCTTATTCTACATGCTGTAGCTTTCATTTGGTTTCAGCTGCATCGGCTGTCAATTTCTTCAGGAATTAGTATGCAAATATTGTTGATGCATCAGATTCGTCAGTGTCTTTGTCTCATGGTGAATGTTGAGTATCAGCGTATTAGTTAGTACATTGTGCTCATTTAATTCACGTCTTCTAAATGTTCCCCGGGTTCATCTTCCCAGTAAACCCTTTGAATATATATCACATTTCTCTTTGCTAGAAGGAACTGACAGTTAAAAGATACTTTTTTTCTAAAAGCTTACTCAGTGTAATATTTGTTTTAATTATGTTTTTATGTGGAGTGCCTGGGGATGTATGTGTTACAGACACTGTAAGATAGAGGTTGGGTTAGAGCAGCAGGAAAGCGACAGAAGTTTCATATTGCAGCGGTCTGGAGTCAAATCAGTGCAGTAAGTGGCTGGGACAGTTCACTTTTGGCATTACCTCTTTTATCTGCATTAGCATGTATGTGAGAAATATGACAAAGTTCCTTTCTTTCACAGAGGATATCAGACAGTAGGCTTGTGTCAATGACCCAGTTGTAATTTCTCACTTGGTGCCTAATACAAATCATTGATCTAATATAAATTAGTGCAATCTACTCTCCCATTCTGCAATTTGAACTTGTCATTAGGAACAGGATGAGAAGTAATGAACTCAAACTCTAAAGAAGGAGACTTTGGTCAGACATTGGAAAGAACCTTCTAATTCTTCAGAGTGAAATATGTAAGGAAATTATGACTATTCTAAAAAAATAGGCCAGACGTGCATGCTGCCAGCTATGATGTAGAAATATTTTGGTTCAGGATGGTGGGAAGGATGACCTCCTGAAATCCCTTTTTTAGTATGGGCTTTAGGAATATTTTCAGGGCAGGCTAATAAGGTTTGCCCAAATAGTATCCTCTAAAGTTTTCATTTTGAATTACTGCACTGTGTTACAGAATCTAAGAGATGCAATTGGAAATCAAAATAAATAAATCATCTCTGTAAGGCAATAAATAAATGCCAGATTCTCCTGCTTATTCTCTGTCTAGCTTTTCCCCTCTAACCTCACTCAAGGGGACACAGATTTCTAAGGCGATCAAGATTTCCTTTCAAGAGCATCAGCCAGAGCCATGGAGTGGATTTTCAGTTTTGTTACTTCTGCATCTGAGTCTTCAAAATATACAGGACCATTATTCCACCCAGCACTAAAATACTTAGTCAGCAAATAGAAGTCAATTGCCAGGTAACTAGATAATTCAGGTTTCAGAGTCTGGCAATGGGAGGAAAGAGTTCAGGCTGCTCATCTGTTCCATCATGAATATTATAATTTGCTCTTTAATAAGATTGAAACCATTTATGATTTTTTTGGTAACCGTATAAAAGACTTAGCACCATTTTCACACAGTGAATTTCTTACTCTGTACAAATTCTTTCAGTAGCTTACTTTAGTAGCCTTTTCCTAGTAATCTACAGGACCTGCTTATTTAAAAACTCTTCAAGAATTCCTGTGTTTGGTTCTAGTTTTGAAACTGTATGTGTATAGCAAATCATGGATAGCTACTGGTGAACCTCCTGGCATCCAGGCCTGAGTTGGTCTTGCATCTGCAGTAATACAAATGGAGGAGGAATCGTATCTTCAGTGTCTGTTATGCATAGTTCACTGCAATATGTGTTTTGACCTTTTTTCACAATGCAGAATTAATGAGAAAGATATACTTCCTCAATAAGGAAGTAAATGAAGGCCAAAACCTGAGACTGCTCCCTTCAACCTTAAGTACCATCAAATAAAAACCTCTTAACTGTTGTTCAAGCTCCTGGCAGTCACACCGTGTTCAAGGGGCACTGCAGAAAGACATAAAAATCTAGATAGTGCTACCTTTTAGCAAGACAATATTTTTTTCACCACTTACCATGAAACATTGTTTCAAAATCAAGCTTATTCAACCAGAAAAACAAATATCAGCACAACAGTGCTATGCTATCACTCCATCCACTCTGCTACAAGTTAGGACCAACACTATTCTGACTCCTAAGAGAATAAGTTATTTTATTTTTTAAACAAAAGCGAAAATATCAGCAGGAATGTTGAATTTATCTCCACTTCCATGCAACCCGGGAGTGGTACAAATGCCACCAGTTTTGCAGGGGAATGGAAGTGAATTTCTGCTTTCTCCTTTAAGTTACTGTCTTTCTACAGAACCAAAGGAATTTTTGCAGCTTCAGTACTGTAGATTTTGTAAGCCAAGTAGCATTATTTCTGTCCAATATTGCAAAAGACTCAAACTTATCCTTATACATTTCACAAAATGTGTTTTGGAACAGTTTTATCTTGGTGTGGGCTTCCCTTGCACATGCTGACTAGTGACTCTTATACATTTTGTTCCAATCTGGCTTCTCACAGAGGGAGGAATATTTCAGTGATGACTCATAATCATTTTTGTCTTTTGTGTTTCTTACTGTCTCAGTGCAAAGAGAGATATTTTTGGCATTTTTTGCCTACTGATCTAAAAATGCTGGGCTTTTGTTTCCTACTTATTTGTGCATAGCATATGGTATCTAAATTGTACCTGCCACAAAATGCTGTAGAGTATAATTCATAAAGTGCATGAGACACTCTCTGATGTTCTTATTTGCTGAAGATTCTCTTCCATTAGTTCAAAAATCTATTTTTATGGTAGTCATTATGATAATTCTATTTTAGGAATGGCTTCTCAGGCTGAAGTCAACTGTTCCATTTTCAAACCTGGATATGGGACAGAGGCATAACAAGTCCCACTTTTGCCCAGTGTTCCCCATTTCCCTATACTTTTTTCTCTAGAAATGTGTGTAATTATAGACCCACGCTAGCATTTCCTCCCTAAACTGCTCTTCAGAAGTGGCTGTATTATGCGGTGGGAATAAGTTCTGGTTTGGAGCACAGGAACATCGTAACACGACCACCTGCCCTAAGGGAAAGCTGCACGCTTATTTGTGTTACAGTGAAAGTAAGAGCACTGCTATGCACTACAGTGGAAACATTTGCATGTACCTGTTTTGTGGAGATCACTGCTCATCTTTGGGAAGCCAGTCTCATGTTTCAGGAAAATGTATATAAACTTCCCCTCCTCTCTTTCTTTGCACTTATATTTGATTTCGGAAGGGATGGATGCTCCTGGAAGAATAACCTTTGAAACACGAGCCTGTCATACAAGGTTAAGGAGGGTGAGGTAGAGCTGTACAATAGGTATGAAAGCTGATCAGTTTTATATGTTATATTAGCATATATACAAGGCACGCCCATATATTAAACAATTGTTCTTTAAATAAGTCACTGTCCTCCATATACTCAGTGAGTGAAATCCCAGTGACTGTGCAGGGTTTATGCTTAAACTGATTTATAACTAAATACTACCAGGTCTGCAAACTTGTACCTGTTTTTCCAAAAATCTATCCGCCTTTTGAATATTGGAGTCACTGCTGAAGATTATAAGGCACTAGATCAGCGTTCAAGGAAGATACATTGATAATGTAAATATTTTTATAATCCAGTTGAAGTCCTACTACTCTGAGGCAAAAATAACAGAAAAGATGCTACAGTGTTCAGATGACAAAGGATTAGAATACAATAAACTCCATAATTTTAATGGAGTTTAATTTATTTTTTTCTTTTAATGAAAATAAATCTTGTCAAGAATAATTTTTTTTTGGAGAAGGCTATAATTTAAATTAATAAAAATTATGACATATTTGTAATAACTAAGCTTTTATAAAGGGTTAATTCATTAATGCATAGAATCCTGTTTAAAAAATCCCATAATGTCAGATATTTATATACCTACTTCCAGGTCACTGCTAGAAATGTTGAAAAGAAACACAACCATTTCAATGATGAATACCCCAGAATTTTTGAGATCCACCAGTCAGTTCCTAATGTTCATTGAAGTTTGATCTACCAATATTAAAGAATAGTAACATTTTTTAAAGTGGGTGGAAGAGTAAATAATAAAAATAGTCACCTGGATCACTTAGTAAGTAGGTCCTTTTCAAGTGGTTTCATACACCCATTCACAATGTCACGAAGCCAGACAAGGAGTAGGACTGATATATGCACAATGATTTCTCTGTGTGGGAAACTTGGGGAAATTAATGGACACGTATCTTTATATGAACTCCTGGGATGATACTGTGGAAGCAAATGCAACCCAAATTTTTGGCTATTTAAATACAAGAAGAAGGGCAGTGACTATTTGCCTCTGTATGCTTTATTGGTGAGACTGATGCTGGAATACTACAGTTCTGTCCTCCACAGATTAAAAAAACCTGAAGCTTCACAAAAATGATTTCTGAGTTGAATGACAACTTAAGTGTAAAGTCCTATGATACAGAGAATTAGATGAGCTCACACAGTCCTGTCTGGCCTTAGCTCTCTGAATATGAATCATAAGCTGTGACTTCCTTGGACTGAGATACAGTCTAGATTGAAGTACTTTCTCTTGCTCCTCTCGCACTTACTACCTTTGATTGTACAGAGCATCCTATTCTTTAGATAAGAAGAAAGGCACGTAAGAATGCTGAAACAAACTGCCCTGCTCTTCCTGTGGAAGCTGGTGGAGATTTTAGTATAGATGGAAGTCTTACCTTCAGGCATGGTGTTTTTTTAGACCTGGGTATAAGTCAGAGGACAGAGAGAAATCATGCCAAAACAGTGCTGATTCTCAAAATCTTTTAATTAGTTGCGGCTAACAAGAGATGAGTATAGATGCGGTTTTTTTGCCAATGGGCACTGTGGGCTATTATCTGAAAAACTACAGTAACATTTGTGACTCTTGAGCTCTGCCACCTTAAATTTAGACACTGTCTCTGAGCAACAGAACGTTCTTTTTTCATATTTTGATTTTCAAATGCAGTTTCAATTTAGTTCGACTTCACTACAGCAGTACAGATTCTAGTATTTAAATACTGTTTTCTGGCCATTGGCCTGTTAAGTCACCTTTACATCAGGACAGGATATTATACTGGCCTATAAAGTACAATCTGCAGTCTGTTGTCAGTCACTTATATCAATGCGTGTTGTAATTCTAATTCAGGTTCTTTAGTCTGAAGTCAGCCATGCTGCTTAATCTTTTAGAACAGCTACACAATGAAACCTTCTCAGCCTAATGGATTCAGGCATCTCGTTTCTTGGCTGATACCCAGAAATTGATTGTTAGTTTCTTTTTTTCTTCTCCCTTTAACTGAGAGAAGTGCCTTAGAGCAAAAAACCTCTTCTCCATCCTCTGGGAAGGCTGCCTTTATCCACACAAGACCAAATCCCCCAGCCCTAGGAACTGTACTAGGAGCAGTAAGAGGGAGCCATCTTTTCCTCACTGCCGAAAAGCAACCTTTCCTTGTACAGCTTGCAACGCCCAGCAAAATCATACCTATTTTTGTCAATCCCCAGTATAGTTCTTCAGTTAGGAATCATTTGCAGGATGAAAGGAATGGAATATGTTTCAAAAGGAAGCCAAACTGCTCTTTCTTACAATTAATTTGTGAGCTAAAGTAACTCTGCTTAAAACTAGAGCAGGGTTTAAAATCTAGATTTCTCGATACATCAAAGCTACTGGGAAAGAGCAAGACTGATTTTAAAAGACAGAGGTATGCAGAGATTATTGCAGAAATTTTGACTGAACATTAAATTAGTGAAGCCAAGTGTGTGCTTCTTGCATTTTGCACATTGAAAAGCTGTGCCTTTGACCTTTGGTCTCCCTTCCACTGGGGGCTATTTCTCCTTCATTATAGAGAGAGCACTTTCCTCTATTAGAATCACCCTCTCACCACTATCAAACTGACTGATGGATTTTTCCTCTCTTTGACGTGCCTTCATAACTCCTCATGTTAATTCTTTCCATACATTTTGTCCTATTTCATGCACCAATGCTTAGATGTATAAGTAAAATTTAAGTGCTGAAGGGGAAAACATGGATCCCCAAAATTCAGTTCAGCTACTTCTGAACTCATGACTACCTAGTGGACCGGGCCACCAATGTTTTCCTTAGAAACTTACTAAAGTTTGAAAGTAAGTATTCCTCTGTGTCTTAGGCTACACTACTCTTTTTCAGCACAGTACCAGGAGGAGTGACCGTACTTTTCCTCAAGACCCATGATCAGGCTACTTACTGTGGATGTGTGGGACTCAATTTCAATTATTTTTGATCTCTAAAGAGACTGAAGTTTCGTCCTCCTACCTCTCAGATTAATTTTCTGCCAGTATGATTAGTAGGATGTTTGAGGACAAATATATCTAAATCCTTCTTGCTACTTTTCATGAAATAGAGGAACAATAACTATATCAGAAATGAGACGTCTTTCACCCTTCTCACCTTTCAATGCCACAAAGATTTCATTACAAAATCATTGTCTCACCAACTGGACACTTCTGAAGCCTAAGAGATGCCAAGTGAGAGTCCAAATTCATACTTACTCTTTTAAGCTAAAACCAGTCTCCGTAATGGCTCCTAAAACTTACGTACAATTTTTATGTAATTATCCAAGAAAATGTACCATTGAGGAAGGAAATTTTTCAGTCTGGTTAGCTTTTCTTTCGGCCTGGTGCCTCCTAGAAACAGCAAAGGTGATAATGTATCAAATCATATGAAAATTTAGACCAAAAGGGACCTCTGGAGCTCATCTGATCCATCCTTCTGCTCAATGTTTGAATCAAGTTGTAATACAAGCCCTATTTCTTGTGTTGCAGAAGAAGACTCAGGTTGCTTCAGCATGAGTTTCAGATGACAGTTATAGGGAAAAAAGTGTGATTGGAGGTGAATTTATATTCTTTATATAAAAAGTGGTTAATAAATTAACTCTAGTGATTTTTCATTAACTAAATGACATAAGAACAGTGTGAACTCTAATGTTGTGTGTCACAAACATGAAAAAACCACCAGTGAACTGTGGCTCCAGTGACTTGATGGCTTTCCCACTTCAGAGTTAATGGTTCTTGCTTAAGTGTGACATATATTGAGTGCTTTCTAGTAATTTCTTCTAAATGATGAGAATATCCTGTGCGTCCCTCTTGATGACTACAGACTCTACTGCCACTGCCCTGAGACTGCTGAGTTGTAGCACTGCCTCTTCACCATGACCCAAGCTGTCCATAACATTTTTCTTCCTTCATTATGAAATACAGAATGATCAAAGTGTTCTTAGGCAAACAAATTCATGGACAACTTCTGTAACTTAAATGTGTAGCCTTCTGCAATAGCTCTGTGGAGGATACTATTTTATTTAAAGCCTACTACTCTTATTTTAGGTGCATGAGAAAAATTGAATTGTTTTGGGGCTGGGTGTATGTAGAAGTTTTCACAGCAAAACAAGAGATCCTTTATTCACTGTAATGTTTTTAATAATTTATTATGCACATTTATTTGCCCCTCAGTCTACAAAAGTCATGCCAGGTATCATTTGAAAAGTAATCTACTCCAAGATTGCTGTAAGGCAATCAAGTTTCTATTGTATTAACATAATTTAGGGTCTATCTGTTCTATCTGTTTTGAAATACTAATTTTTTATTTTATTTTTTTGAAGGCTAACATTGATCAGTGACATCTTAATGAACTTTTGTAGAGTTTCATGCTTGGATTATCATCTAACAGGCATGTATTCAGATTTATCTGAATTGAATATATTCCCTGTTGTGCCGTGTATTCTTTCTAGAAATGAGAAATGTCATACACCCATCTGGAGTTAGAAAAGGAGGAGATAATTGAGGGGCACTTTCCTTCTGCCTTTCTTTCTTTACAAGTAGTAAGCACCAATATGTTAAATGACTTAAAGATGAGATGAAACAAACCATCTGGGCATAATAAAGATCTATGACTGTTTTGAATTATTTCCAAACGTAAATGTGTGCATAGCCTCCAGGTCTTGTTCTGCAGCTTTTCTAGTCTCCTCTAGACATCAATTCACTAAAGCAGAAATTCTATTTCATAGCATAGATTCTTTAGTGTCTGATAATTTGTAGGTGAGAATAGGCCATCTTTAAGGGGTGTATGAGAAGTGAGGGATTTCTCCTTACTCCCAAACTGATGAAATATGTTTTGCTACATTTTCCTAATTCTTTACATAACAATTATTTCTTTTTATTTGTGAGGGTGGATTTTTTGTAGTAAAAGTACTACTAATTCTATCAAATGATGTCTCAAACCTAGTTTTACTGTTTAATAAGTTATATGGAGGCAATCAGAGCCATAAATATATGTGCTTGTGTGCACACATGCACTCATACTCATATACACACAAAGTACCAATAAATCAATCTACTTTTTAGGAATTTCAAAGCCAAGTTTGGAATTATAAAGATCTAGTGTTCTAAAATAATTGGATGGAATGTTATCACCACTGAAACCTAAAGCATTTTAAAATACCGTCTCATTAAAAGAAAGTTGCTCAGTTCTGTAATAGGAATGCTGGACTGGAAAGGCATCTTGTACAGTGTCCAACGGCTTACAGTAATAGGTAGCCCTGCTATAGGGGGCATCATTGTTATTGCACTCTGGCTGCTCAGGAAAAGAAAATTCAGCGCATTATTTGTATATTTTTTTCTAGTTCTTCAAATTATATGTACAAATGACTTAATGGTAAAATGAAGCACCGTTACCACTGTCTTTCTTTAACAGCTGGTAACTGTTAGCAATGGGTGGATAGGTTTCATAACTATGAATATTAAGCCTGTTTGAATTTATTGGGGTCCTTGATTCCAAAGTATTTAATTTTGTCTGGGAAAGTGAAGAACCTTGACGTTTGCACTTTCAGATATGGTTAGATTTAATTTGCCACCAGATAGTTGTATGTACTTTTGTATGCTGAAAGAATTAGGTAATAAAATTCAATAGGTCATCTGTGCAAGGTGTAACCTCACATTATTTGTCAGTGATTTTTATGAGAATTTTGAGATTTACTGTTATTGCCAGACATTATTATTTTTTGCCAGGTGTATTATACTACCAACTTCTATAAGCTTTGGCTTGTATAGTCAAACAAGTATTGCTTGTATTAAGCTATTCAGTAAGCTATTCAGTAAACTTTGAGGCCTTTAAGTAGTTAGATGTTTCTGGACATGCAATAAGAAGTTTGGAAAGGCTTCATATCCATCACCTCCTAGCCTAAATTTCAGGGACTGCATTAATAAACAGAGCATTGAATTTCAAACAGAAACATTTTAATCTCACATTATTAAAGGGTGAAATGTGATTGTGCTAATTATTTTTTCCTAATTACAAAATTTTTCTTGAAATAAAGTGTAGAGAATAGTGGTTTATCAGTCTGAAAAAGATCTTGTGAACAATATTCACCTTGGGTATTTTGCAATACATTGTTTTGCCTTTTGTACTTATGCAAAATGATACACCACTTGAACGGCAATTGTCCTGTTACGACTGAAGGCAGGTTTTCACATAATGTAGAGCTCTGACGCTACACTAGTCTTCATTGATTGTCTGTACCATCAAGTTCACGTTTTTCCTGATCATTTTGCAAAATTTGGTTTGCCTGCGTGAGCTGACCAATGCTACAGAGCTGATTTCAGTAATCTTTCACTAGGCTGATATTTTGATCTGCACCAAGAAAAGGCAGATGACTGGAAAATGGAACCCTATATGTGAGGAGTATCTTAAAGAGGTGTTTCTGCAATGTTTGCAGTTAGTATAAGAACTTTGAGATTTTGTATAATTTTCTTGCCTTTCTACTCACTTTTGGTTGAATAATGTACATTGTAGCATTGATTACTTTGGAGGTAAATGTCTCAACATTGTTTCGAATTAAGCAGCTGTGCTCACTATCCTTAATTGAATATCATGTTACATTTTCTCTTCCTCAGAAGTGCAGACCTTACCAGCGATCTCTAATTTCAAACTTTTCTGGTTTCCAGGAAGTAGGTGATGAGATGGACTGGGGGAGGCATATGGCATTTTAAGAACTGACCTTCTGTTGTTAATGTGTTCAGAATTCTCAACAGTCTGTCCATCATGTTTAGGACTTCTTTTGACCTAATTCAATACCACAGTGGAATTGAGCTTTTCCACTTGAACTGTGTGTCACCTTTTCATACTTTTGTTTATGATTTTGCTTTGCAACATCCTAGATTGCACCAAATTTTAAGGTAGCTCTTAGAAATCTAAAGCAAAGAAAAGAAAGCAACTTCACCCCATTGGGCAAAGATTTCTCGTATGTGGTGGTACATCTCATAACTATATCCTGGAAAATAACATTTTTAACCATTTTTAAAATTATTGATGTGAATACAAGTGAAAGCAGTCTTTTACCTTGACTTTAGCAATGCTTTTGGCATTTGTCTCCCACCATACTCTTGCATCCAAGTCAGAATGTTGCAGTCTATATGATGTGCAACTCAATGAATTAAAAACAGTTTGGGTGACCATGCCTGAAGGCTGGTGGTATTCGAATACCGCATCCAGTTTGAGTCCCCCATATAAGGACAACATCACTAAACTGGATTGAGTTCATCATGAAGCCACCAAGATAGTTAGAGGGCTTTTCATGGACAATCCCTTTCTGTCCACAAAGTCCTGCCCAGGCAGATTTTGATACTTTTCTTCCTTGCTGAGAACTACTGCCCCTTCCGACACCTTTTGACTCTTGCATGTTGCATGTTTTACATTAATTTTATTTCACATACTTCTGTTCTTCTTTTGTTATTGTTGCTGTTGCAACTATGGTAGCCAATACACGTCGCATGTACTTCATATCTCAGATTTTAGTCACCTACAGACAAGTAATTCAGTCCTCTGCACAGTGCGAAGATTGGAGCAGGTACAGCCTGAGTTGTGTGAACTCCCACTGTCATCCTCCAGCTACCAACTTTTTTGTGACACTCAGCACTTTAGCATTTGAACACCCCACAATCATTAAAGGTCTCTATCACTGCAGGAAAGTGGAGAGGCATCACTGTCTCCAGTTCTCTAATGGATGAGGTGCAGAAGCCTAGGACAACTGTGGACTGATGAGGATTGGGTCACATCTTAGTTGTCTACTGTATCCAGAGCTGAAGAGGTATAAACTTTTGAAGTTTATAAACTGAGAAGAAAATTATCCACTGCAAGAACATGTCCTTCCCCTTCAGGAAGAGGGTAGCAATATTCAGAGAGTGCAAAGGAGGCATTCAAAGCTTGTTCCTCATTTAGTTTGTATCATGGGGATATTCTGACAAGTATGATTTTTCATGAGATTTAATTGGAGTTGAAATGAGGTATATATATTGCTTGAAGTACCTAATCTTGCAATAAAGTCTTGGACTGATCTATAGCAGCAAGTACTTGTGAAATACTGGTCAGTAATAAACACAGGAATTAACATTACAGCCACTAGATGGATGTAGGAGGATATTATTTATATACAAAGACACAATCAGTAAAATTGTCTCTAAACCTTAACTTAGTTACACTATTCTTAATGCTGTTCCCTACTTAACAAACATTTAAGCCAAATATCTCTTATATTCACTGTATTTTGAAATGGAGTTGCTAAAATGTGTATAATTGAAATTAAATGAGTCAATGTTTCTAAAAATAACTGAATACATATTCATGAATAACAATGCCACTTCGAGCTGAGTGAGCCCATACTTTGAGTGGATACATGCTGTTCTTCATTAACCACATACGGTATGACCTGTTCTTGGGCAATATGAATGTGAGTATTGCCAGAAAAGTTACTGGAAATTGAAGTTGGGAGTGATGCAGCAGTGTGTCAGCTGCCCTGTGACAAATGTGTTTGTACTTAGCTGTGTCCTGAAGTAAATGGAGGTAGCTTATCTCTCAATGTACACGACTCTGAAAAATGGTCTTAAATTCTTTGTGCTGAAGGCAAGTTAATACAGGGTATTTGCAAGATATTTTTTCTTAAAGCATGACTGGGAAAAAAAAAGGAAGGGAAAACAATTGAATCTACAATTCAAGTATTTTGTATGGTCCAAATGAGCTAAGCAGTAAAAAATTAAGAACATCTCATCATTTGCACTGCTTTGTCTTTTCACATTTTAAATTTTCACCTTAAGTTTTACCCCTCAGCGTTTACCTGCACCTTCATTATTGATACTACGTTGTGTCAAAAGCAACGTGGCAACAAGTAGAAGTTGAGAAGCAGGACATTAAAGGAAACTGTTTCATGGATCTGCAAAACAATTTTGTCAGATAGCAATGTTTCTAAAACACTTTTTTCCATTAGATTCCAAGGCTCTTCTATGTAAGTCTTCCCTAACAGCCAAGGTCTTGCCCAAGTGACAGCTGTTTTGTACTTTAAATTTGCCATTAGCAAGCATTTCATTAGTGGCTGGCTATTCTACCAACTAGAGCCGTAGTCCTGCAGAACAAATCAAGATCAGGACATTTTTCACTGGGAATTTTACCAGCAACAACAGAAACAACAGAAATGAAACAAATACGCAACTCCTGTAGGCCTTCTGTAAGTCTTCTGAGTTTATCCCAAATCCACCTCAAAATGTTTAATTACTATAAGATCTGATGTCAATCAAGAACTAATAATCAGATACTTATGTCTGTCTCATTTAAATAAATGATGGAGAGAAATCTAGATTAGGTGGGACCTCTGGAATCTAGTGTCTTTCTCAAAGCAGAACAAACTTCGAAGTTATATCAGGTTGCTCAAGGCTTTGAAATGTCTCCACGGACGGAGATTCTGTGTTTCTGTGAAACCAGGGTTGCACTACTCTGCCAGTGAACAATATTTTCCTAATGTCGTTATGCCAAGAAGGTTTGTTAATTTACAGCCTAATAAAGAATTACGATTTTCTGGAAAAAATACTTCCCGCTGATATGTAACAATAAGTCACAGAATCACAGAATTGTAGGCGTTAGAAAGGACCTTTGTAGATCATCTAGTCCAACCTCTAAGCTTTCTTATTGATTGCTTCCATTTCTATTCTACAGTTTGCTAGAAAACAAACCAGACAGTCAAGAACAGGTGATTACATGAAGAAGTTAATTAATAATTAACAAAGACATCATAGAATCACCGAATGGTTTGTATTGGAAGGGACCTTTAAAGGTCTAGTCCAACCCCCTGGCAATAAGCAGGGACATCTTCTACTAGATGAAATTGCTTAGGCCCCGACCAACCTGACCCTAAGTGTTTCCAGGGATGGGGCACCTACTACCTCTCTGGGCAACGTGTTCCAGAGTTTCACCACCCTTATTGTAAAAAAATTTTTCCTTATATCTAGTCTGAATCCACCCTCTTTTGGTTTAAAATCATTACCGCTTGTCCTGTCACTGCAGGCCCTACTAAAAAGTCTGTCCCCATCTTTCTTATAAATCCCCTTTAAGTATTTAAAGGCTGCAATAAGGTCTTCCTGAAGCCTTCTCCTCTCCAGGCTGAACAACCCCAACTCTCTCAGTCTGTCCTCACAGGAGAAGTGTTCCATCCCTCTGATCATTTTTGTGGCCCTCCTCTGGACCCGCTCCATGTCTTTCCTGTGCTGAGTACCCCAGAGCTGGATGCAGTACTGCTGTCCTGGTTCCGGAGGGGATAGGGTTAATTTTCTCTGGTATTCCATGCCATGTGAGCCATGCCCACCCTGAGCTGCCGGGGGAGGGGGCAGGAAGTCACCGCTTGGAGCAGGCGGGGGCGTCCCGGGTCCGGTCGGTGAGCGGCAGGGAGCGGCGGTCCCGTAATCGTGTTTGTATGTTCCTCTGTCCGTGTTATTGTTGTTGTTTGCTTGTTCCCTTTGCTGTTCTGTTAAACTGCCTTTGTCTCAACCCAAGAGTCTTGCCTTTTCTTCTGATTCTTCCTGTATCGGGAAGGCCCGAGCGAGCGGCATGTGGTTCTTTGTTGCCGCCTGAGGCCAACACGGCAACTGCAGGTGGGGTCTCATGAGAGCAGAGTAGGGGGGCAGAATCACCTCTCTCAACCTGGCCACACATTTGATGCAGCCCGGAGTTGAACGTTCTGAGGTTCACAGAGGCCAACTTCTGAAGCCAAGTTCTGTAAATTCTAAGCTAAAACATTCAGAAATCAGAGGCTTCACAGCCAAAGCTAATACGTTCATTCACATCATGCCAACGGTTCATGGCATCACTAACCTTCCTTAGTCATAATGATGAGAGTCATCATTTTAAGACACTTCACCATCTTTATCATTACCTCTCAAAGAAATGTCTAAATATTCCTTTCCTCATTTCTTACAGATTTCCTGTCATCCATACGTCTGCGTATTCTGCCCATTGGAACATACCTTTGTATCAAATCTGTACATGTAAGAGCCATCTCTACACAGTCTTTTTCTTGTAGAGTCACATTAAGTTAGTAGGGTTTCTCGAGCTAAAAAAGACTTAAGTGCCTGATTTTGGGCTAGGGATTACATCAGTTTCAAAAAATGCACTGCAGTGTAGATAGACGCAATCTATAAATCAAAGTGATGAAGATGTTTTTACTGTGTGGATTTCTCTAAGGTGCTGTGCCAGAGGTAGGCAAAAAGATGGAAGTGTAGAACTAAAGAAAAAGCAGACAATGCAATATAGAAATTACCTAGGCCTATATAAAATGTCTATTCATAGAGAAATTTTCTCTCTGCTTTCAAAGATAATGTTAAATAATGTCCTGAAAAGGGGGCTAAGTAACTTAATTAAACTAGAAATCCTGCAATCCACAGGAAGGATCTAAAGTCCATCTGCTGAAGAGATAGTTCACGTCAGGAAGATATTTGGAGCATAAGGAGCCAAATTTCCTAAACTAGTGAGTTTCTACAAGCTTTGAGGAAGATGCTCTCTCTCTCTCTTTCCTTACTAGTGAGATTAAAACAGGTGACACTCCTTCCCACCAAAATAGCTAACTGTATATAGTTCAGAAAGATGACAGTGATCAGCCCAGAAGGAGCCTGACTTAGTTATTTCCTGCCCATTGTCAAATCCTTCTTTTCCCAAGCAAACTTATGGAAAAGGTTCTGAAGTTGTTTCCAAGCATTTCTAATTACAGGAAATACCCTAGACCTGGCACAATCTGGATGTAGGTCAAAACATAGGATAGGAATAACATTCTCTCACTGTTGGAGTGCCATTGGTAAAGAGTACACAAACCTTTTTGAATCCGTCAGTCATTCCTGAGCTATTAATAATATGTCAGCGTAATAATATGTCTGCGTAATGTTCTTAGCGGAGAAGAGATGTACTAGTTGTGCTGAGAAACTTTATCTCCCTTACCCCTGGAGCCCCATAAAGATTAGTTTGCTGTCTGTCCCTATCAAATGATCCAAAACACAGAAATTACCAATTCAGTGCTATAGATTGAGTGTGAAGTTTCATGATTCTTTCTGTCTTCTATAACACAGAATACCACACCACTAATATAGCCCAATACTTTGCCAAGAAATATAGGATGATACAGATCAACTAGTTAAAACAGATGCCGCAAAAACCAGGCTATGCTGATTGTCAGAAGAAAGGGCTCAGAGTTCATTTTGGCCACAGAATTCTTCCTTTTGATGGGAGACATAATTAACCCCTTCGTTTCTTGCTTACTGGTAGACATACTTGTGCTGCCTTTAGTGCAGCATGACCTGTCAATGGTCAATAGACTGCATCCTACCTTGAAAAACAACAGCTCGTTCAATGGTACATCTAACTTTGCCATTTCCCAGCTGAATTTCAGCAATATACTATGAAGTTCTCAGAGCATTTGACACACAGGACAACATTACAACAGCTGCAGCACATCATGCTTGACCTATGTTCTCTATGCTGATTGTCCTTAACATATTGAGAAATCACTTGAATATTAAGTAAAACCTTACCCTTATATTTAAGACACTCTTTCATCTATCCTTTTGTGATACCCAGATTACTGATTACTCGGGATGTGAAATGACAGAAATTGTTCTGCTGAGAAATAATGGGATGGACATCAGCAGAGATAATGTCCCTGCATGCAGAAATTGAAATTTCCTCAGTGAGAGCGTAGGAATGACCACAAAGATTTGCTTGCTCTTGCTCAGAGTATATGCTGTTATGAAGTTGTGGGGCAAGTGAGAGAAACCGTAAATGCTAAGCACCAGAAAATTTCTGGCTGGAATTTCCCTTGCTGCAGCTTGCAGATGTTTCTTCTTTTCTTTTTTCTTCTTTACCTCTGAAAAGAGCCTGACCCCATTGTCTTTATAATCACAGAATCACAGAATGACAGGGGTTGGAAGGGACCTCTGGAGATCATCTAGTCCAACCCCCTGCCAGAGCAGGGTCACCTTAGAGCAGGTTGCACAAGAACGCGTCCAGGTGGGTTTTGAATGTCTCCAGAGACGGAGACTCCACCACCTCTCTGGGCAGCCTGTGCCAGTGCTCTGCCACCCTCAAAGTAAAGAAGTTCCTCCTCATGTTTAGGTGGAACTTCCTATGCTCAAGTTTGTGCCCGTTACCTCTTGTCCTGTCACTGGGCACCACTGAAAAAAGGCTGGCCCCATCCTCCTGACACCCATCCTTTAAGTATTTATAAGTGTTGACAAGATCCCCCCTCAGTCGTCTTTTTCCCAGACTAAAAAGACCCAAGTCCCTCACCATTTCTTCACAAAAGAGAAGTTCCATTCCCCTAATCATCTTGGTAGCCCTTTGCTGTACCCTCTCTGGCAGCTCCCTGTCCTTCTTGAACCCAGGAGCCCGAAACTGGACACAGTACTCCAGATGCAGCGCAGCCTCACTTATACCCCTGAGTCGACCCAATCCTAATGATGCATTGTAACAACAGGAAGAAACCTTCTCTATCCCATGGAGTAGCTATTACTCTTGGGTTTGTCAGACAGTAGTAATCTGAAAATCTTCCAGGCATCTGCTCCACATGCAGATAATATTGAAATGAAATATGAATGATGTGGTGGTCTTTGCACCCTGAAGAAATACTAGTATAATGTTATTTGATTATTGGGGCATACACAGGTGAATTGCAGGAAGCCACCACCACTTCAAAAGAGCTAGATCTTTTAAAGAAATGACCCAGTGTACATTGCGATTACCAATGTTCCTTTCCTTATGTAATTCTGAGAGGCCTGGTTTCTGCTGTGTCCATGGCTAGTGGAACTTGTACTAGTGTATGCAGCGATTTTAATGTATGTTGTCTGAGACAATTGCAGGATAATGGGAGAATGTGATGTAGGAAGATAGAAAACAAGGTGCAAATCTCTGATCGGCAGTCACAGTTCGGTGACAAATATAGCAATTATAATCCCTGTCTGCTGTATTTTACATAAGATATAGGAATCTAAATCAGTAATTTCTGCTTCCATGCTATATTTTCAGACTAAGGTAAGGCAATTACAAAGGTTGATTTTCATAAACAAGCAGAAAAAGCAGAACTTAACAATGGAAAAGAAGAAGGGAAAACTCCCAATAAATTGTTTCTTCCCTTGACTCTTGATTTTGTTAAATACATTTCTGTATCTGTATATATGAGTTCCATGAAATTTAAGTTAGTCCATGGGGAGAAAGGAGGTAACACAAGCATAGGCCATCTCGTATTTCATTGTGCTAACTTATTAAGTTTTCAGAGAATTTTAGCAGAATGAATGTCAAACTTTTCTAATCACAGTAGGGATAAAATTAAGTTTCTGAAGTGGTACACTTCATATTTCACTTAAGATTTGCTGCAGTCACTTATTCTCAACATGTTGCTGATTGTGGTCCTCTGATTCTGAGAGGACTTTTGATCTTGGATGACCTATGAACCCTGTTTCCATGGGGATGTGCCACAGTAAAAGCCAAAAAAAGCTTTATCAAAACAGTGATAAACAGGAAGATTTTTGAAGTTGGTACCTTTCTTCTAGTCTCCAGTATATGGAAAGAATATGGAATTTTTTTGTTAGATTATGAAGATTAAACCTAATCCATGCAAAATTTAATCTTCTGAATGTGTTTGCGAGAGAGTTGTAAAAGAATTAGAATAATAGAATTGTTTAGGTTGGAAAAGACCTTCAAGATCATCAAGTCCAACCATTAACCTAGCACTGCCAAGTCCACTGCTAAACCATAGCCCTAAGTGCCACATCTATACTTCTTTTAAATACCTCCAGGGATGGTGACTCAACCGCTTTCCTGGGCAGCCTGTTCCAATGCTTGACAACACTTTTGGTGAAGACATTTTTCCTAATATCCAATCTAAATCTCCCATGGCACAACTTGAGGTCAATTCTTCTATCACTTGTTACTTGGGAGAAGAGACCGGCCCCTACAACCTCCTTTCAGGTAGCTGTAGAGAGCGATAAGGTCTCCCCTCAGCCTCCTTTTCTCCAAGCTAAACAAACCCTGTTCCCTCAGCTGCTCCTCATAAGACTTGCGCTCTAGACACTTCACCAGTTTCATTGCTATTTGGACATACTCCAGCACCATTAACCTCTTTCTTGTAGTGGGGGGCCCAAAACTGAACAAAGTATTCGAGGTGGGGCCTCACCAACGCTGAGTACAGGGGGATGGTCACTTGCCTAGTCCTGCAGGCCACATTATTTCTCATACAAACTAGGATGCTATTGGCCTTCTTGGCCACCTGAGCACACTGCTGGCTCATATTTAGCTGGCAGTCGACCAACACCTCCAGGTCTTTTTCTCCAGGCAGCTTTCCAGCCTCTCTTCCCCAAGCCTGTAGCGTTGCATGGGGTTGTTGTGACCCAAGTGCAAGACCTGGCACTCAGCCTTGTTGAATCTCATACCATTGGCCTTGGCCTGTGGATCCAGCCTGTCTGGGTCATTCTGTAGAGCCTTCCTACCATCAAGCAGATCAACACTCCCACCCAACTTGGTGTCATCTGCAAACTTACTGAGGGTGCACTCGATACCCTCATCCAGATCACTGATAAAGATATTAAACAGAACTGGCCCCAATACAAAGCCCTGGGAAACACCACTTGGGACTGGCCACCAACTGGATTTAACTCCATTCACCACCACTCTTTGGGCCTAGTGATTCAGCCAGTTTTTTACCCAGCAAAGAGTACCGCCATCCAAGTATGAGCAGCCAGTTTCTCCAGGAGAATGCTGTGGGAAATGGTATCAAAGACTTTCCAAAAGTGTAGGTAGACAACATCCACAGCCTTTGCCTCATCCACTAAGCGGGTCACCTTGTCATCAAGGAGATCAGGTTAGTCAAGCAGGACCTGCCTTTCATAAACCCATGCTGACTGGGCTTGATCACCTGGTTGTCCTGTACATCCCACGTGGTGGCACTCAAGATGATCTGCTCCATAGCCTTCCCCAGCACCGAGGTCAGACTGACAGGCCTGTAGTTCCCTGGATCCTGCTTCCGGCCCTTCTTGTAGATGGGCAGCATGTTTTGTAACCTCCAGTCAACTGGGACCTTCCCAGTTAGCCAGGACTGCTGATAAATTACTGAAGGCAGCTTGGTGAGCACTTTGGCAGCTCCCTCAGTACCCTTGGGTGGATCCCATCTGGCCCCACAGACTTGTGTGTGTCTAAGTGGTGTAGCAGGTCACTAACTGTTTCCCCTTGGATTATGGGGGCTTCATTCTGCTCCCCATCCCTGTCTTCCAGCTCAGTGGCCTGGGTGCCTGGAGAACAGCTGGTCGTACTATCAAGGAGTGAGGCAAAGAAGGCAGAAGTACCTCAGCCTTTTCCTTAGCCTTCGTCACTATGTTTCAACCCACATCCAATAAAGGATGGAGGCTCTCCTTAGCCCTCCTTTTGTTATTAATGTATTTATAGAAACATTTTTATTGCCTTTTACTGCAGGAGCCAGATTAAGTTCTAGTTGGGTTTTGACCCTTCTAATTTTCTTCCTGCATAACTTCATGACATCTTTGTAGTCCTCCTGAGTTGCCTGCCCCTTCTTCCAATGGTCATAAACTCCCCTTTTTTTCCTGAGATCCAGCCAAAGCTCTCCGTTCAGCCAGGCTGGTTGTCTTCTTGGTTGACTCATCTTTCGGCACATGGGGATGGGCTGCTCCTGCACCTTCAAGATTTCTTTCTTGAAGAATGTCCAGTCTTCCTAGACTCCTTTGCCCTTCAGGACTGCCTCCCAAGGGACTCTGTCAACCAGGTTACTAAACACGCCAAAGTCTGCCCTCTGGAAGTCCAAGGCATCAGTTCTCTGACCCCACTCCTTACTTCTCCAAGATTTGAAAACTCTGTCATTTTGTGATTGCTATGCACAAGACGGCCTACAACCATCACATCACCTACAAGTCCTTCTCTATTCACAAACAACAGGTCCAGTGGGTTGCCTTCCCTAGTTGGCTCCCTCACCAGCTGTGTTACGAAGTTATCTTCCATACAGTCCAGGAACCTGGACTGTTTCTTCTCTGCTGTATGGTATTTCCAGCAGACATTGGATAAGTTGAAGTCTGCCAGGAGAACAAGGGCTAGTGATCATGAGACTTCTTTCAGATGGTTATAGAATATTTTGCCTGCCTCTTCATCCTGGTTGGGTGGTCGATAACAGACTCCCACAATGATATCTGCCTTGTTGGCCTTACCCATGATTCTCACCCATAAACACTCAACCTTATCCTCACCATCATTAAGCTTTAGACAATTAAAACGCTCCCTAACATACAGGGCTGCCCCACAATCTCTCCTTCCTTGCCTATCGCTTTTGAAGAGTTTATACCCACCCATTGCAGCACTCCAGTTGTATGTGTCATCCCACCATGTTTCCGTGATGGCAACTACATCATAGTTTTCCTGTTGCACAGTGGCTTCCTGGTCTCTAGTTTGTTGCCAATGCTGTGTGTATCGGTGTAGATGCACTTCATCCAGGCTATTGATCCCACCACTTTTTTTGGGAGATAAGCCCTAATTCCTTCATGACAATTCTCAGGTGCTTCCATGGTTTCTAACTCACTAATAACCCTTGTGTCTTTGACGCTGCATGGATCTCCATCCCCTACCTCCACTAAGATGGCAGACCAAAGGACCTCGTTAGCAAACTGTCCCACAAACAGTAGTGTTTCACCCACAGGCTTATCTCTAGCGAATGTGACTTTTTCCTTAAAGCTCTTTCAATGAGCCCAGCCAACTCTGGTGCAAAGATTCTTTACCCCTTTGACACAGGTGTATCCCACCTGTTGCTAGCAAGCCTGGTGTCATGTAAACTGACCCATTATCAAAAAACCCAAAATTTTGTCATTGACATCAGGCTTGGAGCGAGGTATTGGTCTGTTGGCTCCTCCTGTTTCATCGCTGTAACTGGATGGATGGGAGAACACTACTTGTGCTCCTGATTCCTTAACGAGTTGTCCCAAGGATCTGAAGTCTCTCTTGATTGCCCTTGGACTTCTTGTTGCCACTTCTTCACTGCCTACCTTAAAAATCAATAATGGGTAATAATCTGAGGGCCATACCAGGATAGGAAGCTTTTGCTTCACATCTTTAACATGGGCCCCAGGGAGGCAGCAGACATGCCTAAGAAGTGGGTCCAATCTGCATATTGGGCCTTCTGTTCCCTTCAGAAGGGTGTCTCCTATGACAATGACCTGACTTTTTCTTTATGGAAGCAGTTTTGACACAGGGTGTAGGCCAAATTAACCTTGGTGACACCTCCAAGTGAGAAGATCCGTCATCCTCATCGTGGTTTGGTTCCACTTGCAGAGCCTCGTACCTATTATGCGAGGGGACCTGGGAAGGTTGGGTAGTCTCAGAGGAGACATGCCTGCCTCACCGGGCACAGACTGCAGCCTGGCACCCAGGCGGCAGTGTATTCCCACTGGAGCTCCGTCTGGGAAGCTGCCTCAGTTGTGCTGTGTGCAGAGCTTAGGGAGGTCATGGCTTTTTGCTGCGTGGATACCATTGCTGCCTGGTTGAGCCAGCAGAGCTTCAGCGCTTTTCCTGCATGCCCTGCTGCTCCTGGCCGCTCTCTTGGCTCCTCTGAGGTTCCCCTGGTTTGGGAAACCCCTCTGTGTGCCACAGTAGGGTGCTCTGCTGTGGATCGTGCTGTCACCAGAGCTGCTTACCTCAGAGACCGTTTATATACCGTTTATATAACAGTATACACACACACACACCACACACACATATAAACGCTCTGTGTTTATATATGTTATATAAACATGTATATGTTAATATGTGTTATATAAGCACCTGTTTATATAGCAGGTACTGCCAATTTCAAAAAGCAAATAGAATGCAAAATGTTGATTTTTAGTTATATCTAGAAATGTATTCTCTAATAAAAAAGATAAAGTTGGAGAAAAAAGATGTTTTATTACAAGGAATTATTCAAACCATTTCAGTATTCATAGTTAGACATAGGGTCTATGCAGTATATACTCTAAACTGTTGGCAGTAAGAGAATTTGGAATTAATTCCTTTTGCATTTTTACAGCACTTGAATAGCTTGTGAAATAGCACTGAGAAGATTAAATGCTTTCACCAAGTAAACTCTCTATTTACATTTATCATTGCTTTTTTCATTACTGAGCATCTATATAAAGAAGCAACCGAGTAAAGGCATAATGGAGTTAATTTCAACCTTGCTTTGTGCATGCCCTTTCTGAAAACCACAATGAAAAATTCAATTTAGATATTTTATTATACTTTTTCCTAAAAAATCCAGTGGTAGGGCAACATTAGTAAAGTATAAGGTATCCTTCATTGCGCTTTTATAGTTTTTTTCCAACTCTGCTGTTTTGATATTATCAATAGCACATCCAAAGCCATGGCGAAGAGGTAAATCATAATGATGTACTTCAGTATGTAATTGGGATGGCCTTTGGTGCAATTCCCAACTTCCAGGTCTACACCCAGCTGCCTCCTGGTAGAATGCTGGGATGGGACCTGGGTGGGAAGTGCTCCGTGCGTGCATGATGCTTTGCACAGAAAGCCACAGACGAAGTATTCTATGCCCTGACAGTATCTTCATGGTCTACTTGGGGACCAATAATGCTAAACATAGGCACCTTTAAATTTACACTCAACTTTAGTGCTCTAGTGTTTCATTAACAATAACCGATGCAGCAGACAGGTGGACACCTTTGCTATCATCATTATTACTAAATACTTATATTGCCTGGCAACTTTAGTCAAGGATTGAGCATATATTAGTAATTATTTTGAGTATCTTTCGTAGACGTGGGGGATGTGGAGCTTGATATGTAAAGTGTGGACTTGTTTTGTTTGGAAGTCCAGACTAATCTGATAAAGAAAAAAAGCTAAATAGGTGAACATCTTAAATAAATGAATAAATACAAATAGAGGTTATGGTGAAAAATGGAGGAAGGGGTGTGTGTCATTTTTTTCAGCAGCATGAGAAGTTTTAAAGAGAATATTATGGTGCAGGGAAATTTTGTGTAAAGACAGGTATGATGACCTTATGAGCAAGGAAAGATTTAAAATATGAGTGAGAAAGTAATGCTGTTTCTGGGTGTCAGAATATGGGTGACAGTCCTGCTGCATAGACGCCAAAACATGACATACACCAGTGCTGCTTTATATGGCCACCACAAGACTGAGTCCCTTTTTTTTTTTCCAAAAGCATTTGGACAGATTTAGGAAAGAAACATCCACCCAAGTAACCATCCACAAAGTGGCAACTCTTAACTCCAAAGATTCTCAAGCTTGGAGTAAGAAAAATGTATTGAAAGAAAAATGTACATTTGCCTCTTGTATCCTTCTGCACACAATCACAGAATGGTTGAGGTCGGAAGGGATCTCTGGGGGTCATCTACTCCAACCACCCCGCTCAAGCAGGGTCACATAGAGCCCAGGACTGTGTCCAGACAGCTTTTGAATATGTCCCAGGATGGAGACTCCACAACATCTCTGGGCAACCTCTGCCAGTGCTTAGTTACTCTCAGCATTTTTGCTTTAAAAAAGTTAACTTCAAAAAAACCATTTTAAATTCCCTAAGCATCCACTTCTGAGCACTGCCCAAATTAGTGGGCTAGATGGACCTTTGGTCTGACAACAATGCAGTGTGTATGTTTTATTGCAGAGGTATTCTTTGCAGGGTAAGGAAAAGGCAAGTTGTTAACCAACAAAAGAGATCTCCTCTACAGAATCTTTCAATCGAAGTACTCCAGAACTCTAGAATTCATCCTCCATTTCTCATCCATTAAGCTGCCCCATAACCTTGAACATCTCTGTGATTTACAATGTCAACCTTTTCTCTCTTGCATCTGATTTGCAGATCAAATACAGAGCTGTTTATCTTTAGCTTTTATTTTTTTCAAGCTCACTATTAGCTTATCAGGAATCGCATTTTAGAGCAGCTTTTTGGAACAATACCAAACTGTGTTTAATACTGCAATAATCAGATACTGAGGGAAAAAATGGTCTAGACTAATAAGCTGAAGCTTCCATACATAAATTGTACATACAGCTATACATACATGGAATATTGAGTTACTGTATCTTTGATAATTATGTAATATAATTTCACCAGTTACAACTCCTAAAAGAGACTAAAATTTCCACTAGCCTCCTAGAATCTGGTTTTTTTTTTCCCCATAAATTATTGTCACTGCAAACAAACCCCTCAAATGTATGAATATAAATTCAGTATAATACTTCAGTAAGTTACGGTTCTAATAGTCTTCCAGTGACACAAATGATAATTTTTCAGTCAGCATGTAGCGAGTTTGGCAGATCTCTTAAATTACCTACAGTTTAGAGTTCAGAAATGAACTTTTCCTCCTCGTGTGTTCTGCCCCAACCCTCCCCATTTTGACAGTAAAAGATTGTTAGCAAACCACAACTTTAAAGCTTTTGTCTTTGTAGAAGCCCACCAAAATTCTGTTTTTCATTACTCTAATCACTACTTAAGGTTTAATAGCAACCAGATGCAGCACTCTGTGATAGATAGCAGCCCCATTTAATCATTGCTCTTGTAATACTTTGGGTTAATGCATTGTGACTGTACTGCTGTTGCCTAACACTTGAAAGCATGAAATCCAATTGAAGGGTGACTATATAGAGCTGGCAGCTTCTTAGCTCATTTAATCTGCCTTTTCTGTATATTCTGGGTTACAACTTTTGGCTTTATATACTAGGATGTGTTTCTTTCCCCCTTTTTTTTTTTTTAACTCGTTGAAAAGAATATAAATAGCGTTGTGTTATGCATGGATTTAGGTCTATCCAGAGTGTGAATGAAGGGCGGAAGGAGAGCAACTATATTATGTGGCCTTGAATATTTCTGCTGCTGACAGTACTGGTGGGAAGACTACAGTGTCCTTCAGCTTTTCAATTTTTCTATAGTTGACTTTGCTTATATATTATCATAGGTCTTGCTTGATTCAAAGACTCTTTCTTAAGGGTTATTAGAGGGGCACAAGGATGACCCATTTGATTCTTGAATTTTGCACTGCTTTTGAAGGCTGGCAGATTTTGAGTAGACTGGGATATTATTGCAGTTTAAACATAGAGCCCAGCAATGCTGTTTTTACTCTAATTCAGAAGTCCGGTGTCAGTGGCATCTAGTGATCTCCCTGGAGTGTTTCACAGTACATCAGATTTCGTTATATGGAAGTTTAAAAAGATCAGGTTAAGCTTTCTTTTCTAAATTCTATCTCATTGACATAATTATCAAGCATCTGCTTATACATTACAATACACTATTTTTATTTTACTTTAGGATTATTTATTCTTCCAATATTGCAGTCTGGTGTGGTGTTGGAGGTGAGTAAATTTTCACTATCTTGTAAAATACTTCTAAAGCTGAATTAAGTGCTGCTAAGTTAAAACTCTTTTTGTATTTGCTTCTGCAAGTGTTAGAGCAAGTAAGCTTGCTGGCTGAAATGTTCATGAAAGCAGCAAATATTAAGTAAATATTAGAGATTACTGGCAAAAAGTAAATTCTGATTGTATGAATTCAAATAACCTTCACAGAAACATGAGCCTGAGCACCTCCAGTCAGTAAGGAAACAGAGAGTGGCTGTAATGCTTCCTTCATGCACTTTGACTTGCATTTTAAATATCAGCAATGGAAAAATATATGTGAAAAATCTCAAGCTATAGAAAACACATACAACATCAACAAATTATATACAATTAAAACTGACGTAGTTACATTAAAAGATGTGATTCTGTAGCTGTCACCTCATTTGTTCTCAGTTTTCCTTTAAATTATATTCACCTTATCTTCTTTTTTTCTTCTTTGTGGCATGATTTATGGTTTAATGGTAGGATAGCAAAGCCCTCCAGTAGTTTGTGTGGAGGGCATGGAGTCTCAGTCACTGTTGGTGTTAGGTTTATATGCATATTTCACTAATGAGATAGATATAACTGATCCTGAAGAAAATAAAGAACTAAATAAAGTGTGATGAAAATTTATTCTTTTAATGTTCCTTAGTGTACAGTAACTGTGTATCAAAGAAAGTACCAGTGAATCTGGGATATGGGAGAACATGATGTTTACTTCACTCTCAGTCTGCTCTAGCAGTTCTATCTATTAACCAAATGAAAAGAGTGTGACCTTGCTTGTCTCTGTGTTTAAGCTCCCGGAATACTTCCCATGACTCTGCCCATTGTGAAATTAAAAAAAGGTGACGTTTTATTTTTAGATTCATATTAAGTAATGATATTACGTTGGTGTCTTTCCGCTGTTCAGTGCTTGCCTTGAAATAAGCATACTTACCAAAGTTCCTACTAAAGTAACTTCTGTTTCCAAGCATATAGGTCAAGGTCCTTTGTAATGTTTAATGATTTGGCGTGGTCAATATTTTAGCATTCAGCACTTTCTGAACACTGGCCCTCTTCGTGGTATTTCATTTCACCAATATTTACATGCAATACATGGTGATTATTTTTTGAATGCTGTTTTGATTGATAAAGATGTTTTGTGACTGGACAGAAAGTCTGTGGTTATATAGAGTCATGTAAACATAAGCAGATTACATTTAGTGAGGACTGAGGAAACACACCTGCCATATGTGTGCTTGGTGCTTAAAAAGGCTAATTTTCATAGGCTGAGGAGGACTATATTAATGATTTTGGAAAGTTGAGAAAGAAATATGCTGGTTTGCTGCTATGACAATTCGAAAATATGATCTGTATTTTCAATTTTCATAGCATTATTTTTATCCAGATAGTCTGCAAATTATATATTGGCATTTAAAATGTATGGCATTATTTTTAATTGCATTATGCTGTTTATAAATTTATGCTATTCAAAACTCTTTAGAAGAAGCTCAAGTCGGTCAAGGTTAGTTAAGTCATTTTTGATTTTCAAGAGTATAAAGTCTCACTGCTTACTCTACAGACATCCTTTGGATGTTGTCTTGCTACATTTTAGCCCACTCTTTTTTTCCAGGAGTGTGAATGTTTCTAATATTTTGGGACCCAAATTCTTCACCTCAACATGGCACATGAGACTAGCAGAGTTTCTATAGGGCATGAAGTTTAGAAATTAGTGAAGTGTGACAGTGCTTTGATATGAAAAATACTATGCAAAAGATAGGTATTGGTCATGGAAGGAATACCATTATGTTAAAGTGGAGTATATTATTGTATATTAATTTATTCTCAGTGTTGTCTCAGATATCTGTCAGTTTCTTCGACTGACCTGCCTAATAAGTTGTTCATGTCTTTAGGGAAAAAAGAGCCTTTGGGACAAGCTTAATAAATTATGAACAGCTATTATGCTTGTAATTAGAGTCATGTTACCCAAGACCTGACCAGTCCCTAATGAACACAGCTGTTTTGACCTAATTAGCTAGTGACACAACATTTTAACTACAGTTAGACAAAATGGAAACACCATAACCTTGAATATCCAATGATGCTTAGGCTGCGTAAGTAATCTCACAACAAATATTTTAAAATACCATCTGCCTGGTCATAGATAAACTTGATGGTTTATGGTAGAATTAAATTCACTTTCTATCCTGTTTTTTGAATGGAATCACAAATAGTCTGTTATCCAAACTTAAATATATTTGACACATAGTATCTTCCATTTGTATAGGTATTTGTCTGCCCATTCTTCCTTAGAACATTTATTTCATATCCAGAAACTGTAGCTTTGCTTTAAGGATTTTACTAAATTGCTCTTATTGCAATGGATTTTTTCTACAACTGTGTAAACGTCTTTGTAATCCCATTCAGCAACTCACCCTGTACTGCAGCGTTAACGTTTGTTCAAAGAGTACCTGTGGATGATATGTGGCAACTATTGAAACTGGGTAGAATTTGAAAAAACTGTATATTATGCCAGCAAAAGTGTAAATTGGAAGCTGAATTCATTACTCTGCTGTGAACTGTACATGATCTTAAACATAAAGAGGAAAAGTAAGAATGATCTATGATCTACATTTAACTTTAATTTTTTCCCAAGTTCTTTGTGATATTGTTTGTTGATAAACGCAACACATATGAGAAAGGCAGTCTTCAGAATTACATAACAACAAATACCAAAGCTGTCAATGCTATAAAAAGTAAGACTGAATTTTCATTGGATATGTGCATAGTATGTTGTCTCTAAATATTCTGAAGTGAGAACAGTGGCCTTTCATAATCCATCAAACTTTACCATGGTGCTATATCATTAGTAATCTCTGATGAAGGAATGTTGTACTTATGTCCGAGGCTAGTAGAGCTTGCATAAACTCTGCAAAACAATCAGAATTTGACCTCGAATCTTCTCTTGTATACATCCCATTCTTTATGGTATATGGATGTCTCAGTCAGTACTGTACCTATGATTCCTTAACCTGCTCAAGGGAAGTACTATAGTCTCCATTTTTGCGATACAAAGCAGATGATGAAGCAGATTGAGATTATTACTTGTCAGGCGCCACAGAGAAATTTGTGGGCAGGCTAATTTGTAACATGGTACTGTAAACTGGATGATAGATGTCAGTTTTGTAATGAAGTCTCCTGCAGCCTACCCTGTCCAGGTAACATCAGCTCCTCCTTTCTCTCGTGCAGAAATACTGCTTAAAGAGACATTGCACCACGCTTGGTGTTTGGGATTCTCAGGGGTTTGAGTGTATCCTTTCCAGTAATCTGCAATGCTCAGTTTAAGGACTGCTAATGTTAAAATCAGAGCTAGTGGAAAGAAGTCTCCTTTGGCTGTCATAACCATTGCCTCTTTCACAAGCAATAGGCAGCAGGGAGACAGCTGCCACCAAGGCTGGGGAAACACAATATAAAAAGGCATCCAGAAACATGAGAGATTAATGTAGTTTACACACATGAGACCCCAGTGACAGCTGTCCATGAAACTGGATGTGTTAGAAATTGGTGTTCTGAGTGGAAGTCCAATTGGCTGTGGTTTTTTCTGAATTCTTCAAGACATACTTTAAAAAAATATTTTAGTCCAGAAAACATGCCTCATGCTTTTCATTATGAAAAAGATATTTCATGACTGTTTCCAAGTCTTCCCCTTTGGCTCTTTTTCCTTCAATTCAACTTTACTCCAAAAAGTGCAGAAGAAGTGCAACCAAAATTAGATTTTTAATAATAGATTTAATTAGATTCATTTTAATGACACATATTTCTGTCTGTTATGCTTTTGAATTCTATAGTATTTTGAAAGCCATTAGTGATCCTTTTTTTCTGTTTTTGTTTCTCCTCTCCAGTTTCTAAATAGGGTATGTTTAGCAAAAAAAGATCACTTTCACAAAACAAACAGTTGGGTTATTTTCGTCATTATTGAGCTAATGTTGTACTTACCATTTTATCATTCCCACTACTTTACAATGCCTTACTAATTACACTTAAAGCATAGCTTTTCCCTTTTGTGTTAGTATATTGATTGTTTCTACACAACTCCGTAGTTTTCTGCCAGTACTGCCAGCTGCTCCTTTACACTTTTACTATGCAAAGAACTCATATTTTCTGTGAAATGTCAAGAAATGCAATTAACCTTGCTTTGACCTTTTCTCTTCCTTAAGTGTACTGCTTTGGATTCCGTGTATAACAAAGGGTTGTCTTTCATGCTGTGCAAATAAACTGAAATACTGAGAATAATTGTCAACACAGATAGGATATATGTCAGGTTATCTATTGGCACATGTGTGTGTGTGTATGTGTGTGTACGTTCGTGTAATATATATAAATATATATGTGTATGTATATGTATGAATGTGTAGGTAATATAATCAACAAAAGGTGATGTGTATCACATCCATAAAAGCTGCAAATATATTAATAGTGTACCTGTTATTAGAGGGAAGCATGATTTGGAAATTTCTCCCCAAATGCTCCATGTCTATTACTGTGCAAATCTTTTTTTCACTCAAACATGTATCCTAAACAAACAAAGTAGATCATAAGTAAGCGATACATTACAAAAGACAAGGGTACGCATAGTGTGCGGTAGGTCAGCAGAAACCCCACTATCCTGCTAGGGAGGGATGGGAATTAGGTACCAAGGACCCGAATGCATCCTCCCCCCTGGTGGAGCTGGCTGCTTGGGCTCAGGGCCAGCCTTGGTGGTGTAGGTGCCCAGTCTTGCACCACGGAAACCGCTGTGTGAGAAAAACCTGTGAGAAGTGAAAGCCTGTCCCCCTTTGCTTGGGAACTGCTTATAAGCTCAGGCCCTTGCCCTCAGTTTCCACTGTAGCTATCCTGCCCGTGCTCCGCCGTGTCCCTCCCTGCCTCCAGCCCTGACCTGCTGACCTGCCTTCATCCCAGACCTGCCTTATCTCTGTGGACTTGTCTGGCTGTCACTGGACTGCAGCTGGTCTTGTTTACTGTCTCCAGACCTGATCCTGTCACTGACTTGCTGACTCAACTTCCTGCCTTGACCTTGGACCTGCCCCATGGCTGTGGATTTGTCTGAGGATTGGGATTCTTAGCTGAACCTTGCTACTGTCACTGGACCTGTCCTGCTTGCCTTGTTAGGGTGCTGTGAGCCTGTGCTCCTTGTCACTGCCCCTGCCTGCCTTACTGTCATGTTTAGCTCCCAGTTTCCCTTGCCGAGCTGCCTGCTTCTGCTACTCCTTGACATTAGGCATATAATTTTTTTTTTTTAAATCCAGACCCAATCACAGACATAATTTACATTCATTTGGATTTGTGGGTGCTCAACTTGATCATCAGATTCCTAGAAGCATTTCAAGTTGAGCATCCAAACATGGGAAATCACATTTAGACTAAGCTAACACATCTGAAGCTCCTTATGTACCTAAACTTTACCAATAAATTCATGGCAGGGCATAAATCAGGTAGCTAGAGGCAGAATTTATCAGATTTACACCGATTTTGCAAGTACAAAACATATAGGTGAAGATTGTTTTAACTATCAGTGATTTCATCTCCAGAAGGTTCAGTGATCCCCATTTTCTTACAGTGTTGTCTCTACATACTCAGGCAACGAGCTCGTGAATGTGTACTCATTCATCACATGTCTGCCAACATACTCAATGTTGGTCAAAAGCTCCTCCACCTTAGAATCAGAGGATTTCAAATAGAAGCATAGAGGTGCTATTTTTAGTGCCCTGGAAAACCACATTTGGCATTAACTAAACTCCGGTATTTTCTTCCCTCTCTTCTGTGACATCACCCCATTTCAGATACACTACAGGAACAAAACGACCATTTTCATTATTTTCTCTGTGGGCTTTCTGTAAGAAATGGTTGACTTGGGAGATTACGAGAATGAAATTAGTAGTGAGTACATTACATGTAGATAATACATGTGATGATAAGGAGATGGAGCTGTAGTAACTGAGGCAGCTGGGAGAATACTTTGTATGGTGTTGCTCCTAGCAAAAAAAGTCTTAGTTTGGACATTGTGGTAATTATGTGTATTCAGAAAAATATCATCAGACAAAGAAAACGGAATCCTCTCTTCCTGTTGTCTCCCTCCTTGTGTAGTACCATATCTTATGTATGTGATCTAAGGCAAAAGTGAAATTACCTCAATAATTTATAGCTTGATAAGTAGTAGATAAAACCAACTGCAGCTGTAGATCTCTGTAATAACAATGATTGCTTTAAATAAAATCCGTGACTTGTTTATGAAACAGCAAAAGTCAAAAATCTTTCAGGAGAATATTTCCTATACAGTGCTTTTTGTCCAAATTTTTACTATTTTGCATTAGAGTTTTGATGTTCTTTGAAAAGTAGAGACCTCTGTAAAATTCTAATGCTCCATGGCAACTTCATCAGTTTTGGTTCTAAAAGCCATGCTGCTGTAAAGGTAAAAAAATTTTACTTCAGGTGGGTTTTTTTGTACAAGGTTTTCCTATTCTGTGAACTAAGCATTCTTAATATTAAAAATAATATCAAAGAAAGAAAACGAATTGAAGAGCTGCAATGGACAATTGGGAAAATTATTCAAGGCAAACATTAAATAAATGATATTGCCCAGAAATAGAATAATCTTAATAAATTTATTGTGAACATTATGATAAAGTTAATTATCTGACATTGGAAAACGCTTACTCAGCATTTTAAGATTTGTTTTGCAAATTATTTGACTGGACATAGTTTTATAATTTAGATATGACAGGACATCATTAGGGCAGGAGGAGTGAAAAAATAAATCTCCTTCACAAACCCCAGTGAGAAGTATCTAGTGAGGTGTTAGTCATGTGAATATTTACTTAGACCCCTCCCTCATGTGAATAACTATAACTATAAATAAGGTATTTCAAGTCTGTCTTTCAAAGATTACACGATAATTGTGGGCTTGTGAGTATTTATAAATCACCTCTTTGTGTTTAGGTGTTTGATATAGCCGATTCATATCATTTTAGGATGGAGGGGGAAAAAGTCAGAGTACAGACTTACAATTTCTCCAGCTCTGACAACATTTGCTTCATACCAGAGCATATCTGAACGTTTTGGATTTATGTTGGTGACTCAGCTAGAATATTAGATAAACCATTAGAAGCCTCCTCATTCTTTGAATCAGAAGCAGCTTAATGGATGGACTCTACAGGCACTCGTAACTTCACTCTAGTTTTGAAATGTTTAATAAGATTATATTTGAAATGAGACAGTCTCTTGGAATATGTTATTTGCACACAGCCCCATGTACTCTTCAGCAGATTTGCAGCTCAATTCTAGTCCTGCCAAAACGCAAAATCTCTGCTAGTTTAAGTGACATCAAGTTTTGGCTCCCGATCCTTAAGTATAGAGAAGCTCAAGGGCTGCTCTCCATTACACCACTCAGAGCCTGCTCATAACTCACTGCAAACTGAGGTGCCCATCTCCTGGCATGCTGTAAAGTAGTTGGATCCAGGAATCATGACTGCACTTCGGATACTTGCAACCTGGATGGAGCTTACAAAGCAAGGAGGACAGCGTGAAATCTCCCATTAGGAAGGATGAAAATAGGATGTGATGGCCCTTATTCACAGTTTCACTGTAATTTCAGCTTTTGCTTATATGCATGAACACTCAATGCTAATTTGACTGATAGAATTTATGTATAAATTACACTACAATGTACATTATTTACCATATTTTCCAGCAGCATGTGGAAACCAGTCACCTCAGAACATCATTGTCTTGGATGTTGTACAAGAATATAAAAACCCAGGAAATCTAACACAGGGATTTTGTATCTTGCCACAGAATTTAGTAATGATTTTATCCCATTTGCTCCAGGTCTGTGTTTTTACTTCCCTTTGTACTAAGAAAAGAAGAATGATGAGTTAGTTGCAACACAGGGTTAAAGGCCTGTTTCAAGGATTCACTTTACTCTTATTGATGGAAATCCCAAACCAAATATTATCTTCTTTTCTGTATCTTTTGACTACCACAGTTTGTCAGAGTGCTTCCCTTCAATGTGAACAGCCATAAGGTCTTTGCCTTTATGCTGGAGAAATTGCCTCCAATGCCAGGGGATGAGTAATCTAAAGAGAGCGAGATTTGACCCATAAGTTTATCCCTTTGAACAGAATTGCCTCTTATGAAAGTAGCATTCAACAAATTTGTATACTACAGCAGATACACTGATCCTAGTTGTCCTTTTGTGCACCAGTGCAAGACAGCTATTCCACTGGTGTTAATGGAGATACTCCAGTTAAAAGCAATAGCAAGAGGGAATCTGGCCTTCACTTTTAGGAGCAAATTAAGTTACGTGCTCCATAGGTCGGCTAGATAGCACAATCACAACATGCTTACTCACTAACTTCATGAACTCTTTTGCTTCTTTGCTTCACAGAGCATTTTATATTTTCAGTGGTGATGTTTTTAAGCTTATTAACAAGTAGAATGTGTTCTCTTTCTAAATACAGTTTCTGACATTTAAAATCACTGCAATCCAATATATTATTTCTTAGTGATTCAGAACTGTTAGTGTTTGGTAAGAAGGAGAGGAGAGGAGAGGAGAGGAGAGGAGAGGAGAGGAGAGGAGAGGAGAGGAGAGGAGAGGAACTGATGAGGTCCTGAAATAACCATCAAATAATTTGCCTTCTGATACAGGATAGGCTGCCCAAATGAAAATAGTTCCAGAAATGCAATCCCCAAAGAGACTTTTAGATATAGATTTATAAAAGGTTCAAAATCTGTCTAGATGGTTCAGAAGACATGATAGAAAAGAAGCTGGTCCAGGTTCAAAACCTGGACCTTTATGCTCAGAGTATTAAAAAATTACAGAAAGACTCCTAGAGTGGCTGAGCTGATAAGAACAATTCCAGGAAAATCAGATTATTTCCATTAACTTAATCAAGAAAGAGCAATGCCTGTGCAAAGCACACTTGATGTGTTTAATGATATTTGTTTTCTTCCACTTCTTACAAAATAATTCATTGTAGTCCACAGTAAATCATCCATTGCACTGCTGCGTATTTTGTATAGACCTACTTCTTAACTACTGTTTTATCTTCAGAATTTCTTATGGCTTGATTCTGGTCTCTGATCGGATTATACATGCCTTCAAAGAATGGAGCATTACATGTAATGAAAAGATCCCCAAAGTCTTCTGTGGAATTTCTACCAATCTCAGAATTAATTTGTTTTCTCTTAGAAATTCAATAGGACAGATATGCTTGTTTCACTTGCTTATTTGGAAAAAATTCAGGAAAAAATGAATAAATAACACTGTTCAAATGTAGCTCATTAAACTTGACATTTTTCGACATTCTTTGTGAAACTAGCATATCAACTCACATTTCAGCTGTGTGACAGGTTCCAGCTTCATACTATACACAGTTGCTTGCAGGTCTCTTCAGATGCTCATAGAGGCTATAGGGAAGCTTCAGTCAAGTTGTGATTTACATAGCTTTTCATTACTCCATAAATATATATGCAAGATTCAAAACTCTGGGGCATCATATGCATGATTGAGATACCTGCAGGAAGACTGTGAATTCATGACTGAATGATCAGATTATTTACCTGGTTTGTTTACAGAGTTTCAATTATAAATGATGCTCTTGAGGATATTCTTCATTTAAAAGGTAATCCTGGCATAATTTCATTATATCTTCATGCCATTTATCTAGTCCAGAGAATATACCTTAGAGAATGCAGGTGCAAATACGTAGCTATGAAAATATGGGTTCATTGCACTGTGTCCAGAAAATTCAACAATGGCTATCAGGAACATGAAAAGGCAAGTTATCATTTTTATTTAGATGGAAACATGGCATAATCTATAGATGAAAAAGCTTTAAAACCGACTTGCACCAGTCAGTCATGCCACGATGGAAATAGCTGTTTATTTGTTTGTTTTTAAAAAGCAGGTAGTTTTTAGGAAACAAATCTGAAGATATTTAGTATCACATACTTAATGTAACATACTAACAAGCATGTTAGATTTTAGCAGATTCTGCTATTCTGGATCATATCACTGTGCACATAGAAGACATTGGTTTTGCAATGCAAATTTAATTGTATTTATCAATTTTAAATTAATCTGCCGTTTTATCAGTCAATAACTGAAAGTCATGAGATATTTTGTATTTGTTGCAGCCCTCTCACTTTTATGGATTTGAATAACTCGCCCTTCTCTGGGTTAAGTTCATGTTTGAATTCTTTGGTCAGTGACTTTTCTTCCTTGTATGTGCATGCCGTCCCCAGTACTGGGGACGCTACATACCAGGACAGACTGTGCTCTAGTATGATACATGCTCTAGTACTGTCAAACCTAAAGCAATAAGCCTCTCCAAATGATACATGACAGTATCAGAAACCACTTTAACAAGAGTGATCAAACACAGAAGCAAAATGATGTTTGAAAGAAAAGCAAATTTCAAATTGCATACTTAATATGATTCAGAACTAATCTCAAGTTCAGTGTACTAGTATATGTACATTAATATATACATAAAAAAAATCTAAACAGTTAGTAAAAAATTGTTTCAGTTAAACTTTCATTGCCATGAAGAAAAAAACAGGATTTATCTTGTTGCAAATTTAGGCCTCAGTAGAGCAAAGGTTTACAGCACTGAGTAGGACTGCTCTGTACAAGTATTCCCGAGGAGTTCAACTGAAAATAGTACTTAGTTAAGATCATGCAGTGGCCATTGCAGAAATAAGGCCTACGTCTTTTATTATACTTAGAGACAGTGGTGTATGAATTGCAAATGAATTATAATACTAATTATGACAACAGTTCTACATACAGTGCAACTGTATGATTCCTCATGTTGAAAGTTACAACACCTTAAATAAACAAGACCAGCAAAGAACAAGAAAGGAAGCAGTGGCTTGAGGAGATGGTCTGTCTGAGGTCCGTGCAGCAGGTCCGCAGAAGACCCTAAACCAGGATTTAGGAGATACGTGTTTAATGTTTCTTCTTTTCCAGGCAGCCGCTCATTCCTGCCAATCAGATTCTGAAATTTAGACAGCAGTGAGACAGAAGCAAAAAATGCTATGTCAAGAAGGAGAAAGATCTGTTTTTTCCTTATCTGTATCATGACCAAAAGGACTCAGGTATTAATAGTCCTGTTGGTAGAGTACTTAGTAAGCGGATAGTGTTTCTCCTGGTTACATTATGTGAAGATTTATTTAGTGATCCTTCACCTTTAATTTTAGAAGAGGCAGAGGATCTTTTGATCAATGGCAGCCTTTACCTGTCATGGTTTTCTGTTTGTTTGTTTTATGAGGCCATAGGAAAACATAGTCTGATGTATATTATGTGTATGAATCAGTACCATATAGGCTGATTTAAACAGTGATTTTCATTTGACAGCAAAGAAATATCAGATTTTCCCCTTTCACTGTAGTACTCTTTATATGTGTCTAATATTTCCAGTTAGGTGTGGCTAAACAGGATACACCATCTTTAGGTCAAATTCAGACAAGTATCTCATGTATAATAAAGAAAACTTAATTCTTCTTTTTCTTTAAGACTAAAATTTTTAAGACTAGAAATTTTTTTCAGTCTCTGACACCTGAAGCCATAATGAATTCCTTCTGTACATTTAAGTGGCCTTTTCCTGCTGTTACTTATTTAAAATGAAAAGGTGCCCAAATGTCTCCTTCAGGACTGGATCCTGTTCTATTGGGTCACTGTGCACGGACGTAGTCTGGAATGTTTCTACATTGCATGCAATAAAACACTGAAGTGCTTCAGTCTCCGAGGTAGGCTGTTTACCGCAGCAGCTCAGAGGATCCCTGTGGATCACTGACCCCTTGCTGAGGATTAACCCTAAATGTTTCTGTGTATTTTACATCTATATTCTATTCATTTCCCATTGCCTCATTTAAATGAAGGAAAGTACTTGCAGGATTGAATCTGTGATAAAGGTGGAGCTTGTACAAAAGCAACATATAGTATGGTCTAAGACTCTGGTTCTATGAAGCATTTAACTTTGGTTTCAAGGGAAATGCTATAAATCTTTGCTGGTTGCTATTTTCAGTCATGGTTCTGTAGACTGATATTACCGCATTTACATCCTGAAAAGGAAATAGTCGAGAAACAAGCTGATGACTCACAGACAAATATTTAAGGTGCAAGTTAAAATTAATAACAACAGTAACAAAAACAACACAGATGCAATCCTCCAGTATTTAATCACAGACATTTATTTGCCATGTACTTTTAAAACCAGTATGGGATGAATAATTGGGAAGGATCACAGGGTCTGCATTTTTCAATTCCTTTACAAAAATAATGATACTATGGTTTTGTTGGTTTTCCACCTACCTATAAACAATGTCTTTGGTTTTTTCCTGTTGATAGAGGAATGCAGTGTGTACATGGTCATATTCCAGGATCATTCACTAGCAAAAAAAACTTGTGTTATTTGGTCTGTGATAGCTGTAAATGAATATGTCCAGATGTGTCACATAGTCTCTACAGAAAACTGACAGAGCAGCAGATGTCATGAGCTTAATTGAATGCATACAAAGATTAAATTTTATGTCTGATACAAAAGAGTACCCCTGAGGGCAAATTTCAGGAATGTCTAACCCATCAGATTCAGGAGCAGGGAAAACAGAGGTAGTCTGTGTAAAATTCTCAAACTTGAGAGGAATTATTTCCATCAGAGTTGTCTGTGTGCAGGCAATCCACCTCAGGATGTGTTTCTTGGTGGTAGGAATGAGACCTGCTCCCTGCCCACCTGCAGTGGGGACGTTTTGGGGAAAGGAATTTTCTCCTATCGTACAAATACTCCTCATGGATGGAAAGTAAAGCAAGGAAACACTATGCAGTTTTACTTAAATGATGCTTCACAATCCCACAACAACTTTTCTGAGCTGGCCCAATCGCTCCTATATGCATGCTACAGCTTCAGAGTTGGCTTAACTCAGCCTAACTGAGACAAGTGAGTCAGTCACTGGTATGACTGAAAACCCACCAAGCTCTGGCATACTTTCCTTTGGCTTCCAGGCTTTATCTGCAGTCAGATCTACTCACCAACTCATTTTACCCTGAAACCACGCAAACAATAAAGCTGATGCTAAGATAAGCAGCAGGGTGTGCAGACAAGTGCAAGAACCATTCTCTGCAGTAGCAACCCAGTGTTACTTCAGCTTAACCTGTCCATGAAACTGCACACTTCTTACTTCTGTGGATAAAATTCTTGGGTTTATCCTTCAGTCTATCTGCCTGTTATCTACAAAATGTCTAGAAACCTATCCTGTGAACCTCCCTCTCTCTAATGCTGTAGGTGAGGAGGAAGGTGGCTGCTGTACTCGGCCCTTTCTCTGTGGATTCTTAAGGTAAGGTTAAAAAAAGGCTTGAGTCTGTCCATTGTGCTTTTATCACACTGATTTATTTTAATTAGCATTTTAGTCCTATATATTCAAAACCTAAATGTGGTGGTGGTTTTCCTTTCAGAGTAAGCTGCTATATTTGCCCAAGAACTCACAAGGAGCATGTCTTCTGTCCTAATCAATTTATTTCATTAAAATACAGTGGGGTTAAGTTGCATTTCATATACAGAAATATTCCTATTGGATAGTCAACAGTAAATGGATGCAAACAACATTTTACCACCGTTCTTATTTGTGTAGCACAAACAGCCTTTTCTTTTGTTGCCATAGGAAAATTTTGGAATCTTTGTTTATCTTGTATATTGTACGTGGCAAGTTTAGTGTATTAGCAAGGAGGTGCTGTTTTCTAACACCAGGTGCAATTTTCAAATGCCAGGATTAATGAAAGGGACTGAAAAGTAGTGGGTATTTCTTTTCTGTTTCTCTGCTTGTGCTTCACACTTGACAGCACTCCACGCATAGTTCATTCAGCTTTTCCCCTGGGTAGCCAATCAATAAGCCGGTTTCCTTTGCTGTTTGAGTCTTTTGCTCAACAACAGAGGAAAAGAAAAGCATTTCAGAGCATAGGAAAACATGCATATAAACTCACAAATATTGACAGGAAGACTCAAAGGCAGATGAGCTATCAGAAATTACCAGTCTGTAGAAGCCACACACGAGGCATGTGCAGACCACAAGGCAGGGGTGAGTGGTGGTATCTATGCATTACCCTGCCTGCTACAGGTATAATTCATGGTTTAACACATTTTTGGGAAGTGAATCCAAGTCCCACATTTGTTAATAAAACTGGTGGCCTATTTGCTGATTTTTCAAAGTAGTTTTAATATGGAGTCCTACCTGCTCTCTTCACTTTCTCTTATGTCTTCACTTTGGCAATACCACTGAGTTCATCGCATGACACACTTTGCCAGTGCAATTGCAGGCAAATGTGTATAATCATAAAGAAGGAACTGTCTTCATGTTCTTTGTTCTACAGTGGCTATTAACACCTAGTGTAACAAAGTTATGAAATCATTTTCAGTCCTTTATGCCACTGCATTAAAAATACCGTTGATACTACTGTTCATAGAACCTGAGTCCAAAAGACCTTACAAGATAATCTAGTTTCCCCATTTGTCCCAAGACAACTCAATCATCTTTAAATATATGTTTTTCTGATGTTTTCTTAAAAGCCATGGATGATGGGGATTCCACCATCGCTCAAGGCAATCCGTTCTAACGCTTCAGTCTTCTAGTCAGGAACTTCTCCACTCAGGAAAGCAAAATCTCTGTTTTGGGGCTTCCCACACCGACTTCACTTCTTGTCACCCTGATCTTCACTTGCAGTTCTTTGCCCGTGAAGTGCAGGCAGCTTTGCCCTGTTGCTGCAGGCAGGACCGTAAGGAGGAGGAAGGATGCGGTGGTCTTTGGGTGGTCACAGGGCCTGTTGCAACCCGTTCCGAAACAAGCCATTTCATGCGCTCTCCCCGGCCGCTACCTCTCTTAAAACACTCTTTTCTGAAATAAAGTGCGCGCGTGGGTGTCACTATTTTTATTTTCCCCTTCTACCGGGAAAAAAGGGTCTTGTTTTCGCAGAGGCTTCCCAGCCGTGCCCGCAGGGGTTGGGGGTGTGTGTGTGTTGGGGGGAAGGCGGTTCTGTGCCTCCCCCTAGCCGTCTCCGGCCGCTGCCTGCGGCGGGGATCGCCCTCCCCGCACTCCCACGCCTCCAGTTATTGATGGTGGCGGCCGCCGCCCGCGCCGTGCCCCCCTCCGCGCCGCGCCGCGCCTCCGCGCCTCGCCCGCTCCCCCTCTCTCTCCCCGGCACTGCAGCAGAGGCTCCACCGCAACGCGAAGCCCACACAAGCCACTCCGGTCCGCCCCTCCTCTGGTCTGTCACGCTCGGCGGCTCCTCCGGGAGCTTCCTCGCTCCCTCCCGCAGCCCCACGCCGGGAGCAGGCGGCAGCGGCAGCGCAGGGAGCCGGGAACGCCCCGCAGCCCGGCCGCGCCGGTAAGTGATGCTCCGGGCAGACAGGCGGCCGCTGCTGCTCCCGGGCAACTTTTCTCTTTTTTTTATATATATATTTTTTAAATTATTATTATTATTTTTGCATGCTTGCGGCGGAGAAGAACTTCAACTTTTCCATGGGACTTATAGGGGGTTTGCTTGCCGGGGAGGCTGGGGGGCAGAGGTCTCTTCGGGGCAGGTGGAGCGTTAGAGGGAGCGCGGGGTTCCCGCGCATCTCGGCGGTGAGCGGGAGCAGTCTTTGCTCGGCTGCTTCTCACTCCAGCTCTACCCAGGGCTCGCTCGCTGTCTTGCACACAGAGAGCAGGTTGCACAGATCCCAGGCGGTGTGAGCGTCTGGTCTCTGCTTTTGAAGCTGACTGGCATGTTAAAGCTGGCAGAACTTTTTCACGCTAGGGGAGCAAAAAACAGGGGTGTTGAGGTTCGCAGACTCCAGATGTTTGAAGAAAACAAGCCTGCAGATGTCCTAGAAGTAAGGATGGTGAGGAAAATCAAAGATGAGGGAAGGGTGCTGAGATCCCAGCTCCTTAGGGAACTGACACTTTCTAAGATGTGTTTAGAAGAGAGCAGGCAGGGTTTCAGACCCGGCAACAAAAAAGAAAAAAGAAAAAAGAAAAAAAAAGAAAGAAAAACAATTTCAGTGGTTTTGAAAACTATGTTGCTTTTCTCATTGTAGGTTGCCTTCAAGGATTGTAACTCACGTTGACTACGTTGAGGGAATAGTTTAGTATTCATAACCCATAAAGGGGAGGAAGGAGTCCCTTCCTTGCAGCTTCTGGAAAGGACTTTTCCAAAACACACTAAGTTACTGCCTTCCTGGTGCTTTGGGGATTTAGGTCCCAAGATGCTTCTGGCAGTATGTCAGGAGGGGAGCCTGGAGAAGTCATAGTAGGGAAAAATTATAGTCCAAGTCCTGGGGTTAGGAAGAGCCATGGGATAGTGAGGTTTTTTTGAGGCGACCCCCATGTAATTTAAAGAGGATTGCAGGGCAGAAGAGTCTGAGGGATGCAGAGAGCCAGAGGAGATGGTCTGGCAGTCGTGAGTGGAGGGAGGACACCCCAGGGACCTGAGGGCTGGGTGACACGAGGGTAATTGAGCTTGGAGGTCACTGATGAGCCCTTGTGAGCCTAAGCCTGCAAAGCACTGTGGGTGCAGTGCGAGTCAGGGGCGAGGGTGGGAGCTGAGTCATGCTGGCTGGGGTGGCCACGGCACATCTGTACAGAAAGAGGGGGCCGAGGAGAGGAGGAAGACATGAGGAAGAAGCATATAAAGATAGGCGGGGAGGAGGGAGATCGCCTCATCGAAAGATGCTGAGATCATCCAGAGGCTCCTCCATGATTGATGGTATCCTGCTCTCCTTCCCGTAAAGGGTTAGGAGGCTGATGAGTGTATCTCTGATGGAGGGGGGGGGGGGGGGGACGACGCAGATTGCAGAGGTTAGTACAACACAAGGGAAACCTACTCAGACAAACACAATTGGTACTGCTGGTACTTGGGCTGCATTGCGCTGCAGTGCAGGGAGCTCGCAGCAACTTCTGCCTTAGGAGAGAGAGAGAGGGAGATGCTGAATTGATCTGTAGAGGTGGCACAAACTATGCCAAAAATTACTGTTTTGTGAGGGAATTGCAGAAAGAACTGGAAGTAGACCCGTAAGGGATTTTTGGAAGGAACTTCCCGATGAATTTATAATTAACCACACGGGATTTTAGGAAAAGGAATAAACACCCAAACCAAATAAACTTCTTGGATTAGAATAACAGTAAATGATATACTTCCGTTTGGTGTTGTTTTCTTCTGAGTTCTCTGTGGGAAAGAGCCCTGTTTTAACTATGACATGTGTCCTCCTGAATTATTGAAGTTTTACAATGGACCTTCTTTTCATGGATTGAAGTCCCTGCGGGAATGAAAACTACCATTGCACTGTTTTGTGCAATATTTGTAGCTTTCCCTAGCATTTTCATAGAGAATAAGGCACCGTGGCAAACTGGAGACCGTATTCCTTCCCTCTCACCTAGCCATTTTCTGTAATTTTACTGAATGATAGCATGCATTAAATCTCACTATTTGTGTGCTTTTTTTTTTAAATCCGTTTCCATAAAGTGAGAGTGAGAAACGCTGCTTTTCTGTATTCCAAAGAAACACAGAATTCACTAAAATATAGTCACAGTAAGTTCCAAGTGGACTTTTATTTATATTTGGAGGAAAGATTTGCATAGGCCGAATATTGACAAAAAGACAGTCTGTCAATTGAAATTATTGACACACATTGAGCCTCCAAACATCTTCAAATGATACACGACGAAAAAGAAGAAACAATCTTTTAATGTCTATATTTCTGAAGCCATATTCCTACTGCTTATTCAGTGAAGATGACCCTGAATATCAGTGGTACAGACTAGACATAGGCTTCCTCTGATGGCAACTTGATGTAACATTGCATGTTATTGCATTCTGGAAAAAGAGATTTGTATGTGGCCAAATGAGATCAAACCAAGTGTTTTCTGATTCTATATTTGAGATATCTAATTAATTTTAATAATAGTTAAGCAAAGGTGATAGGTTTTTTCTCGGTTCTGAGCAACATGCAAGAAAGATGTTTGCAACAAAAGAAAATCACATGAAGCATTCAGTTGTGTTTGGAAAACATGATGCTACCTCAGGTAACGCTGTGAAACCTATAATCGAGTTTATATGTGCCTGAGTGTATACGTTGCTCTCAGTAATGGTGGATTTCAAATTAATTTTTTAAATTACATGTTCCAAAGCACGGAGGACAAACGTTTATCCACAGTGGTCTCAATTGTCCTGTTAAAATCAGTGTGAATTGTATTGTAGATTTCAGTGGGAAACAGAATTAATCTAGCTATATAATTATCCAGGGTTTTTTGCATGAAAATAGTATTAATGGAGGTATTTCACATTCTCAGTCATATAAAAGTTGTTTCACCGTCACAGGCAGATCACTTGGGCTGTATGTTGCTGTGAATCTTTGCAACCCATGTGCATCACAGGATGCATATCAATGCTTGTTTAAACAAAAGCTCATCAATTAGATTAAATGTGTTTGCAAACCTGTGATAGGGAACCCACAGCTGCTGCCACCGCCTTCGTATTACGCAGTGCATAACATTTTCCTATTAAAACAGAATGGACTCCTTTTTAAAATGATTCAGAGCACTGGATTTAGAGCTTGTTTTCTTTTAAGTGTTTGTCAAGCAGTAAAATCGAAAAAATAATTGAAAGTGTGCTCAAAGTATTGACATCGGAAAGAAAAAGGTAGTTAAATTTTTCTTTTAAATTAGCAAACTGTTTCAGTTTTAAATTATATTCTATGAATCATAAATGATATATTCTCTAATAACTATGTTACAAAATGTGGTAGGCCTTTTTTTTTCTTCATAAAACACTGGTTGATAGCTTCATAGGCTTTTAATTTGCCTTTGATTTTGTGCATTGCTACATATTTCTTCTAGAGACATTCTAAATACGCAGAGTACCTATTCTCCTGTAAATATATATGTTGTCGGTCTGTGACATGTCAGTCAGGTTTGGTTTCAAATTACCATTTTTATGTCAGTGAGCGTGCATTAAATGTAATGAAATTCAAATTTCTTTAGCGTGATTATTATTGAAGCTGTTGTCCTCTTATTAAAAAATCAGAGGGAGTAAAGCAACACCCAGCATGTCCTTTCATTCTCTGTGGCTCAAACTCTCAGTCACTTTCCCACCCAAAGAAGCTAATAAAACTTTAAATGCTGCAGACACAACAATGAAATTGCTTCTTAAGGTGTAATACAGTGTTAATACAATTAAGGTATCGTAATATCCCTTCATTTATAAGACTGAGTTCTTAGCTCCATTTGTCTACATTTCCGCTGACCGGTTGCTGACAGTAAAGACTTGCCATGCATCATCAAAACATCAGACTTTCATAGTTAGGTGGGCATTCCATCCAAATATTTCTAATTCAACTAAAAATGCACCATAATGAAAATATGAATGACACCTACCATATAATGTAGGTGTTTCATCACACAAGGCATATAGCTGTATATTGATCTGAGACTCACGAAAAATATTCATGTTTTCTTGCCAGCAGCAAGATTTTTTTTTTTTTTAAGATAAAGCAGCATCCGCGTAGCTGGCCCTCTCCTTCTCAGCAGATTATTTTTGTGGTCGTGGTTGTGTGGGTCTAGTTAAGTGCTTTGTTCTAGGATGGTAGTTTGTGTCTCACAAGCACGTCTAGATTTTTGACTGAAAATCTACATTACAATGAATGCAGTCAGTAGCAGCATTAAAGGATCCTGCAGGATTTTTTTCCCTTTAACGATTATATGAGTTTTTATATTGGGAAAAACGTCGTGAAATACATCATGGAAACTAATTATTTAGAAATACAGGTAACTGTGGAACTGAGAGGTGACTTTGCTCATAACATCTCGTCAGGCCTCTGGGTCTTTAAGTGGCACCATTTTCATACCATATAAAGCTGGAGGATAAACTTCCCATTCTGTAAGAGTAACAATGCTAATCCCAAGAAGCTGGTTTAGCCAACTGGATACCACCCTTTCCCCCACCTCCCCTGCCCTGATCGTGACAGGTTTTGCTTTTATCCAGGAATCCCAGCCATTGCTGCAACCTTACAAATGAAGTGGTCCTCTAAATGGCTCCTAAGGCTGAGAAATGAGTGATTCCTTGCAGCAGAACTTCCAGCTGGAAGTTATTCTCTAACAAGTAGCTTTTTGTTGTTTCACTTTTACTCGTGTGGATTCTTGAAATCCTGCCTCTTGGACAGCTGATGGTCCACCTCACAATCTTGCTGTCCATAAAAATGGAACAAAATGCTTGTTTATTTTGGTTAAAAAGGAATGCACTTGAAAATTCCATCACAAAATATATCCAGGCGCCAAACAATAAAGATAAGATCAACAGTGTATTTTTCCATTTCCTGATCATGTTGAAAGCTCTCTGCAGCGCACTTGTGATAACTTTCTTGTACAGATATGAAATCACCAGTTACTGTTTGGCATTTTCCTTTTTAACTCTCAAGCCAACAAAGTAAATTGCTTAGTACAGATTATAGAAGATCCTATAGTGATGGCTTGTTAGCACTTTTTGAGGGGATTTATGGATCTGTGAGTGACTGGGGCGCTTCTTCATATGTCATACAAGGCTGGTTCTGAAAGGAAAGGTGAGACCAAGTGCTACCATGGTCTTCTATGAGTCTACAAAATGCATATTGATTTTACAGAGCAAAATTCTCCTCAGTTTTTACTGAGCTGCATTTGAGCTGGTTTTAATCAACAAGTTAAGAGAAGATAATTCTAAATGCAGTAGGTGAAGGTACCAAATATTAACGCTTCGTGTGTCTTCACCTCCTACTTTTCATATCAGCAGGTAGCTGTGCAGTTGATGATGCCTCTTGCTTTTGGACAGTATTCTTCTTGGTATCTAGACATCACCTCTCATGAGCAGCACTCACTGCCTCTCTTCATGTGTAGCTGGTGCACAGACGGCCACTAACGCCAGATTCACTTATGCTTTTAATATTCTTGCTCAGCATGTGAGCAGCACCTTTTTTTTTCAAATAACTGTTATTTCCTCTCAGCTTTGTTAAACAAATCAAGTTCTGGAAATGCGGTGAGTATGAGAGAAAAATGCACTTAATGATGTACGATGTATAACTAACAAACTCATTATTGTGCCTGGAAATCTTGTAAGGGTTATCTGTTCAGAAAAAAAAAAAAAAAAAAAGGAGTATTGAGGCTTGTGGGAGTCTCTGCTATGCAGATGGAGTCTGTCTTTCCCTCAGTATGCCATCTCATTGCTGTCTGCAGTATACTGTAGACATAATGAAGATGTTTAAAATAGCTAGTTTCTGTTGCAGTCTGGTATACCAGTATGATGCTCTGAACAAACCGCAGATATGCTTGAGGTTATCCTACAGTGCAGACCGTGGTGCAGATAGATTGCCCTCCATTCAAACCTAACTAGTTTAAAACTTGCAAGAAGGTTTCTGCACAACACTGCTGCAATGCAATAGAATAATGGTACATTTGAAGGGACTTCTTGAAGTAATTTCATCCAACCCCCTTGTAAAAGCAGGGCCAACTTTTATAATTAGATTGGGTTGCTCAGGGCCTTGCCCAGTCAAAGTTTGAATATCTCAAGAAATGGGGACCTCACAGCTTCTCTGTGCAGCCATTCCTGTGCTTCACCAGCTTCATCATGAAGAATTTGTTTCTTATAACTAGGTGTTAGTAAGGGGGGGAAAATTGGACCTAGTAATTTAGGTGCAGCTTCATAAGCAGAGCAGAATAATTACTGCAGGTAAAACTTTTGCTAATGCATCCCAGGATGCGGTTATCCTTTATTACCACAGGGTACACTGTGGTGCATAGCAGCATAAGTTAAAATGGTGTCTCTTTTCCATAATACTGGCATTGGTACAGAGGCCTTGATTTTTCTTGTAGAAGACATTTCCCATTATCTCTTAGAAAGATGTAACTGTGCATGGTTTTTGAAGTGTCATAATCCATGAAAAATATTTTGAGACATGACTGCCTATAAACAGCATGAAGATAAGTGTGCCACTGAGCTATCAGGTATTATGCAGGGGCTCCAGTGTCAGTTAACAAAGATGTCCTCCACAGGTTGCTTCACCTCAGTTGTGAGAGGAGGGACACCACAGATTATCACAGATCCACATACATACATATATTGACCGGTATAGCCCTCTGCAATTCAAACGAAGTGAATGCAATTGCATTCAGTGGGAATTTGGCTCAGAACCTGTTGGTCCAGAGGTTTTGCTGGAGAAAAAGGGCTACATAGGTCATTGATCTTTTTTCTCAGATAACTATTTTCTCTTTGATTTTAAATAGTCTCAACTACATTGATAAATAAATAAGCAGAGACCAGAAAATATATATCCTTCTAAGATCCCACATATACAGAGATATCTAAAACTTGTATTTAAATAGCATCTACATGGTTAGCCTTGGCAGATATTGTCACGTTAATTAGCATGGGAAAATTCAGATGGATGTGTTGTCAGTACCTTAAATAAAAAAAAAAATCATGTCTTCCTTGTGGGTGTATACCTACCTTATAAAACCTTATTAAGGTTATAAAGGCAAATCTTCAGCTTTAAAGAGAAAAACCTATCTTTTCTGTACATACCTCTTAATCCTTTTGTAGTCATTTATTACACCTAAAAGGACTAAAGTTGAAAATGAGCAGAAGAAAAAAAGACTTTTAAGGAATTCGCATCCTGGGCTGCATCAAAAGAACCATGGCCAGCAGATCAAGAGAGGTGACTCTCCCCCTCTACTCTGCTCTCATGACACCCCACCTGGAGTACTGTGTCCAGCTCTGGAACCCTCAGCACAAGAAGGACATGGACCTGTTGGAGCAAGTCCAGAGGAGGGCCATGAAGACGACCAAAGGGCTGGAGCACCTCTCCTATGAAGGCTGAGAGACTTGGGGTTGTCCAGCCTGGAGAAGAGAACGCTCCAGGGAGACCTTATAGTGACCTTCCAGTACCTGAAGGGGGCCTACAGGAAAGCTGGGGAGGGGTTGTTTGCAAGGGCAGGTAGCGATAGGATGGGTGGCAATGATTTTAAACTAGAGCAGGGTAGGTTTAGATTAGACATTAGGTAGAAGTTCTTTACAATGAGGGTGGTGAGACACTGGAACAGGTTGCCCAGAGAGGTGGTGGAGGCCCCATCCCCGGAGACATTCAAGGCCAGGCTTGATGAGGCTCTGAGCAACCTGATCTAAAGATGTCCCTGCTTACTGCAGGGGGGTTGGACTAGATGACCTTTAAAGATCCCTTCCAACCCAACACATTCTATGATTCTATGATTCTATGAATTAAAAGCCTTTTCCAATATATTTTATGCATTGCACAGTATTTCCTACATACCTGCTCTCACAGATTTCCCTCACATATTGTGTAACTTAGAAGGGTTGTGCACTCGCATAGATCTGAAGTAAAAACTGGAGAGAGGAGAGTATGAAAAAACAAAGCTACATATATTGTGGTAGTTATGTCATAAAAACTGGTAGGAAAATCAGTGGTATATCTGCAATCACTTTCAAATACTTTTTAAAACAGGGCGCTGTTCTACTCGATGGCATCCCTTTAGTTCCATTTATCACCATGGTCACTTCTAGACTCATTAGGATTTATGAAGTGTTACTCCTATCAGTTGCATAATTTGACTATTTGCTTGTGAAATTTGGAACAAAGCTTTCCTTAATCTCTATATGGAGTGAGTAGTCAGAAGAACAAAAGGGTTTGTAGTATTCCAGTTTTTACATGTTAGTATACACAATGTAAGTGTGGAATATTATTTGATTTTGTAAATGTATATATGAACTTATTGTGTAAAGAACAGAAAAATATCAAACCAAATCACAGTCCGACTGAAAGAATATACATCTCCTGTAAGTGTACAATGTACAAAGTGTACAAAGTGTACAAGATTTCTAAATTAATTTAGGTCACTACATTTGCCTATTGAGGGTATAGTCCCTACGGGTAACAGCAAGTGTACACTTAAAGTGCATTCTTTGGTGTTCTAAACTATCAAACAGATTCCTAAGTTTAATATGTTTCGTAGGGCTTTCCAAGCTGTGTAGGCCAAGACTGATGCAGCAAAAATTCAACCCACTTACTGTGAAAAATGGAAAAGCCTTATATGTTAGTCTTTGGTAATTTCTTTGGTCCGTTTAGCTGGACACCTTTCCAGTCGTCTTCTTGCCTTCCAATGAAGTCCTGAAAAGAAAATAAGAAATACCATATAGGAACATCTAGCATTTGTCTGCTGAAATGAATTCAATTTTTTTAAATTTTTATTTCTTCAAATAGAATTCCATGTTCTGTTCAGATCTGAACTTGGGAAAGTCCAAGCACATTACTCTAAAGCTCTTAAAAGTTTTGTTCAGTACATGCTGCTAAGGATCTGAGCCATCTTCTATTCCATAGATGCACTCCTTAAACTTTTAATGTCTAACCACAAATATTTAGGTCTGTATTTATAATTATAAATATGATGACCTGACTTTCAGAGACTCTGGCAATTCTCTCACAAGAATATATATTCCAGTTGAATGCAGTAGATATCTGTACTAAAAAATAATTAAGATATCACTCCTTGTACACCTTGAATAACCAAACAATAGGAAACTCCCAGAGATTAAAAGATAATGCCAAAGATAATACCATCAGGGTCGTTCTGTGTATTTGCTCAAAAAACTACAAGGCAGGGGAAAAAAAAAAACAACCTGCTAAACAATTGTCCAAATGCGTTTTAGCAAATAGATGCTTAGAAAATGGGTGTTAATTGACTAAAACAAGTTCTTGTCAAAGACCACTATTTATTAGGTCCTATATGGAACAGAGCAAAACTTGCTCCTACCTTAAGACCCTTAACAGCTAAAATCAAAATGAACATATTGTTTGGAATTACGGCTTGGTTGTCCATTGTCTGTCGATGACCATGTCTGTCCATGGAGAAAGTAGCCATCGAAGATGTGGCACTACTCATCAGCAGCCTAGAAGAAACCCTAATCCTTTAATACTGGATGCTTTACCTCCTCAAGGCAGTTTTGTCTGGAGTGGTGCTTGTTTTGGACTAGCTTCCTTGATAGAAATAGGCTCCTGGAAATTCTCTTTTGGTTCATGTTTATTCAATGGTTAAAACAGTGAGCTTTTTTTTTCTGTTGTAAAACAAGCATTACAGTTTTAATTACAAAACTGGAACAGTCAGTAAAAGTGAAGCATTAAGAAGAAATATACTGAGAATTTCTCTGAGACATCTTTTGACTGAAGTGACCAAGGATCAACTCAAGAGTAACCCATTCAAGGTGCTTGCCTTTATTGTTTCAAAGCCATTCTTTGGCTTATCAATCACTTTAGAAAATATTAGTGTACGTTGATTTATGAAAATTTGGGAAATGTTTCTCAAATACTTGTCTGTGATTGAAATTCATAAAACCTTTGAGTAATGTTTATTTCTCATATCTGGCTCACCCTCTTGCCTAGGAAGATGAGTGAATTGCCTCCTGTGTGATGTTTGCTCTCCCACATAGCATAAGAAACTTTCTATGACTTAATAATAACCTAAAAATGTTAAGTACCATCCTCCTTCCCAATGTTAAAATTTGTTTCATTGCAGCTACAGTTTTATGTGAGAAAACTATGAAAAATCACAGAATTAATTTCAGGGTGGTTTTTTTTTCCCAATATTTAGTCAATGTTTATCATTCATGTGGTCTTGGAGCACAATATAGAATATTCCTTGCTGTGACCAGCGGTACAAAATGATTAAGTAGAAAGGCACTCTGTTGCCATTCTACTTAATCATTTAGTAGATGGGAATTTTTTTTTTCCTGAGAAAATAGGTATGTCTGAGAAGAATAAATTTTTACTACAGAAATTGCTTGCTAATTTCTGTATTATAGTAGCAAATGAGTATGGTGACTATCTGCTCTGTAGTCCAAAGGAAGAAAATCTGTCTCCCACTATTTGAGAAACTATTGCAAACCACCCCATGCAACGCCACAGGCTTGGGGAAGAGTGGCTGGAAAACTGTCCAGAGGAAAAGGACCTGGGAATTTTGGTCAACAGCCAGCTGAATATGAGCCGGCATTGTGCCCAGGTGGCCAAGAAGGCCAACAGCATCCTGGCTTGTATCAGAAATAGCGTGGCCAGCAGGACTAGGGAAAAGATCATCCCCCTGTACTTTGCACTGGTGAGGCCGCACCTCGATTACTGTGTTCAGTTTTGGGCCCCTCACTACAAGAAAGACATTGACATTCTGAAGCAAGTCCAGAGAAGAGCAATGAAGCTGGTGAAGGGTCTAGAGCACAAGTTTTATGAGGAGCGGCTGAGGGAGCTGCGGTTGTTTAGCCTGGAGAAAAGGAGGCTGAGGGGAGACCTGAAAGGAGGGTGTAGCAAGGTGGGGGTCAGTCTCTTCTCCCAAGTCAGAAGCGATAGGATGAGAGGAAACAGCCTCAAGTTGTGCCAGGGAAGGTTTAGACTGGGTATTAGGAAAAGTGTCTTCACCAAAAGTGTTGTCAAGCATTGGAACAGGCTGCCCGGGGAAATGCTCAAGTCACCATCCCTGGAGGCATTTAAAAGCTGTGTAGATGTGGCACTTAGGGCCATGGTTTAGTGGTGGACTTGGCAGTGCTAGGTTAACGTTTGGACTTGCTCTTGAAGGTCTTTTCCAACCTAAACAATTCTATGAGTCTATGATACTACTGAAAGTTAATAAATCATCTAATTCAGTCTCCCTTTTCTGTGAGCCCTTTTACTCACGTCAGAACAGTATCTGGTCAAGATCAGGGCCTCTTTTTACAGTTGCTTACAAATTCAGAAGGTGTACACCTAGGAGTGATGAATTTACAATTTGAGAGGGAATAGATTACTAACAGCAAAATTCTCAATCCTGTTAAACTGTATTCTGTAAAATCTCTCTTTTTTGGCTATAAATTCTTGTACTGGCACAGACTGAGAGGCAAAATCAAGATAATTGCTTTAATCAAAAAATTGGTTTAGCTGTTAAATGAGGTTATTTTTTCTAATATTAAAGGGCCAAACTGTAGAACAGCTGGATCATTTCATTCTCTGTTTATTTGCAGAGATGCAGTAGCTCATAGTGTCAGCTCATAGTTGGCCATGATTTGACTTTCCAGCCACTTTTCTCTTCCTAGGGAACTGTACATTGGAGTACATAGAGAGGACTTGAGTAAAAGTTACTGCATTTTATGGTTAAATATGGTTAGATGGGGCTGAAATAATAAAATATGCTGAATAAATCTCCTCGCATGGGATCAAAAAACATGGAGACTGTAGGGCTTTTTTTATCAGTCTAAGCTGCTTTGTGCTAGTGCTTGCTCATGAGATACAAAGTTTACCTGCCATATCCAAGTTCACATCTGACAGGCATGGTTAAGTCTTTCCTTTTCTTGGAAATGCATAAGGGTTTTTGCACACTGGACTGCTGAGTTTTTCCTGACTTGTAGGGGCACAAGAGCTTTGGCATATTTTCCTTGAGATTTTCTTCATATGATTTATCTTAAAAATAATGTAATCAGATGCATGATTTCATTTTCACCAGTATTCCCTTTTACTAGCTCTATGGCCAATCTTGTACAAAAGCAGATTGTGAGAATTCAAAATAGAGAAATGTCATTCCTAAAAAACATCTTGTGGAGGCTGATCCCTGCCCAGTGCCCTCTCCTGAGGCTGGGTGATTTACAGGAGTGCTTTCTTGTGGTTGTGTACTTAGCTCCTATCCCAGAGGAGGACAGAGGAATACACTGCTCTTCTTCCAAATATTTTTATAAGTATATAATCTAATTTACCGCAATAGGTTTGTTTATATGAATTATTTTACTCAAGGGCATAAGTTCATGCAGAATAAGACCAGTTGGTTGATAAAGTCAAAATCTGTTGGCAGTAAGTGTTGACAGTGTAAGTCGCTGCCAGGAGACAGGTAGGAAATGGAACTGAATTACCAATTAAAACTTTTTCAGTCAAATGTTGATGATTCTTTATTAAATATGTAATGTGCTTTTTGACTCTATTTTATTTCTGGTTATTGCTTAAGAATGCATTTTTTTCCTAGTTGGGAGAAACTGTTTTATATTGTACCTCTTATACATGAAATAAATGGAAGCCGTTGTGTATTTCAATATCTAGGGACAGGAGTGAACTACAGGTTCCAATAAATTGCCTTTCCCCACTGGGGGAAGCTTGTGTTAGCTGAAGTCTGTGCCACCAATTTTCTTTAAACTATGGCTTTTGTCAAAATATTAAATTCAATTTTACTTAATATTCTAAAACAGCGGAAGTAATAGTTCTGTGATGCCATTGGTCTTCAATATTCCAGTAATGTGCATTTTTAATTAGGAAGTAGTTTTAATTCAATAAAACTTTCTGAGAAAGTGTATGACACTGGAATAGGCTTGATTCAAGGCGAACTGTTGGTGTACTTCATAAGGCAAACATGTAAAGGCTTTCAAAAAGAACCAAGTGTTAAAAATACAATTAAGAAAACCTGTTGCCGTCTGTTTTAACAGTGCTGTAACAGCATAGAATGCAAGGGTTATATACTGTGTGTGTCACCTGTACCACTGAAAGCTGTGGAGGCGTCAGGAGAGGAAAAGCACACGCAGTGGACAGAAAAGATATACTGATTCAAATTCCTGTGACATTTTGGATTAAATTAAAAACTGCCTTTCCTTAATAGGAATGTCCCTTGCTCTAGGGGTGCAAGCACTGAACATTACATCAGCTATATAATCTGCAAGAGTATTTTCAATAAAAGCTGATGCACGTACATTCAAGGAACTAAGCACTTAATCAATATGATGTATATCCTGAGGCCAGTACAATGTGATGCTTTTAAAAAGCTAATTGGAAACTATAATCGAGAACTAATTGGCTGATGAAGCAAGGATTTCTTTTCTAAAATTGCTCTGCTTATTAAATTTAAACATTTATGACATCTGATTTTTTTTCTTTTTTCTCTTTTTTTTTTTTTTTTTTTTGCTAGGAAAGGAAATTTACTTTTAGAGCTTGGCTGCTGTGTTTTACTGGGACTTAATTTGTTGTTCATTTTGTCTGCCTTTGACCTATGCCTCTACACACACGAGTGAGTTGTTTCTTCTTACACTCACTTCAGACTCCCCCAGCCACAGAGTAGGCAAGAGAGATGCTTGGAATGTAATGCCGATTTCCTTCATTAGTCATCTGGCACTGGTGGCCTACAGGTAATTTTCTGTCCTTGAACAAAAAATTATCTGATATGAGTCATCCAGGGCCCGCCTTCTGGGTGGGTAAGAGGAGTCTTAATGTTTCTTTTGAATAAGAAAAGTGATACTGATAGGCCAAGTCTGAGGAGAAAAAAATGGAAATGCTGATAAACACCCGTTAGTGATGTGGAACATTTAAATAGTTTGCTGCCCAAGCATGAGGGTAAATGAGAACCCACTGGAGGACCCTGCCAAGTGTGAATAGTGGTCCTTCACTGTGCTTTGTGAATGTGTGTAATTGAGGTGCCGATAAGGGGTTGGCCCACCTTATCTGTGGTGTTCAGGGGACATTATTGGTGCGGCATTGCTCCCTTGATTCACTAATACTAACAGTATCTTCAGTTACACAAAAAGCACATGTGAACAGGGTACCACTATGCAGGCTTTTGTACTCAGTCACCTGCAGAAGAGCCATGATTGGTTTTGTTCAAGGGCAATATCAGTAAGGAGACAGGGTGCAAAACAGGGATAACAATTAATCAGGTTCAAGATGGAAATTCAAGGGGAATTACTTCAGGCTACAGCCAGGCCAGCATGGCACGTTACTGACCTTTGCAGTGTCAGAGAGCAAGAACATTGTTGCTGTAAGTCCAGCAAAGATATAACTAAGCTGGTGAAAAACTTAAGTAATTATTACCTCTTGGGGAATGTATGGTTATTAGGGATTGAGCCAGCCTGAGGTTAGACTTCAGGAAATTACCAGATACTTAGATACTTTTGTAACATGTATTCTTGACATGTTTTTTGCTTTCCTCACTGTCACATTAAGTGTTCTAAATATCACTGATATTCTATCGTTTAAAACATGCAGGTAACATGAAAAATTAAATAAGGCTGCTGTGTATTCTCTCTCTTAATGGTTTGATTTATCAAATTGCATTGAACCTTGGGGGTTAGAAAAAAACCAGCTGTGTAGCTCCTACGTGCTATACTCCACGTTGCTATAATAAACAATCGCTTCTTTTAGCAATTTAAGCAATTATTACTCATTTTTCAATCTGTAAAGAATAATTTTGACTTCTTTTGCATGTTTTTACTCCGGTCCTTTTCAGGAAGACCCTTTTAAGGTGAATTAAGAAAGGAGATGAATTCATACATTCAATCTCAGCAATTGGCAGTGGTAGTATGTTGTCCCCCCTTCAGAACTGTGAGGTTAACAGTTTTTCTCAGTGTGCTCCAAACCTAAGACTCAACCAACTTAAGACTTTTGACACTGCCCCCTCCAGAAAATATCTAATTACTCCTACTTCTGTCTTTATATATGATAGAATAGATCCTGCTTTGATAATATTTCTGATATACTATTTGTGTGGCAGCACGGGAAATCAAGCCCATGGCCCCTGAGCACGGCAGTGCCACAAAGATCCTGTTCTTTCACCCTTACAAGGATTTCTTTCTATGGCGTTTTTCTCCTTGCATATTCACTCACGATGTAATAAATGATGAATTTCTACAAACTCATAATCCCTGGAAATGTTAAAAGTTGTGCAGAATTTTGGGTTGTTTTTTGTGTGTTTTTAGCATGCAGTCCTAGTCAACTGCTGAAGATAACCCTTCCATAAAAGGTAGCATGTGTTTATTCCAAATCCCACTGGCTTCAGTGTGAGCATTTTAATTAATTCTAATCCAGTCCCAAATGATCATCCTTAATGTTCCTTGCAAACAGCCTCTTCAGACTTGAAGAGTGTGTTGCTGCTTCATGTGGCAGAACAGAAAAATGAGATCACAGACAGATAACAGAGGCTTGATGCCAAAACTGGCAGTTCGGCAGCTGAAGTGCAGTTTATGTTCCCCAGGTCTTGCCAGAAAAGAGAACTAAGCCAACGTCTGTTTGTAGACTAGACTTGCTACGTATGCCAAAAGTGAGCTTTCTACTAACCGTTCCAAAAACAGCTACAATGAGCGATTGGTAATGAAAAATACTGCTAATGAAAAATATTGCCACATTTCCCAGTGTGTGTCATTCTCTGGCTGCTACCGGTGCTCTTCCAGATCATCGTTTCGGTCACAACAGGCTTCATAGTTTTGGTTATACTGTTCTGTATGCATAAAGCAGTTTTCAACCTTCTGGAGTTTAGAGATACCTTCAGGTTTTCCAGCGTAGAGAATTTCAGCCGGCCTGCCGCAGTCTCACTGTCTGTTTTGAGTGAGCTTTTGCAGTCCTAAGGGTAGTCTGCAAGTCAGGCACATACCGTCAGCCTCTGTGAGAATGCTGAGTGCCCTAAAAGACCTTTCTTGCCCTGATGAGCGTCTCCTGGACCTCTCACTCCACGACCTTCTGCCTGCTGGTCCAGGAGCTCTATTTCAGCTCAGGCTTCAGCCCTTGCCAGAGCTGTCAGGAAGCGGCAACCCTGAGACTGCTAGAGGGGGGAAAAGAAGTCAGGAGCTGAGGGGGACCACAGTGGAGGCAGGGCAGTGCATCTCCCATAGAGATGGGGAGAGCAACAGCTTTCCATCAACAGTCTGGTGCTCATCAGAAAAGGTAGGGAAGTGTTATGTGCAAGATCAGTCAGGGAAATACACTCTGAGATTCACAAACAGCAGGGGACAGGAGGCAGGTACCCCGTGGCCCTATGGTGTAGCTCAGGCAGAGCTGCAGTGCCCAGGTCTGAGCTTAAAGGGAACTCAAGTCCATGGCCAAGGATGCCTGGGGTCCCAGGTGAGGCTGGTCAGGGTGATTAAGGCCTACTGAGGCATTTGGGGGCCTGACAGTCAACTAAAACTCTCCAAGAGAAGAAGAAGAAACAATTTCAAAGCAGACAACTGCAGGAAGATGGTCAACTTCAGTTGGATGTCAAGCATTTTAAAAACCAGACTAAGAATTTGGCTAAGAATAAGCAGGAAGACTGAGGATCTCAGTGAATTGGAGAGTTGTGCATTTCCATAAAGTACACACTGAGAAAAAAGGCTGTCATGTGTCATTCTGCTTTAAAATAAAATAGAAATGGTTTCATATGGCAGAATTTATTTCTGAGATGTTTCAGCTCACTGCACCTTGTTGCTGTGCAGAGTCAAACACGGGGAACAGAACATTTTTTTCAAGCTGCCAAGTAGGTTGTTTTCAAAATATGCTGCAGGAAGCTTTCTGAAAAAAAAAAGTTCAGCAGATCTTCTGTCTTCATTTTGGCTCCTGTTCTGTGCTTTCGATGTCAGAGCGCTGTGTTTGTCCAGTTGTGCTATCCGCCTTTATATACTCTAACCAAGGGAATAAAGCCACACTGAGGTAGTGCTCAGGTTGCATAACGCACTCTGAGATGTGGATAAATCCCATTTTGTCAGAGGCCTAAGTGGCAGAATCTGAAAAGCTAGGGACTGCTGCATTTTCAGTACAGATTCTGTTCGTCAGTCCATTATTTTAGTCTCTTTCTGTGCTCCCTTCTCAACTATGTTATCAAATCTACAAAATAAAGGCTCATGAAGTTTAGTGAACCAGTAGAGATACAAAATATAAGCTGCTAAAATATTAAATTTGTGATTTAATGGAAGCCATGCACCTGCAGCCACTCGGATTTATTTACTTTAGGGCTGAAGCTTTCTTACACTTGCTGAAAAACTGCATGTGCTAATGCACATGTGCGCTGTGCAACTTGCAATAATAATGCGATTCAGGTCAACAAACTGAAGAGACCTAATTGTACACGTTGTCAGCAAATGACACATTTTGAATAAGGCTAAAACCTAAGTTTATGGGAATCTTTAAGAAGTCTTTTTTTTTCCAGTGTGGAATAAAATTATGTAAAGAATTTGTACAATTGTAATTCACTGCAGCCTTTAAAAAATGTGATTGGATTTTTGGCAGCAGCATTTATATTTGGGGAGGTTAGAGTACTCATTAATTCCTTTCTTACCCAGTTGAGGCCTGGAAGACAATGAGTCAGCCTTAATTGTGAAAAAAGTAATTTCTACCTGAAACTGTTAAATTTTCCCCCAGGGAGAGTTAAGACTTTATGAGTGTGCAGAATAACTTTTTTTAATGAGCTCTATTTGGATATCATGTTCCATAATCTTTAATAGCCAAGGTACGTCTGAAGCAGAGGGATACGTTACTGCTTCCAGTAAAAACACTATATCTGGCATGGTGCAGAAAACAGTCCTAGGAAAACCCTAAAGGAACAGGATGAAATAGAAATGATTGGTGTACATTATCTGGAATATACACAGTACAGATTTTTCAGCCAAATAACTTAGAAAGTACCTCATTCTTTCAGAATGACAGAGGAAAACTCAGGTGGATGTAAAATCAAATCACTTTGCAAGAAGGAACCTAGCAGTCTTGCTTGTACTCGTACAAAAATGTCTGAGAAGAAATTAGGTTTGCAGGCTACTTTTAAAATACAGTAATCTGTTCATTAACCTCTTTCCTCTTTTACATGAGATACCAAGATGTTTTAAGACAGATCATCAACTTTCAATTATTTCAGAATTAAAAATAGAGTAAAACTATATAAATCTTTTAAATTTAATTCCTACTTAAATATGCAAGAATTTTTTTTCGTTATTTATAAATCTATTTTGAAAGCACTGAAAATACATTTTGCCAAGGTCCCTGTTATCTGCATATTATCAGACTGTTTTTATTACATCTCTCTATCAATGTTCTTCTTGTCATTCTTTATTATAGCTGAGTTCCCATATTGATGAATTTCCATGTCACAGACTCTGAAAGTCATTGTTACTTATGTGCAAGTACACTTCTTATCAACTCTTTTATTGCCTTATTCTGCACAATGATCTGTACCTGTGGTGTATAGCTTTTACTTCTGTAGTCAGGCAGATTTCCATTTTGAGTTTGGGTTTTTTTTAGTTGTTTTCTCTCAGAGGTAGCAAGTTTATGGAAAGCATAAGGAAGATGTTTTCTTCCACATAAGGAAGAAGTGATCTATAATTCAAAGAGCTATGTGTTGAAATTAGCAAATATTAATTTTAAGACCTATTTTGATACATACCTATGTCAAGTTGGGCAAATGACCTAAATTTTCTTTGCTTCAATTGCCACTAGTTTGAAGCAGGAAAAAGAAAATTATTAAATACCCAGCCTGTGCAGTTTTTCTAAGGTACTTGTCTAAAAGAAAATTCTTGTGCTTTTTAGCATTTATAATCTAAAGCATTTGTTATATATTTCCTGTATATGCTAATTCATTTGCAATAAGAAACATAAAGGCTATATGCCATCTACTTTTGCTTTTCAAAACAGAGTAAAAATAGCAGGCACATTCACCACAGTGACATTTTTTTGTGTTTCAAAATCACTGGAGATCAGACCTTTTGAACAAGAGCAAAATCATGAAAATGTTGGCATTTCTATGGCACGTGACAGGGACTTCACAAATACCTGATCCATATTTAATTCCTGTTCGGATCTGACATCTTTGCCAAATGCTCCTCCAAGATCAAATTTGTAGAAAACAGAAGACTATTTTCCTTTTCTTACATGGGCAACGGTTGTTTAACCAGATTTAGCTAACCATTTAGGCTTTGTGACCTTTGGTATGTGCCACCTGTCCTCCAGAGTCCACTGAGGTGTCCCTTACTGTCTCTCTAGTTTTCCAGACTGGATTCTGAACCTTTTCTGTTATTCTGTGAGAGATTTTTACACTGCCATATTCAGCACTTGACAATTTTCATTTATAAAAATGAGGTCTTCATTTAATACTGGACAATTAATTTTTTTTTTTTAAAATATGTGTTAGGATGATAGAATAATTTAGGTGGGGGAGGACCTCTGCAGGGCATCTAGTCTCAAACCTGGACTTAGGGTCTTGTCCAGTTGAGTTTTGAATAGCTCCAAGGCTGAGGACCCCAGAGCTCCTCTGTGCAGCCATTCCAGCCTCACTGTGAAGAATTTCTTCTGTATAACGGGCTGGAATTTCCCTTGCTGCAGCTTGCAGCTGTTTCTTCTTTTCTTTTTATTCTTTACCTCTGAAAAGAGCCTGACCCCATTGTCTTTATAATCACAGAATCACAGAATCACAGTATGGTAGGGGTTGGAAGAGACCTTCGGAGATCATCTAGTCCAACCCCACCAGGACTTCCAGGTCCCTCTCTGCAGAGCTGCTCTCCAGCAGGTCAGCCCCTAACCTATACTGGTTCATGGGGTTATTCCTCCCTAGGTGCAGGACCCCACACTTGCCCTTGTTGAACTTCATAAGGTTCCTCTCTGCACAACTCTCCAGCCTGTCCAGGTCTCGCTGAATGGCGGCACAGCCATCTGGCCATATTAGTTGGTGGAAGGTAGTGATTATATTCTTCCTTAAGCCTTCTCCTTTGGAGGCTGAGCGAACACAGCTCCTTCTTGTGTTGCAATTGTTGTTGCAATGCTGCCATGCATTGCAGACCTCTAACCACTCTGGTGATCCTTTCCCTCTCCAGTTTGTCATTGGGTTTTTTATGATTGTGGTGGTGGTGAGGAAGTTGAAATAGGACATGGTAGTCTAGGTATGGCTACACAGGTAGAAGGCAAAAACTCCCTCAGCCAGCAGGCAACACACCTGCTAATGCAACCTAGGATGTGACCCATCTGTCATGGCAGAAAGGGATCTCCGCACGTTCACGTTCAGCCTGTTATTCACCTAGACCCTCAGGTCCATTTGCAGCCTTGATGCATGGGCTTAAATCTAACCTATGTAATGTTGATTTAACCCAGGGGATACATTCCCCATCTTAAATTTGCATTTTGGTGTATCCAGTTCAATAAGATATAGCAATGATACACCTCTCTATTAAAATACTTATCAGAGAATGCTTTGTTTGTTCATTTCCTTCATTGCTTTCTAACATTAGTGGGATAACAAACTCCGAAAAAACCTGTCTATGCCACTGTGGTGGGTTGACCACGTCTGTACGCCAGGTGCCCACCAAAGCCACTCTATCACTCCCCCTCCTCAGCTGGACAGGGAGAGAAAATATAGTAAAAGGATTGTGGGTCGAGATAGAGAGATCACTCAGCAATTACCATCGTGGGCAAACCAGACACAACTTGGGTAAAATTAATGTAATTTATTATGGATTAAATCACAGTAAGGTAATGAGAAATAAAAACTAAATCTTAAAATGCCTTCCTCTCATCCCTCCCTTCTTCTTAGGCTCAACTTCACTCCCAATTTTCTCTACCTCCTCCCAGTGGCTCAGGGGATGGAGAATGGGCATTGTGGTCAGTTCATAACACATTATCTCTGCTGCTCCTTCCTCCTCACATTCTTCCCCTGCTCCAGTGTGGGGTCCCTCCCACGGGAGACAGTCCTCCATGAACTTTTCCAACATGAGTTCTTCCTACAGGATGCAGTTCTTCACAAACTTCTCCAGTGTGGGTTCTTTCCACAGGGTGCAGTCCTTCAGGAACAGACTGCTCCAGCGTGGCTACCCATGAGATCGCAAGTCCTGCCAGCAAACCTGCTCCTGCATGGGCTCCTCTCTCCACGGGTTCACAGGTCTTCCCAGGAGCCTGCTCCAGCATGGGCTTCCCATGGCGTCACAGCCTCCTTGGGTCACATCCATCTGCTCTGGCATGCGGTCCTCTGTGGACTGCAGGTGGCTATCTGCGCCACCATGGACGTCCACGGACTACAGGGGGACAACGTGCCTCACCATGGTCTTCACCATGGGCTGCAGGGCAATTTCTGCTCTGGCATCTGGAGCACCTCCTCCCCCTCCTTCTTCAATGACCTTGGTGTCTACAGAGTTGTTTCACCCATATATTCTCATTCTTCTCTTCTGCCTGCTGCTCCACAGAAGTGGTTTTTTTCCCCTTCTTAAATATGTTATCCCAAAGGTGTTGCCACCATTGCTGATGGGCTCAGCTTTGGCCAGTGGCGGGTCCATCTTGGAGTTGGCTGGCATTGTCTCTGTTGGACATGGGGGAAACTTCTGGCATCTTCTCACAGAAGCCACCCTTGTAGACCCTCTGGTATCAAAAACTTGCCACACAAACCGAATACAGCCACCAAGCACAAATGTTTCTTTTTTGAGTGAACTTGTGAATTCTTCCCATCCAAAGTTATTTGTTACTAATGATTTGTTTATGGTGAAGCATTTCATTGTATATATGCATATGTATACACAATATATTAATATATAGTAATTATATGTATATATTAATAGATATACAAATCTACACATATACACATAAATTATTATTTTTTAGCTAGACTCACTGACGTATTTCATGTTCTCCACCCAGACCCTTTTCATTTTACTATACACCTGGAATTATTCCTTTTTTCCCCCTTGCTATTTAGGTCAAATAGATGAATGCTCAGTTTCTCAGATTCCCACAGCTGAAGCAGTCCCTCGCTAGAAAAGCTCAGTATGTCATTCTTGTTTTTATTATTTATCTGTTTTCATAAAATAGTTAAGCAAGGGTGCTGGCTGAATGCCAATGAGGAAACAGGCTGTCAGTCACAGAAAGCACTACATATAGTTTGTTACTTTTTTGGCTTGGGAGAGACAATGCAAACATCTTTCACTGAATGAGGAACAGCTTAAGAGGAGTGCTTGGGATTCTCAGAGCTAGCATCATTCTGATGTTGAGCTTGTGAAACAGAGAAATAAAATTGAAGTAGCGAGTTCAGCTGTTAACCATGCTGAAAATGTAGCAAAATAAAATATTTAGGAAATGAGAACTATGGAATTGTAAAAAAGGATTTTGTTTTCCAACTTTTCATTTCCTGTTACAAACAATAAAAAGTACCAGGTGTTAAAGATAAAAAAGAATGAATATGCGCTTTGAGTGAATAGCAAAATGCCTGGAAGGCAGTGTGGGTTAAAAAACAGGGTGTTAAAGTGTCTTTTAACATCACACCAAGAAACCACTACTCACTTACCAAGGTTTATTGGCTGCAACAGCTGATTCCCCACGAGGAGGCCGATATAAACCAGCATTAGAAAAGGAGGGAGCTGGCAGGCCGTATTAGCTCAGAACTGAGAAGAGCCTTGGGACTCTAATTCTGCAGGCGCAGGGATGACATGCCCGGCAGAAAGCCAGCAGCACGGAAAGCTGATTCTTTTCAGAAAGTTTTTCCTGGTGGATGCTGACCCTGTATTTCCTCCTGAAACGTAAAGAAAGCTTGCCTGTTTTATTCCGGGAAGAAAGGAAAGGCGCTTAATTCCAGCTTGTAATACAGCTTGCCCTACAAGATGCCCTTCAACCTTCCCATGTTTTCCCTAAGCTTCAGTGCTGTTCTCTGTCATTTGTCAGTCTGGTGTTTGTACAGTTGCTGTTTTGTAGTACCTGTGCATCACAGATTTGTGCAGAGTAATCGGTATTGTGGCACTGTCCTTCAGGATATTCTTTGAAAGATATTTAAAGCATAGAAGTAATGCAGGGAGGAGTAATACAATGCAAGTATAAAGTGAAGAATGGCCCACCTCCTAACTTTGCACCTATTATTTTCTACTCTGGCTACCTTGCTTAAAGGAGAATTGATTTTTACAATGTTATTGAATTTTTATCACAGATGATTCAGTTAAGATTTCCTGATTTTCACTGGATAGTTTTTTATTTTTGGTGGCAAATACACATGTATTTGCTCTGATTTCATTGCACCATTAGCTTTTTGGGTTTGTACTGCCTTAAGCAGAGCTTTTGCAGATCCTGTTTCTGTGCTTACATACCCAGATGTAAGTCAGGAAGAATTAGCCCTGTGATCAAAAGCACTGCAAGATAAGAATTAGTAGAGTTATTTGGTTTTGGTGATACTTTAAAGTCCTAAGAGGCAGTTAAAGATAGTATTTGTTGTTCTGTTACACAGAAGAAATGAACACAGTTTCAGGCAAAAATTTTTTTTTAAATTTTTTTTTTTTTACAAAGATTATCAAATTTGAAGAAAAAACAACTTAAAAGTGATTCGTCTGGTTTTATTCTAATTGGGTAAATTAGCTAAATAGTTTAAAGGAACCTGGGCAGGTAGATCATACAGTGCAGAGAGAGAAACAGTTATCTCTGCTGGTTTAATGAGGAAGGAAAGGAATAAAACAGGAAGGGAGAGACTGCAGTGTACCATGAAACCCTCGCCCCTGCTGGCCTCAGGATCTTTGATGTGTACTAGATTAATGAATTCCCAGGCTCATCTTGTGTACATGCTTTGTGGCTGCACTGAGGATGAATAGTGAAAAGTGCTGGTAGAGGACAAGTGGTGAGAATGCAATCCCAACTGGGAGAGGGCTGGGGATCGCCACTGTTGGTGGCACTGCAGCCTTGCAGTGATTTTCATGTTTTTGGCAACTGCAGCCTGAGGAGGAAGAGTTGCGTCCTTTGTGTTTGACTCCTAACATGAGAGAAAGAAAATTTACTTAGCTTATCTTTTAACCTGCTAAAATTACCTGAAAAGAGTCACACTCACCAGCTTTGGTGCCAGCTCTTATTTATTATAAATAAATGACTACCTCTATAAATAAATATGTATAGTACTTCTATAAATAAATACCTTTTATTGAGTTACCTATTCTTTATCGGGGCATACTGAAGCAAGTACTACCTTGGAACAATAAAAGAACAGCTCTTCTAGAACAGTTTTGTGCCTAAAGAGATGGGGAGGAAGTTTGCAGGTTTCCCAGCAAATTCAATGATGTATCTCTGCATATGGCTCAGGTCTGTAGGATTGCATCCTTTGTGTTTTTTGAACTGTACCATGTAAAAATTGTTGTAGAACTTTAGTAAAAACTGAATACCATTGTTCTTGGTCATGGCACAGCAATGGGCAATACTTTTCTATTTTTTTCTTACCTTTTTTTTTTTTATAACTGAGAGCATATTCAAGAAAAAAACATCTCCTGTTTGTGAGTTTATATAGTTCAGGTGCCTGGAAATAAAGCCATTTGACACATCAGAGTAGTGTAATTGTAAGTAGTTATGATCTAACAGAAGATTATACCTTCAGATGAAGACTAACTTGGAACAACAGGTAAACTCAGAAGAAATAAAACACTTGTATCCATGCAAAGGTCGTTGATAAAAAATGAAGGTAGTAAAACAGAAATCAAACCAGAATCAAAATATTGGGTAAAATGTGCACTTAAAAAGGCATTAACTCGAATAAGAAATGTTTTTTAGTATTTTCTTTTTCTTTGAAAAGGAACTACAGATTGAAAAGAAAAGCAGGAAAGATGCTATACTAGGTCCCCAAGTGTATCTGAAATGCTATAGCTCCATTTGGTTGTGACTTCTAGGTCTATTCTGAAAAATTTATTATCTGAAGATACGCATATAGTTAATATCAAGTGTTGTTAGTCTTCAGTGTGTCTTCTCATGGCTTATGTTAAGCATAGATATAAGTCTTCGGGGAGTGGGTTTTCTGACATCTCATAGATTTGCATCTTCATGGGACCTCACTGATTTATTTTGCAACATCTGACCTTTCTTTGAGATATGTACAAAGTGGTAACTATACTGAATTTTGTGAATATAATAAAATGGAAAAGAATAAAGATTAGAGCAAACAAATAATTTGGGTTTTTTTGGTGCATGAAACTTTGAATGGTTTGGAAAAAAATGTTTGTAGATACTTGAAATAGTATTTCAGGTGAAATCACCATTTTCCTGGGATTTTTTTTTTTTTTTTAATTGAAGGAATTGAATAGGAATATGGTGTTAAATTTAGTGAAAGTGAGCAGGCTTGATGGGTAAGACAGTAAGACAGTTGAGTATATGGCTAGACTCTCATCTGTGCTTTTGCTGCTTTATGCTACTCAGGTAGTCAGCAATCCTCACTCTTTCAGACTTTCCAGTTACTTACTTGTAGTCAATCAGTCCAACATAATTAAAAGGGTGGGGAGCTATCATGCATGGGCTGTAAATAATTCCTCTTTGTACTTACCACCCTTAAGGCAGGGATTTCAGTTCATTGAGAAAGCAAAGCTGTTTAAAAGAACAGTGTACAAATTAGGTGTGCTGCTTGGAAACTTTGGCAAGATAAAGAGAAATTTCTCATTTTGTACTCAGCACATCTTTCTGTCTGCCCAGGCAGAAATTGGACTTAGTCTAAGTGCAGATTTTTTCTGGCAGAATTATGCTGTTAGTGAGTTTGAACAGGTGTAATTCCTTATTGACATACCTGGTGTATCATAACCTACAGGGTAAGCTCAGTTGCTTTTGCAAATTTGTGTTTTTAGAGTCAGATGAACTCATGAGGTAGGTGTGCTATAGGAACGCAAAGCACGGTTTTGACAGTGTTGGCAAACCGTTTAAACTTTATGTTCATCCAGTATTCCTAAACTGCTGCTGTCTTCCCTCCATAAACAGACCCTACAGTAAAATGGAATCAGACAACTAAAAATCCTTAAAAGGCAACTGTACTCACTGGGAGAAAAAAAAAACAACCAACCAAACAGTAATCTAAGAATTAGAGGAATTCAGAGTCTAAATCGGGTGCATACACACTCTAAAATAATCTAAAACGTTCAGAGTCCAGGAACACTTTGTAATCAGTTACCTTAGAAGAGTACCTGTCAGGAGTCCATGAAATACTTGAAAGTGTTTGTTGAAGGCTACAGCAGACCCTGTAAATGTTTTTATGCATTGCGTGTTCAATAACAGCTAGCAGATACTGTACTCACACACAGCTAACAGTAAGGACCAGACGTCTAACTCAGTAGACAAAGAGTAACTTCTAAGGAGTGCCTTGAAAACTGAAAAGCTGTAATTAGAGAAACTGCCTTAGCATAAAAGATTCACCAGGATGACCTACTTAGAAGGATCATCGTGTACCTAAAATCAGGCTAGAGTTTTCAGTCATAAATATTACATCCTGGGTTTTTTTAAGGCTGCATTTCTCTTCCAGTAAATGCTTCCGTTTGCGTTAAATAGTTGAATAGTGCCATCACATCTGATTTCTTTGAGAAACATCCAGAGGGTATGAAATCACTCTAGAGGAAGGGACTAAAAATAAAGACATTTTCCACTATAGCTGAATTTCTATAGTCATTATAAGGTAAGCCAGGGAAATACCTTTTAGCTTCTTAAGTTGCAGTACCTGCATGTCTGTGTGATTTTAGGGTTGGCTTTCTTTTATCAGAAGTACATCATGACCTTAGTTTATCTAATGCAGTCTGTAATTCTTCCTGTCCCTCAGCACAGTATCAGTCTTAATGTCTGGAATATACTTCTGGGGCCAGTGTTTGCATTGAATGAGTAAAGGGCAGCTTCTCAAAGCACTACCCTGGTCTTCTCCCCGCCTTCTTTTGGGGGGTTAGTTCGCACCACTTTAGCCAGGGGAATAGGATTTGCTTCAGAAATTTCCAGCCATTGATTCTTACTTCTGCATTACATGTCACTGCCTCCTTAGTTGTCCTACTGCAGCTTTTTCTGTGGTTATGCTGGAAAATAGATCATTGAAGCGATAATAGTTAAAAATAACCGTTTCCCCTAACTGGAAGCAGGTAGTGTTTTCTTGGATATAAAATCTATCCTGCGTTCTCCTGGAGGTGAGGCTTCTGCAATCCTTTTGCAGTGCCCAGATTCACCTCCCCTTAACTTCAGACACATGAGTAATGGTGCAGTTTTGTAATTGATTTCAGCTGTTCTAACTATGGACTGTTGCCAAAGAAGGATCCTGCATTTCTTCCCTCCCTCTGCTTGCACGCTGCTGCCATTTCTTTCTACTACCCCTAGTGACTGTGTAGATGTGTGGTGAGCAAATTGCCTTGCTGATATGCCTGAAAACTGCCCAGAATAGAAGGGAATGGTTAGTCTTTGGTCAAATAAGCAAGCTGCTCTCAACACATTGTGCTGCATTTGTGATCCTGGGGCTGCACAAAAAAAGAGATGTAAAGGTACAGCAGGGGAACAGGGAGAGGGACGGGGACAAAATGCTTTCATGCAGTTAGATTGGGGTGAGCTCATGCCAGACTAACACGCTCTGGGATGAATTAGCTGATGATATACAGTTGCTCCAGGCTGCCTCTACTGTCACTTATGGACAGCAGAGAGAGGGATGTGTCTGTCCATGATTTAGGTATTGGAAATCTCCAAAGCCCAAAAGTCACACCACTTCCATACACTCAGCTCCCTGTGCTGATTTTCTAGGGTGGGACTACGTATTGCTAAGGCTTAGTGTGAATGCACTGTGAATGCATCGGCCAAGTTCAGTCAGCTTTGAGATACTGCAAGATTTGTGTAAGTGGGAGGCGGGGCAGAGAACAGGTATTTCATGTTAACTCACTGAGAGAAAAGTTAATATTTGTAGCCTTTTATCACATAGTAGGGAGTCCAAATGGAGAAGGACACTGCAGACAGAGTCGATATGATGTATGGTCCATGGAATCGCTTGTTTTCTTTCAGAATAAAACCTGATATCCATTGAAAGATTGGAGTGTAATAAATTTCATTCTGAAAAGCAGTAGAGATATTAGATTTCTCTTCAGAGTATTTTGCTTGTTATCTGGGATATTTCCATTTCTGAAGAAAATCCAGGTTTGTATATTTGAAGCCCAGAACTGTGGTGTCCAGTGCTTAAATAAAGGATTGGTATGGTACCGTTTCAGTGTGAAGAGGCAACTAAGAAGGAGCAAAGTATAAACTTTTTTCTCTGATATTTTGCAGGTTGAATATCAGGGTGTCACGTCTACTTGGACTTTTTCTACTGATGTCCAACACGCAATAGATATTCTAAACGGTATTCAGCAGGTCCATCTGCAGCATAACAACAACCCTTCTTTGATAGAAGATGGAGGAAACATACAAAGATAGGACTTCATTAGTGAAAGGGGCAAAAGATATTGCCAAAGAAGTGAAGAGGCAAGCAGTGAAAAAAGTCAATAAAGCTGTTGACAAAGCTCAGGATGGCTACACACAGAGGTCCTACAACCGGTTCCAAGATGAGGAAGATGATGATGATTACTACGTCCAAGGAGGAAATTATGGTGTAGAAGCTAATGATGATGAAGGCTCAAGTGAAGCAACCGAAGGGCATGATGAAGATGATGAAATTTATGAAGGGGAGTATCAGGGAATCCCCAACATGGGGCAGGGCAAGGATGGCATGGTGGCCTTAGGTCAGCCTATGCGTGACGAATATAAGGATCGTCATGAACTGGAAACAGAGAGGAAGGCTGATGAAGAAGAGCTAGCACAGCAGTACGAACTGATAATACAAGAATGTGGCCATGGTCGTTTCCAGTGGGCCCTCTTCTTTGTGTTGGGAATGGCCCTAATGGCTGATGGGGTTGAAGTTTTTGTAGTTGGATTTGTTTTGCCCAGTGCTGAAACAGATATGTGTATACCCAATTCTGGATCAGGATGGCTTGGTGAGTAAAGTCTTTGCTCTGTCTTGATGCTATTACAGGGGTTGCTCAGAGTATGCCTAAATAGGTATTTGTCAACACCAATGCTTATGTAAGAATATGTTTGTATTGAATATAAATAGGCAATCCACAAAGTGCATTAACAGCTAATATGGATTTAATGAGGATTATAAGGGGTTTTTTTAGATAATAGTTTTCATTTTCAGTAAGTATAAATAAATCAATAAGTGGAAGACTACACGGTAGCAATTAAGAGGAGAGGGATACATTTTGTTCTCATATACAAGAGTATATATCCAGATGAACTAATGAAAAAAAAAATTATACAGGATTTATACAGGCATAATAAAGAGTAGATGATACAACTGTCCAGCAACATTGTCATCTTATGTGGGAGGCTTCCCAAGGGCAACATGGAATGCAATCAGGGAAACGCAGGAAATCCAGGGAAAAAGCTGTCTAGCCTTTTCCCTCCTTTTGTTTTTTACTCCTCTTATCCCAATGACACTTCTCTAGCCATCCAAAAAGTACAATGTTTATTTTGAGTCGTGGTGGAGGGGACACACAGAAGTCAGCAGGACAAATGGCTGAAGATGAGCCTGGGGTTATGCTTTTTTGTGTCTGTTCAGGTGATGGGGATGGGCTGTGTCTCACCCTGTTGCCTCTCCCCTCCTGTGGTGTGGTGTGGCGTGGCATGGCAACCAGGCAGGCTCAGCCAGCCCTGTGTGACTCGGTGAGAGCAGCAGCGCTGTGAGCAGGTCCATGCTTGCCCACCCTGGGCATGCCCGGGCTCAGCAGATAAAGCAAGGCTCTCATGGGGCAGAGCTGTGGAGAGAAGGTGTAGAAATGCTTCCCTGAGGAAGAGGGGAGGCAGGAGTATGGGGGCTTGGGACGTAGCAGCAAATTGAATACTTGTATGTAGATAAGCAGCTTGGGCCTGAAGGACCCAGGCTATTACAGAAAAGGAAGCCTTCTTATAAAATATTTAGGAACCTTTGTCTTCTAGCAGATGTACTGTTTGTTCCCTGCTTCTTTACAGCGCACGGTTGTGTTGCAACAGTCTCATTTTAACTTAGCTCATTTTCCTGATTTTATTCCTTTGCTCACCATCAATTAGAAGGACTCTAAGATACCAACTGCATCAAAATTAGATTCAGAATTTTAAATAGCACAAGGCTATTTGTGCTATTTGAATAACACAGATGCTTTCTTGGTAGACCATTAAGCCTATGACAGGTTGGATTCCTGACATATCAATACTAGCAGTTTGGCTCTATAGGTTTCAATAAAGTGGACTGTAGTCACCCTTGTTTATATCTCCTTCCGTGTCAGCGGATCATGAGTGTAAACGAGAGCTGAGTTCTCAGATGGCTGAGTCCTTTGAGGCATTCCTTGCCATTTGATCATTTGTTGTTAGAAATAAACTACGCTGCCTATTTGTACAGTGCAGTGATTAAACTTTTAATAAAAGAAATTAAATTATCTAAGTTTTTATGGTTAAAGAGGCTGCATACAAATAAACTATTTGGTACTGCTTGTTTACACAATTTTACAAACATCGCATTTGTCATGCTTGGACCTGTGAGTGTTCAGATCTACTTCTTAGAGAAAGAAAGTGCATAAACATGTCTATTTATAGTCACTTTGGAGCACTGTAAGTAATTCAAAGAGTAGAGAGAAAGAAGAGGAACGAAAACAACCCAAAAAGTTATCTCCAGGTAAATGTTACTGTGTTAATGCAGGCAACAACACAGAATACATTTTATAAAAGCAGCGTACCCCCAACTTGCTTTTAATGTGATTTTGTTACCCATTATGTAGCAGTTGAGGACTTAGTTTAAACTCTACTAATCGATTTTTATCAGTCCTCTCTATTGCAGGAAAAAAAATGACTGATCTCAACCCCATTTTTTAATTACTGATAACACTGTTTTACCACAGGCACCGTCCCAACAAACAAGATGATCAAAGTTGCCGGTTCTCCAGGATTATGACAATGTAAGGGTAGCCACCAAATCTCTCTGCAATTAGTTCGTATGGGGTTAAGGAAAAGAACAAGGTTATGCAACATAATAGAGGGAGCTTCATGATGCTTACACATTCATCAGCTAGCTGATCCACAAATGCAGTTCATTCCACTCACACTAAATGTTAAACTGGGAAGTGGATCCTTTCATAATTAAGACATTCTGAACACTTTAGTGCTCCTGACTTCTCTGATTGTCGAGTTATGAGTGTGGAGAACATGGCCATAATGCTTTTTCTTTGTTACGCCTTCTACATAGAATTGAAATTTTGGGGAAAATACATTATATTTTCTAAAAATAGCATTTCATTTAAACAGTCGCAGTAAGCATTATGGAGGTGTGTGGAATTGTGCGTGGGAAGTACCGTCCCCACAGTAGCAAATTCACAGCCACCTGTTAAAGTCTGACCCATATCAAGAAGAGGGTTGAGGAATTCCCTGTTACTAGACTTCTTATCGTGCTGTCTTGAGATAAATTGAAATGACTTTGTCAATACTTAACTAAAATTCAGTATAGAAGCTATTAAATACCTCGTAGATAGAGTATATATATGTGTGTGTGTGTGTAAATGATGCTTGCTGACAAAATTAAGGAAACAATTCTGGAAGGCTTAGGTGTGCCCTAAGTACGCCCCTTCTTTCTTTCCGGCCCCCCCCTACCCCCTCCCCTACCCCCCATGACCCCCGCACAAACTTCCAACTTCCATGTGGTTTATTACATTAAACTATATCCCCCATTATGCATACCAATCCATGTTCAATAGTCATTAACATCCAAGTGGGCATACCCCTTCCCCAGCCCATCCTCTCCCCCAGAGGGCCTCCCACCCAATGGATACTGAAATCCATTACAATATCAGTACTAAAACAGAATCACAGAATCACAGAATCACAGAATCTTAGTGGTTGGAAGGGACCTCCGAGATCATCGAGTCCAACCACAAAAAAAAAAAAAAAAAAGCACCCACCTACTAAACTCCACACCCACAACCCCACACACAACACCCCACCACAAACAATAATCTTGGGCACTAGAGCATGCCCTGAAGAGCCATATCTACATGTTTCTTAAATACCTCCAGGGATGGTGACTCCACCACCTCCCTGGGCAGGCTGTTCCAGTGCCTGACCACTCTTTCAGTAAAGTAATTCTTCCTAATATCTAATCTAAATCTCCCTTGCCGCAGCTTCATACCATTTCCTCTGGTCCTGTCATTATTCCCTTGGGAGAAGGGGCCAACCCCTGCCTCTCTACAGTCTCCTTTCAGGTAGTTGTAGAGGGCAATGAGGTCTCCCCTCAGCCTCCTCTTCTCCAAACTAAACATGCCCAGCTCCCTCAGCCTCTCCTCATAGGACTTGTTCTCCAGACCCCTCACCAGCTTGGTGGCTCTCCTCTGGACATGCTCCAGCACTTCAATGTCCCTCTTGTACAGAGTGGCCCAAAACTGAACACAGTACTCAAGGTGAGGCCTCACCAGTGCCGAGTACAGAGGCACGATCACTTCCCTGCTCCTGCTGGCCACGCTATTCCTGATACAAGCCAGAATGCTATTGGCCTTCTTGGCCACCTGGGCACACTGCTGGCTCATGTTAAGCCGGCTGTCCACTAACACTCCCAGGTCCTTTTCTGCCGGGCAGCTTTCCAGCCACTCAGCCCCAAGCCTGTAGCGTTGCCAGGAGTTGTTGTGACCAAAATGCAGGACCCGGCACTTGGCCTTATTAAACCTCATCCCATTGACCTTGGCCCATTGATCCAACCTGTCTAGATCCCTCTGTAAAGCCTTCCGACCCTCAAGCAGATCAACACTCCCACCTAGTTTGGTGTCATCCGCAAACTTACTGAGGGTGCATTCAATCCCCTTGTCTAGATCATCAATAAAGATATTGAACAAGACTGGCCCCAAAACTGAGCCCTGAGGGACACCACTGATGACCGGCCGCCAACCAGATTTTGCTCCATTAATCACAACTCGCTGGGCATGGCCATCCAGCCAGTTTTTTATCCAGCGGAGGGTACACTTGTCTATGCCATGATTCTCCAGTTTCTCCAGGAGAATGCCGTGGGGGACGGTGTCGAAGGCCTTACCAAAGTCCAGGTAGACAACATCCACAGCCTTCCCCTCATCGAGAAAGTGGGTCACATGGTCATAGAAAGAGACCAAGTTGGTCAGGCAGGACCTCCCCTTCATAAACCCATGCTGGCTGGCCCTGATCCCTTGGCTGCCCTGCACTTGCCTTGAGAGCTCACTCAGGATGATCCTCTCCATGATCTTTCCCGGTACAGAGGTCAGGCTGACAGGCCTGTAGTTTCCGGGATCCTCCTTCTGGCCCTTCTTGTAGATGGGCGTCACATTGGCCACCCTCCATTCATCCGGCACCTCTCCTGTTGACCAGGATTGTTGATAGATAATGGAGAGAGGCTTGGTGAGCTCTCCTGCCAGCTCCCTGAGAACTTTTGGGTGAATCCCGTCCGGCCCCATAGACTTATGCGTGTCCAGGTGCATAAGCAAATCATTAACTACTTCCTCCTGGATTACAGGGGAGTTGTCCTGTTCTCCATTCTTATCTTCCAGCCCAAGAAGCTGAACACCCTGGGGGTAGCTGGTCTGACTATTAAAGACAGAGGCAAAGAAGGCATTAAGTATCTCAGCCTTCTCCTCGTCCTTGGTTGCAAGGTTTCCCCCCGCATCCAGTAAGGGATGGACATTCTCTGTCACTCTCTTTTTGTTGATGTATTTATAGAAACTTTTTTTGTTGTCCCTTATGTTAATTGCCAGGTTGAGTTCCAGCTGGGCTTTTGCCTTCCTGATTTTTTCTCTGTATGACCTAACGAGATCTCTGTACTCCTCCTGAGTTGCCTGTCCCCTCTTCCAAAGGTGGTAAACCTTCCTTTTTTCCTTAAGTCCCATCAAGAGATCTTTGTTCATCCAGGCTGGCCATTTTCCCCGCCCTTTAATTTTGCGCCTCATGGGGACAGCCTGCTCCTGGGCCTTTAGGATTTCCCTCTTGAAGATCGTCCAGCCTTCCTGGGCTCCTTTGTCTCTCAGGACTACCTCCCACGGGACTCTCCCAACCAGGGTTCTGAACAGGCTAAAGTCTGCCCACCGGAAGTCCAAGATGGAGGTTTTGTTAACCCCCTTCCTTACCTCACTATGGATGGAAAACTTAACCATTTCATGGTCACTAAGCCCAAGACGGCCTCCGACCTCCACGTCCCCCACTAGCCCTTCTTTGTTTGTGAACAGTAGGTCTAGCAAGGCACCTCCCCTGGTAGGCTCACCTACCATTTGTGTCAGGAAGCTATCCTCCATACACTCGAGGAACCTCCTAGCCTGCCTGCTCTCTGCCGTGTTATATTTCCAGCAGATGTCTGGTAAGTTGAAGTCCCCAACTAGAACAAGGGCTGGCGTTTGCGAGACTGCAGCCAGCCGCTTATAGAATACCTCATCAACCTGCTCATCCTGGTTGGGTGGTCTATAGCAGACTCCCAGCACAAAATCACCTTTGTTAGCCTTCCCTTTCACCCTTACCCATAAACACTCAACTTCTTCATCACTGGAGTCTATCTCTATAGAGTCAAACAACTCCCTAATGTACAGAGCCACACACCCCCACTCCTTCCTTGCCTATTCCTTCTGAAGAGCTTATAGCCACTCATTGCAGCATTCCAGTCATGACCATCATCCCACCACGTTTCCGTGATGGCGACTATGTCGCAGTTGTCCTGCCGCAACAAAAACCATCTACTCGTTAGGTTATACATACCAACCCCCCTGCATACGGCAGTGCTCGCCTGCCCCTTTGAATGAAATTCAAGGCATGGCCATCCAAAATCTCTCGGAATGCACAAAGCTTCGTACCAGGTGATTTATTAGTTGGGCTCCTCACATGAAATCAGCAACCCGGTGTAGGAAAGATCCTACGCTACTAGCTTCAGGACCATTCTTTCCCCCTACACGCCTAGCCCATCTTGCTCTTTTGCGCCTCTGGTCCCTATGTCAGGACCATGTCTGGGTTAGTCCTCTCAACTTGTACTTCACCGATACATCTGGTCGGCTATTCATCAACATCTCACCTGTGATCACGACATCCGACCATTTTGGCACTTTTGGTTCCCTCCCTTTTTTTTCTGGTCATCTTCAGGCAGCCCCTCCAGTGCACCGAGGTAAATACAATCTAAGCCCTGGCCTTTCCATGGTATCCGCGCGGAACTTGGCCCTCAGGAATACCTCAATGGTACAGTTGAAGGGTATGGGGAATCATCTTTACACTGATGCACTTTGTCTTACAACTGGTTATGGTGTGTCCACAGACTATTATCCATGTTGTTATTTAGTGAATGCTTGTTGGACATGATTTTTTACTTTTCATTTCCTCTAATTTTCTAAACAACACTAGGAGGTTCTAACTGAAAAATTAACCGTGTTTTTATCACGGATTTTATCATCATCTTATCATCATCTTTTTCACATGTCAACGACAGTGAAATTCCATTAAAAAAGAACATACACAATTCTACGTTCGTATACTTGAACAACACACCACACATTATAAAAGAAACCCCCCTGAAAACAACAAACAACAAACAACAAACAACAAACAACAAACAACAAACAACAAACAACAAACAACAAACAACAAACGAAACGCCCCCGTCTTCGTAGCTTATTAACCAAAGCATGGCACTGAAGATGCCAAGATGGCTGCCACATGCACCTGAAGACAAAAGACTTAGTCCTAACCTTACCGTTAATTCTTGCTAGACATATACATGCAAGTATCCGCGCCCCAGTGTAAATGCCCTTGAGCCCCTTGCTAAGGGAAGAGGGGCAGGTATCAGGCACACTCACAGCAAGCAATGTATTCTCATGGCTCAAATATAGAAATTGTAACGTATATCCCCATATCTTCCTTTTGTAATAATGTAACACTAGCCTCTGTGTTGTGGTATTAACAAATAAATAATTCTATGCTAAAAGATTAACATACAGAAGCAGGAAAGAACAGAGATAAGCAGTTTCTTTCCAAGTGTGTATTGAAGGCATTGCAACGTGTAGTGGTTATACCAATTATTTCATAAAAATGATATTACTTGCCCATTGCTAATAGAAATATATTGTAGGCTGCAGTACACTGGTGTACGTATTGCTTATAACCAGTATAGATGTACAGTCTTTGCAGACAGCATAGTCTTAATTCCAGTGATACAAAATACTCATCATGGCAGTGAATGCTTAGTGAAAGCATTTTTATATGATCATAACTAGGCTCTTGCAGCCATGCATTTCAATTATTTTGCCGTTGTGATTTCACATCATAATTACATCCTAGCTGGGGTCTTCCAGACAGGCATAATTTTTTTTCATTATTATAATTCCGTAATCCAGAGGGCTTTAATGTTGTTAGAATACTAAAGTCATGGGACCAGTGCTAGGAGTTATAAAGTAGAATTGGTACACGTACACTATTTATTTTCCAGGCAATTTTCTAGACTGTTAAGAAACACACTAAGAACATGTTAATTTGCCACTGGAAAAGGAATCATTGATTCAGTTATAAAAACTGATTTCTCATACATTATGCCATGATAGTTTGCTAGGGAACATGAGCTAATTAAAAGCATGTGACGATATTCATAGAGCCTCCATGTTGCATTTTTTTTTTATATACTTGCACCAGGGCAATTCCCCAAATTCCCTCACTATTAACCCTTGTGTGAGCTTGAGGTCACTGTTGATTGATCACCAGCAGCATTTCAGAGCCCATAAAGTGCTGATCAGGATCATGAACTGGTTTCTCAATGCCTTTTGAGTTAAATAAAAAAAATTATGTTTTTTCATCTCCAAGCATTGTTTTATTAAAAATAGGGAAGTTGACTTTCTTAAACTCTTCTAAGATTATAATGACATATCACTAAGTGTGAGGGAAAAGATTCCTTTCCCTGCTTTATAACCTGGCTGTACTTGTCATCTCCTGCATGTATGTGAATCCACTTTGACCTCTTGGGTTCTGGCAGTGATGAGTCAGGACTGTACCTTCATGAGCCAGGTTGTATGCTCAGGTCTAAAGATGTTGTTTTAACTCTTTTCCTGCTTGCGTCTTATCCCTTTGGTTTTACATGCAGCTCAGAGCTGGACTGCTTTTAGATTAATTCTCTGGGCTCTGATTTGTGTGTACTTTTCTACGTAACTTTGTTTCTATGTATTCACATGCAGATTGTTCTTAAGTTTTATAGATTTTTTTTCTATAAAATTTAAATTATGAAATAATGAAACATTCTTTTCTCTAAGCTAGGCAAAGCTAGCCTTTCCCAGCTATATCTGTTCAGGATACCATGCTACTGCTGACAGTCTTCTTTCTGGTACTCCCATGGGACCTGTAAGTTCTCACCTTCCCGTGCAAGACTCTTGACAGCTGCCCTGCTGTCGCCATTGCTAGCAGTAGATACAGGTTGACTCCTGCTTGACTGGCCCACAGTGCCCATCTTCGTGGCATCAGCTGGCACATTTTTGAGAAAGGTACCTCCATCCCTTTTTTGTACTTTATCACCTCAACACTAGAAAAAAAAAATAATCATACAAGAGTCCCAAGATAAAGTGATTCTTTATTTTTTATTCTTTTTTTTTGCATTCATGCCAACAAAACCTGAGAACTGGTTAGCCACTGGTATGCTCTCACTGCCATCCTCAATGGTTCCTCATTGCTTCCTGATAGTCTCCCAGGTCTGTTTTGAATCGATATATCATCCTCTCTATGAAGTTTAGACTGAATGATCTCTTGAGCATGAACAGTCTTTTTTTTGTTCTCATTTGTGTTAAGCAATGTGTTATCCAAGTCCTTGGTAATGCCTCATAAATAGTACAGTAACAAACCCAGAAATAATCTTTATATGTAAAATATATTCTTAGTTGATGAACTATACAGACAGTTTCTTCCATCTAAAAAAATCAAGTATTGTGGTAAATCACTGGGCTGATAATGCAGGTATTGTGAATATGAACAGCAACAAACAGCTTACTTTGGAAACCAAAGAATTTTCTGAAACCCCATATTTAGTGTCAAATAAAGCCTTGATGTAGGAGTTTTCTGTGATATGATCAGAATTTAATAATCACATTTTGTATAATATTTGTAGTAAGAAGAGTATCAGAGGCATTAACTAGGTCTTTTGGGCTGAGTGTTTTGCCGTCTGGGACAACAGACACGTGCCTATCACTTCTGCATTCATTGCTGATTTGCATATTAGCTGGTTTAATGCAATGCTTCTTATGTCTACTCTGTCTTAAAACCTCCGAAACATAACCTGGCTTAATTCTAATCCAGACAGTCCTTCCTTTTACGTGTGAGAAAGCTCTCCAGAGGCTTAGTAGTTGATCAGAAGTGCTTATAAACTCTGGTAAGAACACCAGATGGTTACTGATGGCAACTCTCCCTCACCCCAGTTTAAAAAACTACTGGCTTGCCAGATCTTTGCTACTTAATTTCATTCTGGTTTTGCACTGATTTTTTGCAACAACTTTATATTGAACAAATACCTTCCGTGAAATTTATCAATGATAAATATAAGTCCTTCACCTGGGACAAAACAACCCAAAAAAGGCATTCTGGGCTGCATTGGCAAGAGAGGCCAGTAAGTAGAAGGAAGTGATGAGTTTCCTTTCTCAACACAATAAGGCCATACGTGGGATTCTCCGTTTTGTTGTGCAGCAACCTGAAAGAAGAGATTAACAAATTAGGGCAAATCCAGTAAAGGACCAGTAAGGTGGTTAGAGGGCTAGAATATATTTTTTACTTTGGAGAAAAAAGTTCTAAGAGGGGATGTATCTGTACTGTTTGGTGACGTAATTGAGGAGGGCTATAGAGAAGGGGGAGTCAAATTTTCCTTAGAGGAGCACAGGAGGTCTGAAGTTGCTACCAGGAAACTTCTGCTGTAATGAAGAAAGTTCACAGTAAGGTGGTCAACCACTGAGAGACATTGCACAGAGAAGCTGTGGGGTAGACTGAAGAAGGCCTGTAGCTTTTAGCAAGAGTTCAGACTAGAGCTCTCCAAAGGTCCCTCCCAACCTAAGTTTTTATGATTTCATAAATTTCATAAATTAAGAAATAACTGCCTGTAAATGTACAACACTTGCAGCTTCCTGTAACTAAAAGACATATTGCAGTTGCTACACTTGACTAAACTTTTAAAGGAAAGAGTGTTCTGAACTCGTGGTTTGTACACAGGCTTGCTGGTAACACAGACTAGGGTCTAAATTAGTTTGGGCAAGATCATATAGCTTGAGTTACTTGTTCTTCTCCTGAGCCTATACAGATTGTCTCTGGATCTGACATCTGAGAGCATGGAAAAAAATGTCAATGAATAAAGGACTGAAGGATGTGTGTCTGACTGGACCATTTTCTACATATTTAGGCATCTACATGCCCAGTG